>NW_027185777.1:15666936-15775616 GCF_028583685.1 Petaurus breviceps papuanus | reverse complement strand
AGATAGATAGATAGATAGATAGATAGATAGATAGATAGATAGATAGACAGACAGATATATAGGCAGATGGACATATAAATAGATATAAAAATCTTTATGAGGGTAATAAGCCACAAATATAATTAACCATTGTATATAATATTATATGATACCTGTATTAAAGGAGTACAAAATAAAATGTAAATATTTCATACAGGAAGTATCAATGCATAGTAGAAAGACCACTGGCTTTTAAGTCAGAGGTTCTGGGTTCATAGTCTACTTCTCATGATTGCTCTTTTTTTTATAATCTTGGATAAACTCCTGACATCTGTAAAATGAAGAGATTAGATTATACAGCTTCAGAACTATGATTCTAAGACCTAAAAGAGTGAGCATGTGTGTGTGTGTGTTTGTGTATGATAGAATGAATGCACAGATACACATGTAAGAAAGATCATTCTAAGAGCAATAAGAGAGTGAAGGGTCTGTGAGATAAATGTTGATGGTTGAAGTGGAAAAGAAGGAAGAGAAATTGCAGGGCTGGAATCAATTGGACCTGGTCACCGATTAGATCCAAAAGGTGAAGGGAAAGGAAGAATTTTTTTTAAAAAAGGAGACAGGGTACACATTGGTGTCACTGACATACACAGTGAAGTCAGAAGGAAAAGGGAAAGAATAAATTCAGTTTTGGATAATGGATCATAGTTTCAGAGTTGAAAAGGACCTCCATGGTCATCACATAAAGGATGACAGCAGAGGAATTTGCTGGAATAAGAAAAGCTAAGCCTTTGAAGGAACCAGAGGGAAGCCAGAGAGGATGTGCGTACAGGCTGAGAAGTTTTGAGAAAGGGTACACAACATCCATCCAGAGGCTTTCATTTTCTCAGGAAAGTACAGGATTACATTCGCAGCTATGAGTTGTTGGAGGCATGGGGACGTAGAGGCAAGTTGGGGGCAAACCAGGAGGGAAATACTTGGGAGCTGATGCTTTGGGAAATGAGATGAGAAACAGTGAAGGAAGAGCAGAAGGATTGTCTGGAAGCATTGAGGCTCCTCGCATATACAAATGTGTGAAGTATATGAAACTCTGTAAACTCCGAAGGATAATACTATCTAGGAGACATATTGTACTCTATGAAAGAAAAGTTACTCTCATCACACTCAATGAGTCCCCATATGATGCAGACAAACACAACAGAGCAGAGTCCTGGGGGGTGGGCTATGGGAGTGGAAAGGGAGCCTGGGTTTGGAGTCACAGGACTCCAGTCATTTTGAATTCTGGTTCCGCACCTTATGACCTAAAACAAGACACTACACCTCCCTGAGTGTCAGTTTCTTCACCATAAAATAAGGAATTGGAAATGATGACCACTAAAATCCCTTCACAGCCTACTTCTAATAGCTCTAATTGGCTGATCTTATGAACTTACTTCTAGGATTGACTTTTGTCCTTCCTGTGGATTCTGCTAAAAACAAACAAACTGAGAATGGGCTGTAGGAATGGTTAGTTGTCTCAGTAGTAATAATAACATATTTCAATTTCCTTCTTTCTCTATCTACTTCCACAAAGCTTTCAAAGACCCATTTAGAGAAACTTTAAATTTCAGAACTGAAAATGATCTTGAATATCACATAGTCCAATCTTTTCATTTTATATATGAGTAAAAGTAGGTGGTTAAGTGGATAGAGTGCTGGACTTGGAGTCTGGAAGATCTGAATTCCAACCTGACCTCAGATAATTACTTGCTGTGTGACCCTGAAGTCACTGAACTTCTGTTTGCCTCAATTCCCTCAACTGTAAAATGGGGATAAGAACAGCACCTACCTCCTGGGGCTGTTCTGAGGATCAAAAGAAATAATATTTATAAAGCACTTATCATAGTGTCTCTCACATCTCTATGACCAAGAGAGATGACATGGCTTGACAAAGGTAAGTAACATACCTAGTTAATAGAAGACTTGGGAATAGAATCCCCTCCTCTTTGGAGCAACCATCTTTTTCACTGCCTACATTAGCATGAATTTCAGGAGTTCTCACTTGTTTTACTTTGCTTCCTTTGATCATTAGTATCTATAGTCTTCCTACTGACTTGAGGATAGGGAGCAGAGTCCTGATAAATTTCTCCCAAAATAGCAGTCGCCAAAAAAAGGACAAGTACATAATTTAAAAGGTCTGGAGACAAGAACAGACTTTTTCTTCCCAGAAAAGCTAAATAAGATCAGAGAGGATAGTAACATATTTGGCATTTGGGGCTTCCATCATTCCATGACAAAAAATGCTAACAATAGCAAATTGTCCACAGGTTATACCAGATTGATCCATAACCTTTATTGGTTTGCTTAGATCAAGATGAATGGGATTGATACAATCTTCCATTTGTTACAAATAGGTGGGAAAATTGGCAAATCTTATGTGTAACCTTCAAATATAAGACTGAGGCATTATTGTCATCTCTAAATTTGCTTTCTAGCTTCTCTGTTTCTGCTGATGGCACTGCCATCATCCTAGTCACTCAGGCTCAAAACCTTAGGGTTGTCTTTGACTCTGTTCCCTCCCACACCTTGCTGCATCCAATCATCATGCTATTTCAACCTTCCGAACAACTCTCACATGTCTCATTCTCTACTTCCACTCTTAAAACTCTAGTATAGGCATCAAGTCCTTCACTCCCAGACTATTCTCCTAAACTCTTAACCGGTCCTCTTGTCAAAGTCTATTTCCTTTCCAATCTATCCTCCATATCATTGCCTGAGGATCTGATTTCATTACTTCTCAGCTAAAAAATACTTTCAAGGGCTTTCTCATTGTCTGATTTCTCTTTAATGTTAACACCTTTCCTCTGCTGATTATCTCCAATTTATCTTGCATATATCATGTATCTCATACACAGCTTTTTACATGTTTTTGGTCTCATTGGGTTCTTTCAAAGTTAAGGGCTGTCTTTTGCCTTTTTTTTTGTATCTCTCGTGCTTAGTACAATCCTTGGCATAAAGTAGGCACTTAATAAGCACTTGATGACTGAACACTTTCTGAATAAAGCTTAAACTTTTGACTCTTGGTATTCTGCATTTTCTAAAACTCTCATTCCAATGTAACAGTTCAGCTTTATGTAAAATTACTCCCTTTCAGATGTCCTGTATTTGAGCTAAACTGTGATACTCTGCACCCCTCCATTTTTGTCCTGTTCTTCATCTCTGCATCTTTGCTCATGCCATCCCCATGATTAGAGTACATTTCACTGCTGCCACCTGAACTCAGTTTATTGAAATCCCTCCCTTTCTTCAAGACCATCCTCAGGTGAAGATGATCTCTCTCTCCTCGCCTTTTTTTAAAACACTTGGAATAGCTCTTTTGGACCAGTCTCCTTTTTTGTTAAATTATTAGTATTTGTATACTTTTACTCCCAATCATTAAAGTACAATTACTTGAGGGATTCATGATGCAGCTATCTTTTTTGTATTCTGTGCTGAGCACAGTGTCTCACATGTAATTATTATACCTAAGCTTTCAAAAATACCTCAAGAACAGAATTTCTTGCTTTTTAAAAATCATTTATCCCTTTGGCAGTCCAGAAACTCACAGATCCTTTCTCAGAATAATGTTTTCTTACATTCACAATTGAAAGAAATGTGGAATTTTAGCTATAGCTTATAAGCAGAACTCAGGGTGTGTTTTTTTCTATCTAATTTCAGAGACCCCAACAACTCAGAGATCTCATCATGGTTTCCTATTGGGTCTGTAAACCCAGAATAATAGCCCCTCTAGTTTAGAAGACTAGGTTGAGTAGTGGAGAAAGAGTATCAGAAATGTAGCTATATCACGGACTTATCCCTTACCAGGAAATTGATTCTTTCCTGCCTGATGTGATACTAAGACCTATAACAGGATACCACACACACCAGAAATTCAGAGAAGGGACATGCAAATTACACTCTCTCCTCAAACTGTCTCTTTGTCAGTTAATGAACAGGAGAAAATAGAAAAAGATGCACCTTCACAACGAAAATTTATCTTCAGGAAACCCAGAGAATAAAGCAGGATCCTTCAAATCCTTGGTGGCTGGTTCACCTGGGTTTTTCTCTCACTCTGTAGTCAAATAACCTAAAGGAAGAAAAAAAAATTGGCCAGCCTAGTTAAATTGGCCAGTAGGGAATTCTGGCAAGATGACTAAGGGAGAGGTAATTTCTATGCTCAGCTTCCCTTCATCCCATCAAAATTACAAGTGCTGTGCCAAACAAAAATAAAAGAAAAACAACAAAGAGGAGATAGAAAAAATTAATCATAAGGAAAAACTCAAAGAATTCATCAGAAAAACTGAAAAAAGTAAAGAAAAATGAGAACTCAGAACAATGAACACGTGCTGTAAAGTAAAATAAATCACTGGGAAACCTAGGAAAAAAACAAACAAACAGAAAATACACCACAAAAACAAGATCAACACCACCAGGAATAGTAATAGAAAAATCTCAAGGCAGTTCTGGATGATATAGAAAGTCAACCAAAAAAAAAAAGAGGAAGAAATAAGTTTGGAAATAAGAAAAGATTTTAAAGTTCTTAAAGAAGAAATAAAAAAAATATAATCAAGAGAATAGATAACAGAACTTATGAAAATATTCTCAAAAACACTGTATATTCTCTGAATGTCTAGGTTTGGAATTCAAGAATGCACATCTGGAAGACTAAACATCAGAGTAAATTGAAAGGCAATAAGACTGAATAAACAACCAGGATAAATATCTGTAAGACAATGCAAGTAAAAAGACAGAATAGGATGAGAAAAGCTGAGAAATTATTATTTTTCCATAAAAACAGAATGATATCAATAACATATACTTCAGGAAATCATATAGGAAAATTGCCCAGAAGTAGTGAAAACAGAAAGCAAAGTACAGATGAGGTGAATCTGTAGATCACTAAATAAGAGAAATCCTCAGTTTTATTAACCCAAAAATATAGTAGCCAAACTCTAGAACTTTATATTGAATTACAGATTTTGAAAACAGAAAGTAGAAACACCTTCATATACTAAGGAAAACTTGTCTGAATTTTATCCAAGATTATTCTTAGAAAAGAGATATTAGAAAAAGCAAAGGAAATCAATCTATACTCTCCAAATAATTTATCCTGAAATGCTGAGCTCAGCCAGCAAAGGGACTGAATTAGAATCATTTTTACAGAAAAGAATTCTGACCCACACAAAAGAAACATAAGAGAGTTAGTCAAGGTCATGTATCATGAAAAGGTCAAGTAGATAAACCAATGTTTGCATGATTCAAGGGAAAGACAGGAATATTATGTTTTTAAACTTACCTTTCAAATTCTGAGGGCGAATAAGAGATTTGAAAGGGAACAATTGTGGATCAAAACTCTAAAAGGAATATTCAACAAAATTAAGAGAGGAATATGGAAGAGGAAAGAACTAAAACAAAAATTCTTTGAATTGGTTGCAAGAAATTCTTGGTGGTGGTGATATGGTAGGATAATACATAAATACTACATCTGGGGTGAGCAGAGAAAGAAACAAAGCAATTTCCCTTTGAAAATCACACTTGATCTGAGGGTCATTAAGAAAACCACAATATGGGGTGGCTAGGTGACACAGTGAATAGAGCACCAGCCCTGGAGTCAGGAGGACCTGAGTTCAAATATGGCCTCAGACACTTAACACAAAAACTAGCAGTGTGACCTTGGGCAAGTCACTAAACTCAAATTGCCCTCCAAAAAAGGCAAAAAAAAAGAGATTAATTAATAAATTCATTACCATTAAGAGGAGAAAAAACCTTTGAGTTTATCTGTACAATCTTGAATTTACTGAATGGGAGTTCTAAAATATGTAGAGACCAAGTTTCAGGAAATGAAAGACATGAATGGCCCAAGACCTCAGAATCCAAATCCAGCGCTCCTCTCTCCACAATATAATCCTTCTTTTATGAATCAGTATTTTTGATAATGGAACCAAAATAGATAACAGGGGAAAGGAAGAATGGAGAAGATCCTGAGGCACACAGCTTTCAGGTGTGGGAAAAGGAGAAAAAGCCATTGCCTTTTAGGCTTTAGATTGTTCAATTTAGGGACAATGAAAGAACAAAGGGTGAGTAGTCATGGATGAAGCCCAAGGAGAGGCAACAGCAATCAACCCAGAGTTTTTAAATAAATTTGAAGGAGGAAGAAATAAATGGGATCCCAGATTTGAAGAGGTATGGTACCATGGAGATTATCTCATTCAACCTCCCCACATTTTTCAGATGAGGGTGAGGGAAGAATAAGGTATATAGGGCAGATCAAACTCATAAATTCATATAAATCCCAAGTTTGAAGGATTCTTAATACCCACCTAGTTTGACCCAAATCTGACCAAGAATCTCCTTTACAACCTATCCAACAAGTGGACATCCAGCATTTGCTTGAATTCCTCCTGAGAGGAAATCTACTATGTCCTATCCATTCCACTTTTGGATAGCTCTAATTTTTAGCTATAATTATCATGAAGCTTCCTTATTTCAAGCCTAGATGTATCCCTTTGCAGCTTCCACTCTCTGTCACTAGTGCTGCTCCTCTATGGTCAAAGAGAAAAAAAGTAATCTCTTTTCTACAATGACCCTTGAAATACTTGGAGACAACTATCAGCCCCATGATTGACTAAGTTTAAGGTATACAAATAAGCTCTGTTCAAGTCCTGCCTTCAATACTAGTAACAATCTTAAAGTCCTAGGCAACTCTCTAAGACTATAAGGGGTAAAAAAAGGTACATATTGTGACTGGGATGGGAAGTTCCCCATAAGGAAATTTCTCTACTTAAAAAATAACAGGTCTAGTCAAAGCAATGCTAATCTTACTACTAAAATTTATTGTTCTGATTTTTTTTTTGCCTTTTGTAGGGCAATTGGGGTTAAGTAACTTGCCCAAGGTTATACAGCTTGTATTTTTGTGTGGATGTTAAGTGTCTGAGGCCAGAACCAAACTCGGGTCCTCCTGACTCTGGGGCCGGCACTTTATTCACTGTGCCACCTAGACACCCCTATTGTTATGATTTTAAAGAAAATTGTAACATCGAAATAACACACCAAAATATATGGGATGCAACTAAAGTAGTCCTCAAAATAGATTTAATGAAGTCCTGCCAGAAATGGGTAATAGGTCCTTCTGCCTCAAATTTGCTGAATAATTCTTCCTTTCTGCTCACTGCTGCCACAAGGGTGGTCCATCTACCCTGGTTTCTTACTGCCTTCCCTGCTTGAGTACTGAATCCCTCCCTTGGCCATAGTGATGGTAGCTTCCCTAACGACAGGGCTGACAAGAGGATGAGTTTAATAAATGCCTGCTGAATTGAACTGATGTGTTGTGTGCTTAAACATCTCATCCACCAGAATGAATATTTCACAGCACAAATGAAAAGAAGCAGGCAGTAGACATATACAATTTGGTGATGCTTTTGATAAAGATAATAATGACAATGAGTGGCATCACTGCAAATGAAAACTATGAAATGTTAGGAAAAGATATTTCCAGAGAAGAATGCCCAGATATTTTTTTTATCATCACCATTTCAAAATGTAGAATTTGAAACTCAGATTAGTTGAATACCAGGAAATTACTGTATCTAAGGTCTCATGAGAATTTAGTAATAAAGGGGGAAAAAGACTCCTATTCGATGTCTAGACCAGGATTTCTTAATCTCTTTGTATGTATTATGAACCTCTTTGACAGCAATCTGGTGAAGCCTACAGATAGCCATCTTTTCAGAATAATGCTTTTAAAAAAAATCATAATTGAAGGAAATGCTAAATTTCAGTTAGAAGTTAGTGAAAACCAGGATGTATTTTTTCCCATCTAAGTTCACAGGCCCCCTGAAATCTATGTACATAATCCAAGTCAAAAACCCTTGACCTAGACCAGGGGTGGGGTATCTGCAACCTTAAGGCCACATGTGGCCTTCTAGGTCTTTATGTATGGCCTTTTGACTGAATCCAAATTTTACATAACAAAGAACTGGATTCAGTCAAAAGATCACACTTAAGGACCTAGAAGGCCACATGTGAAAAGGATTTGTTATGTAAAATTTGGATTCAATCAAAAGGCTGCACTTAAGGACCTAGGAGGTCACATGAGGCCTTGAGGTCACAGGTTCCCTACTCTTGACCCAGACATACCCCCTCTCCATTACCTAAATGCTGGCACTTTGGATTTCTGAATATTCACATAGCTGACAGGCTCATGCCATTATATGCAACCTCAGCAAATGCAAAATGTACTTGTTCAGTCGAATAATCAATTTCACTATACTGTACAGAATCTACTCTTTCCTCACATCCAGACAATATTTCCATTAAAAAATAATTATCTGGAATGCATAGCATGGACCTGCTTTTCATAGATGAGAGATCACACTGTTACCATATAGAGGTTATATCTCTAATGATATTTATTCAAATACAAATTCACATATTTCAGGTCCACATATTAAACCACAAAAATATGGAAGCATAGATAGAAATATTTCTAAAGAGCTTGGACTTTAGTTTTACATACTTCCAGCAAAAAAAAAAATGCATATGGTTTTAGAGTTATTTATCCCAGCAGAAAGTCTTCTGCTGTAATGACAAGTTTGCCTACAGCAACGCTTAATCATTCATTTTTATTCAGGCAGAAAATTGACATTAGAATGTGCCACTTTTATAATAGACTCTGGTCTTTACAAGAGGAGAAACTTTTCTACTGTGGTTCACAAACATACCCAAGTCCAGCAGCCTGAATGTGTGATGAACCATGATAACTTTATTAGCCACTACTTTCAATAGGGAGTTTTTATGGCATTTAGCAGCACAAAAGATGGGTGTCAGACCTACCAAAGTACAGACTTCACCATGGCCCCACCGGACCAAAAAAATAGCCACACTAGAAATGAAGTTGTCTTGCAGCGTTTGTGAAACAGCAGAGTTCTGTGCTCAATATCGAGGAGGCAGATGTTGGAAGCTGCCAATAATCAGTAGGGTGAGAGGAAGAGTTATGCCGTCTTGACCCAGTTGGACTATGCTGCCAGGGCAGTCATGGCCTGGTGACGGAGGAGGGGAACCTTCATCTGTCCAGACACATTCAAGTATTGTCACTCAAGCTTCCTAGAGGCCTCATTGGAATGGCAACATCTGAGTGATTCTTGGGCTGCTGGGCTGAAGCAATCTCCGCCATGCCTTCTTGCCAGCTCTTTGTTGATGTTCACTTCCTTCCTGCCAAGACGGGTTTAACTGACAGACCTTGCATCTGTGCAGTTTTCTCTGCTACAAAGACAACCATATGGTTTGAAGTTGGCTTTACCTTTTGAAAAAGGGTAAGTAGCTCTCTGACACCACATGAGCACATTTGTACACTCTACCCACAGGCCTACATCAGAGGGATGCTGTTGGGATGGTGGGAGAACGGGAGGAGAAAAGTGCAGTAGGGGATTACACGAGACAGCACTTTTATCCTCAGAGGGATAAAGTCTACATAAAGCCAGAATGAGATCACAACTTGATATTATTATTGCTCAACAACCGGAGGATGGTGGATCTAAGTTAGAAGAGACGTCCCTGGCCAACTATTCCAACCACTTCATTTTACAGGTGAGAAACTGAGGCCCATTTAGCTCTAGTCATAGCAATATACCAGATTCTTAGATCCAGGTTAACCAGGGCAGAGCAAAATACCCTGAACACAGCAGATATTTACTGTTTGTATCACAGATTTAAAGCTGGAAATGGCCTCAGATGCCATCTAGTTTTATCCTTTAATTTTTCAAGTGAGGAAAGTGAGATAAATGACCTGCTTAGGGTCACACAGGTAGAAAGGAGTCTAAACCTGGTCCTCTTGACTCCAGATTCAGGACTCTTTCCACTGCAAATAAATGAATATTTTGGTTGAGAGGAAAGAAAATACAAACCATACTCAAAGACGTCAGAGACAAGGTCCAGAGATCAGTCTTTTCAGGGGCGAGAGATGTGTAAGGAAGGAAAAGGGGGCATATTGATGAGATCATTGCCCCTTGAAGATGGGCTGGGTCTAAGGAACCTAGACTTGTACCAATACTACTCTGCCATCTAAAGTGGGTTGTACCTGGTACAAGAATGGAAGTGATCCCTGTGGAACTTGGGAAAAGACTAAATCCTTCCAGTTGCAGTTCCTATTGGATAAGGGGGAATTTGGTTGTTTATTGTAATAAAGACCAATTTTTTTTTAAGCAATTGGGGTTAAGTAACTTGCTTGAGGTTACATGGCCAGGTGTTTCTGGGTGGGTGCTAAGTGTCTGAGCCTGGGATTCGATGCCCAGGTCATTCTGACACTGGGGCCGGTACTCTTACTAACTGTGCTACCTGGCCGCCCCAAGACCAAATATTTTTAAAAGATATTGAGGTCTTTATCCAGAAAAGGGGAAAAGACTGTAAAATGTAAAATTTATTTTTATTATATGTGTACAAAACCTTGTCCTATATTTATTTTTGTATATGTTGCAGTATCCACACAGTAGAAAATAAGGCCCCTGAGAGCAACTACCATTTTATCTTTGTATTTCCAGGACTGAGCACTGTGATTCACATACTGTGTTAATGGTTTGTTAAATTAAATGGAATTTAACTGTTCAAAGGCAAAGAGGAAGGAAGAGGTAAACATACCTTGCTTACTTTGGTTTCCATGTATTAAGGTCATCAAGAATAAATAAGTAGCAAATTATCACGGGGGTATCAACATAGAAAAAAATCTCATTCTGAGAGATGATGGAGCCCCCTAGTTTTGCCTATTTATTATTTTAGTTATAATTAAATGTAATAAATTATTTATAATTATTAATATTGTTATTTATTATTATTATTACAACCATTTCTCCCAAAATGCTTGATGCAATTTTGGGGGTCAAACATCATTCCTAGCCCATGAGTTAAACCAGATAATAGATAATCAGCAAAGTTACCCTGAGCCTTTGTAATTTATAGATATCTCAAACCAATATTTTGGTTAAATGTTCAGGTTACCAGCCAACACAACTCTTCCTAGATTAAATTAAATTAAGTGCATCAGAATTTACATATCATAGTGATACATCATAGTGCACACACAAGCAATTAAGATTCAAAAGAAATTTCATCCCTAATCTCAGTAGCTTGAAGACGACCAATGTCCTTCCCTCTTTCTAGGAAATTACTTTAAAATAACAGTTGTAAAGTGCTTAGCAGAGTGTCTGGCATGTAGCAGGTACTCTGTAAACGCTAACCCTTATAACCCTTATAGATTTCTTCCATAGAATCTTGTGTTACGGCTGGTGACTGCCTCTCCTGGCTCACACTTTGACATTATTCTTAGATAGGTTATGCCAAGTTCCTTCCCCTCTGGCATCACTCGTGATCCCAGTAACTTTAAGGATCAGTGAACCTCCCAGGCTGCTCTGGCCCTATGTATGTTGTCTCTTTCATTAGATTGTAAGCTCCTTGAGGGCAGAAACTGTCTTTTCTTCTGGACTCATGTCCCCAGATTTAGCACAGTATTTGGCACACTGTAAACACTTAAAAATGCTATGCATTCATTCGTTTGATTACTTATATGTCTACATGTTATTTCCCTCCAACAGAATTTAAGCTCCTTGAAGATGGATCATTTCTATTTGGTTTTCCTTTTTATCTCTAGAACCTAACGTGGTGTCTGGAATACAAGTAAATCTTAATAAATGCTCATTGAAATTAAATAGAAAATTTACATAGATCTTTATATCTTTCAATAGATCCTATTCAAAAGTATGAGCTATTAAAAATAATTAGCCCTTCTAATGCTGGTGTTGGAGATTCCCTTCTTACACTACAGTGAGTTCACTGGGGTAGAGAAAGGAAGTGCCTCACTTTTCTGTCTTGCCTCCATCCACATAGTCTGGCAATATGAATATCTGATAAATCACTTCTATCCAGGATGCAATCACCTGTCAATCTCCTCTGATCAACACAGATTCAAAAGATTAAAAATATCAACAGGCTTCTTTCTAGGATGGGAAAACAAAGAGAACTCATACCAGAATTCCTTTAAGTAACAATGCCCATCAGAGGCCTGGAAGACTCAGTTGGATGAATGGGGGATTGCTCTCCTTTATCTGGCTATTTGAAGAGCAGTATCTCTCTCCCTATAGCTCACACCTCACACACTTTTCAGTAGATCACAGGATGATAGAGAGGGCCTCAGAGAGTACCTAGTTCAAACTTTTCATTTTATGCATAAGGAAACTTTGATCTGGAGAAAATTTTAAACATCACAGAGTTAGAGCCAGAAGGGACTTCAATCTAGTCCAATTCCACCCACCCTGGCCCCTCCACAATTTTGCAGATAAGGAAACCGAGATGTCATAAGTTAACAGACCTCTGACTCTAAGCTAGGACCTCTGTCTCTTCTTGTTCCATCTTTACATTGCCCCTCCTAAAAAGGCATAATTCCTGAAGTTTTCTTCCTTTCCTTTTTGGTTGACTTTGTAGGGTAATAGGTCCATCATGGATTACCCAAAGCAAAATAGTCAATGTTAATGCCTGACTTCCTTTAATCTCCTCCCTCTTTCCTTTTCGTCCCAGGGTCTCCTCTATGCTTCAGGTGTCTCTCTCCTTCCTTCTGCTTGCACTGGGGAAAGAATCCAACATTAGTCATTTGCTGTTACTATGACTTTTAAGTCAATGTGTTACCTCTACCAGCCCCTCCCTCTGCAGAACAAGCCAACCCTGCCTCCCATCAAGTGCCAGCTCTGCTTCTTAATTAAGAAAAAACTGGTCTTCTGGTTAGAGTGTTAGCTTGACTTTCCTAATGTTGTCCTGATGGCTTGGTGTTTTATGTCTTTTTGCTTGTGGATTGCAGCTCCCTAACAAGGGCTTTTCCTACAAGCCCTCTACAGATGGCAGTTATTCCCTTTCCCAAGAGACTAATGCTCCAACTCCAGAATTCATAACCATCATTCACACTTCAAAAATATAGCTCCATGTCCTACTTCTTAGGATGTATCTGTAATGTTCCCACAATTTTGCACATCCGTCTCAGGGGTCTAGAGGATCACAATTCCCTTTGCTCATTTCAAGGATCTCTCTCTTCCATATTTGTTTTATAGGGAATCTGACATTCTGTTCCTCCTATTTGTACCACTGAGTTAAATTCAATTCAGCAAGCAATTATTATGCCACAAGAACATCCTGAGCCTTGTCTTAGGTATTCAAATAAAAAATGAAAACAGCCCCTTATCCTCAAGAACTTATATCTCAGTCAATCAACAAACATTTTTTTTTTAAAGCAACCGGGGTTACATAACTTGCTCAAGGTTACAAGGCCAGTTATTTCTGGGTGTGGTGCTGAGTATCTGAGCCCGGATTTGATCCTGGTCATCCTGACACTGGAGCCGGTGCTCTTACTCGCTGAGCCACCTGGCCGCCCCTAAGCAATTGGGGTTAAGTAACTTGCTCAAGGTTACACGGCCAGGTGTTTCTGGGTGGGTGCTAAGTGTCTGAGCCCGGGATTCGATCCCCAGGTCTTCCCGACACTGGAGCCGGTGCTCTTACTCGCTGACCCACCTGGCCACCCCTTAGCAATTGGGGTTAAGTAACTTGCTCAAGGTTACACGGCCAGGTGTTTCTGGGTGTGGTGCTGAGTGTCTGAGCCCGGGATTCGATCCCCAGGTCATCCCGACACTGGAGCTGGTGCTCTTACTCGCTGTGCTACCTGGCCGCCCCTAAGCAATCGGGGTTAAGTAACTTGCTCAAGGTTACACGGCCAGGTGTTTCTGGGTGGGTGCTAAGTGTCTGAGCCCGGGATTCGATCCCCAGGTCATCCCGACACTGGAGCCGGTGCTCTTACTCGCTGTGCTACCACACCTGGCTGCCCCAGTCAACAAACATTTTTAAGTGCGTTCTATGTGCCAGGTACTATGCAAGTGCTAGGGATACAAAGAAAGGCAAAAACAAAACCTCATTATATTCTAATGAGGCGCTCCCCTCCCATCATCCCATGCAGAGAACCAGAGGTCTAGGGAATATTTTATCCTTGTCCAGCTGTCTCTTAATCTACCATAATTCCTTTGGGAGCGGGTAGTCATGGTTCATTCAAATTATCTAGGGACTTTCAGGAAAATCTCAGAGAAGAAGGGATAGCAATGACCATTCCTAGCCTCAGAGCAAGCCAAAGTCAAGAAGATATGTAGCTGATGCTCTGAATATTTATATGACCAATTTAGATCAGATGCAATATTGACAATTCAACTAAACTTAGACTGCTACTACATGCAAGGCATTGGGAATATTAAACACAAAAACAGAAACGAAACTCTTTCCATTTAAACCAGAGTCCAGGGGAAGTGCTTTCTGATGCAGAAATGTGGTTTTCCTTCACAACAACAAGACTGTACAGAGAATTAAAGAAATGCCAGTATGTTTGGCAAACATCCATCCCAGGATAATGAAGTTCTATAAATCACTTCAATCCTGTGTGCTTTACTAAGATTGGGGGGGGGGGGGAGAAGGGGGTCAGTAAAAGTTTCATCGATTCACATATACTGGCTTTTCCTATGATGAATGCTTCTGAAAATTGCAATTTTGTGAGATGTAATTCTTTAACTTTGAAATTTTTCTTTGAAGATGCATGACAGCAAACATAAATTTACAAATTATACTTCCATACTTAACTGAAGTAAATGTGCATCTTTAATAGTAGTGTTATTCAGTAGCTACCACTACCGCTACCACACAGGAAACATATTCAATAATACTATGGGATCAGGAATGCCAAGAACATGAAAGAGAACGGGGAAGTTGCTTCAGTCAAAGGAGTTGGGGAACCACTAGCCTAATGACTTTAGTCTGAACCCAACCAAACACATCACCATGCTCAACTGATAAGCCAAAAAATGGTACATGACGTCTAAATAGGGTTCCATCTACATGCAGTATTAACTTTGAGCATTGATCCTTTGCAATATCAGTTTAAATGCCCTTTCAGAGCTGTTCAAAACTGAGTTCTAACAATCTATCTACTTAGTCTGAGGCTTCTTATGACATTCATGGTCTATTACTTTATCATAAACTCTAATATGTTCATAGCTTTGTCCATTCAAGTCAATCCATCAACAAGCATTTATAGTGATAGAATGGAAACTCTTTAAAGGTAAACCCTGTTTCATTTTTGTCTTTTTAATATGAATGCCTAGCAGTACCTGACCCAGAGGAGGTCCTTAATAAATGCTTGTTGATGGATAATATCTGGTTTTTCACAAAGAATGCTTTTCTTAATGTGAGTGGTCCTTCAATATTAATCATATTGGAATGCTCTTCACCTCTCAGATTCCTTCACTTTTTCTAAGGCTCAGTTCAAGTAACAACTTGTGACACTTTCTTGAATGGTAGTTGTTTTTCTCTCCTCTGTAGCAAGAAGTTAGCACCGGCTAACTGCCTAAAAAGATATGATCAACCAGCTAGAATTATGCACTAGAAGTTCTTGACCTTTTATGAACTAATAGATGACAAATCTCCACACTACAAATACAAAATGTCCTTGAGACTTCCACAAATACATAGCTCTAGCACCAGAGCATTAGCACACACTGTTATCCTCAAATGCCCAGATACAACATTCACCTGTAAAACTTTTAGAACAAAGTTTTTAATATCTATCACCAAACCAATTTTTTTCAATTATAAAGAGCCATCCATTTTAAAGAGCCATCCAAATTAAAAAGGCCAACCATTTTATCTTACACAATGGTCTGCTGAGTATTAAATATAGCAAAAGTAGGATACAACTTTTCTCTGGACCATTTCTACCTCAAACCCCAATAAAGAAGAGAAGAAGGAAAACAAACAGAAACCCCAACAATAGCCGATATCTTTATAGCACTTTATGGTTTGTAAAGCACTTTGTACACATTATCTCAGCTTGATCTAGGTAAGATGATGTGCTTTGCTTCTTAGACTGGGTCACTGCAAAGTCATGTGAACAAAAAAAGTCATGAGGTAAACAAGCAGATTATGGTGAGGTACTGATGTTGAATAGAGGGGACCAACTTTGGGATAGTACTGCTTCCAGCTCCCTAGTTTGGGATCTCAGCATTGCCTAACAGGGATAGAGTAGAAGTCAACAAAGAGGGAGAAATATAAAATCCAAGTTGGTGAAGGGCTATGCAATTACTGTGATTTCTCTGTCCATGCACAACTATCCTGTAAGCCATGGAACTCAAGGGTTATTAATTACTACTCTTGAGCTATATCTGAAAATACCATTAACCAAAAAAGCCATGTGACTATTTTTACACTCTGTGGTGTCTAACACAGTATTCTAACACCAAAATTAGAGTTCTACCTAGAAGTAACGTCATGAGTCTCACTTTTCACTGGCTGCCTCCAGTCAGATGTGAGGTTATTTGAGATATTTGAAACCAATTTAAAATGTGAATAAACTGCTCTAATCTAGCCCTTAGCACAGTTCTGGGATATAGTAAGTGTTTAGTAAAGGCTAGTTGACTGAGGTTGCCCTCATTAACTTTGAAATTCAGTGTATTTATGATATTCATAAAGGTACCATAAATTGTTTGTGTTTGAAGATTATACTTTTTTTTCTAAAGAATTCAAAGCCCCTTCTCTCTGGAAATTTGGTGGTACTCCTTTGCCAAGAACAATAAAGTTTTGACCTAAATTAGAGGTCTTGAAGATGCACAGGTTACAGGCCAAGGAGCCCTGAGTATTGTTCCATAGACAAAATTACATTTTTTTTTGAAAATGGCTAAGTGATAAGGTTCAGATGTTACTCTTCCTTTTTTTCCCCTTTGCCTGGAGTTTGGAAATTTTTCTAATCCTGAACTGGCTCTGGATCTGCAGTGAACAGAGGAAAGGAGAGAATGTGAAGAAAGGAATTTCCTTTTGCCCCACACTGAAATAATTTCTATGTATGGTAATTACTTAAAGTAGGAAAACATGTTAGGGCCTTCCTGTGACTTATTAACATGTTAAATCCTACAGAACTTCTCTCCTTCCCTTCTCTGTGCCTAATTAGCTTGCTTTTTACTTGTGTGTGGCCTTTAGTGGATTTTTTCCCCTATAGTCTGGCATAGCAAGAAGGTTCTCCACTTCTCCCCAAGAGTCACTCTATAGACACAACATTAGTCATGTAGCTGGCTGCCCATTTTCAAAGACAATCATCACTGCTAAGTAATTATGAGTTCTTTGCAGCCTTCGAGTGGTACAGTCTTCAACTCACATCATAAACGTCTTCTGAAATTGTAACCCACAAGATGGAAAAGTGGAGGTCCAATGAAAGAAAGAGGCACTGAAAAAGAGTATTAGACATAGGAACAGCCTAGCCTTATGTTTCAAGTAACAATCATGGATGATGTTTATATAGAGCTTTAAGGTTGGCAATGCACCATAAAAACTCATTATACACCTAGTAATACTCTCTCCATTTCACTTGATGTTCACAATAATCCTTTGAAGTATGTACTAGAGGTATTTTCACCTCCTCTTTAAAGGCTCAGAGGTGGGATGGAAACCCAGTTTTCTCTTGATTCCAAATCTAGGACACTTCACTATTCTTTCCACCTCCCAATGTCCAAACTACATGCTTTCTTCCCATAAGATTTTATTTCTTTAACGATATTATACATTCTTAGGCTCCATACTCCCCTGTTTACTTACTCTATTTATTGAGTGTCAATGTCCTCACCTTGCCATGTGTTGTAATAGTTAAGGAAATTCGTGGAATCCAGGGTAATGTTTCCTGATTGATGGACAACTTAAGGAAGCAAGAGTTATCATAAGGTAGGGATGCTTCAAACCAAATCTTATCATGCAATGATGGACCCAACTATTTTCTGAAGTCATTTTTTTTTTGTCTAGGAAATGTCAGTCATGAAAAAAATACCACCCAGTTTCCTCTAAATTCCACTGAATTTAAATTAAATTCCACTGCTCTACACTATAATGAGGCACCTGTGAGTTCTTTTTAATTAGAAACTCTCTAATAGGGTGAACTTGCAGACATTTACTTGGTGAACTCCTGAAATTTGGTTCATCCTATCTTCATGAGTTGTTTCCAAACTGTGCTATATATAAAAAATAGTTCCTTGATCTGAGAACATCAAGAAAGATTCACAAGAACTTTTTTTAAAGGATGGAAATTTAGATTAGAGCATAAGCAAAATTTCCAAGTGCACACTGTATTTGTCGATGCATCTGTCTGCACGTCTAGTAACTCATAAAGAGCAGGAAATGGGAAATCAGTGAGAAAGTGATGACTAATATGTGAAGACTAAGTCAGCTCAGCTAAGGGTGCATTAAAATAAAACAATTTCTTAGCAACTCAAGGGACAAGATATATTGTTGGCTAAAAGCTGAACGGCTTAGAAACAATTAATCTAAGTGAAATAAATAGTTGAATAATTAATAAAATGTGAAGTTTGTATCTGAGATAATTTTCTCTTCACATGAATCCCAAGGTTGTTAGAAGAGTTCAAGTGATATGGAACTGATGATGATATCATCTAGCAGGTGGCAGGAATGGAAGGTACCAGTGGACTCCCAAATTGTGATTGTTCAAATAAGGGGTAATATGGCGCTATATAAATCTAGCCTTGTAGGCTCTCATACTTTCAATAGGTAGGTAAGTAGATGGATAGATGGATGGATGGATGGATGGAGGGATGGATGAGTGGATGGATGGATGGATGGACAGAATGAGCAAGCATTTATTAAAAACTTATTTCATGCTAGACACTGTATGAAGAGATGGGATATAAATACAAGCAGAAAGAAAAATAATCTTTACCCTCAAGAGTTTTCCATTCTAATAGGGGAAGACACCACAGAAAATTGAGTTGAAAAAGGGGTGGGATGAGAAGGCACTGGAGCAATGTCCAGAAGGATGCCAGAGAGCTTGGGGTAAACTAGGCTTGAAATGAGCTGGTATATGGTGGGTGCTTTCCTGAATGGGATTTTGGGATGAACTTACAAATCAGAGGGGGAGACAATAGAGTTGGAAGTTTTGCCAGTTTGAAAGTCACAGGAGCAAGAGTTCAGAAAGAGTCCAGGAAGTGATGGATTGAACCAAGTTTGGAGATGTATAGTGTCCTTAAGATGTACAATAAACAGAAGACCCAGATGCTCAAGAAAATAAAGGCAGATTTGTGAAAGGAATATTCTTTGTCAGAAAGCATATTTGTTTATATGTTTGTTTTGGTTAAAATAATATAGTCATGATGGCGATAAGTGAATGGACAGGGTCAAAGTCTCAGAATTCTAAAGAGGAGGCAAGCAAGAAACAGATCACAAGAGTTGATGAATAGTGGATTCTCTTTGTTATAATCCTAGAATCACAGATTGTAAGATTTGGAAGGGACCTCTGATACTATCTAGTCTAACCTGTTTCTGAACAACCCTCCCCCAATAATGTACTCACTAAGAGTTCATCTGGTCTTCACTTAAACAGCCCCAATGAGGTAGAAACCACTTCCTCTCAAAGCAGTTCATTTCACTTTTGAATAGCTCTAGTTGTTAAGATAGTTTTCTTATATCAAGTCTAAATTTGTCTCCTTTGCTCCTAGTACCCTGTGGGACCAAGAGAAACAAGTTTAATTCATCTCTTATTCTTCAAATACTTAAACCTAGCCTCACAGGAAGAGGAGGAATTACAGAAACATCAACCAAATTTAATTACTTGAAGTCACCTCAGTTGATGGTGCTTTAGGATGAAAAGCCTTCTGACAAGTCCATGGGCCTCATTACTGTGTCGGTCACGCTTGGGACCATGGCAAAGCTTTAGCAAACAAAACAGCTAAACAGTGCATTTTTTTCCTTGGGTTTAAGAGAATTTTCTTTTCAAGTTTCATTTCTCTAAAAGACCACATTTCTTTAAGTTTTACTCAATCAACCTATTTGTTGTTTTAATGCTTTGAAGCTTTATAAAGAAATAAAAGGGTTTTTGTGGTTAATTTCAAACACCCCAGAAAGAAGCTTCCTGTTCAGATACCCCCCCCACTTAACTCTCTACTGCCACCTGTTGGCATTCAACATACAACAATGAGGAGAGAAAAAAAGAGACATTATCTTGTAAATCCCAACTAGGACCACAATGGCCAACCACTTAACAGATAGCAATTCATTCCCTCTTCCAATAAACTTTGAGTGATTTTCCTTAAAATCCCTGTGTGCTAACTATCCACCTAGATTTCTGTCAGTGGCCTTTTGTCTTTAAAAATATCAGTCCTTCAGAAATCCAGTTTATTTTAATCAGACCTTTTTCAGGCACCTTCTAAAATTTTCCCCCTGCCTTCCTCTTTAGTCCCTTTCTTCTGTAAGGTGTACAGACCCAGTCAGACAATTTCTTGCCCATGTAAACACTCAATCTTAGAATGATTTTGACAACTGCATCCATACTTGCTTACAATAAGCCTGTAATTGCCCACACTTAAAAAAGGTATTTCACAAAATCAGCAGCTCTGATATACTCTTGGGGGGGGAGGTAAATGTTTCATGCCAATGACTAGAATTTTCTACCACTTACATTACCTCACAGAGGAAATAACACATGGGCCCCTGGAGCTTTTTTTTTTTTAACCGCTCATTACTGGAAAAAAACAGAAAACAAGTTGAAATAATGATGACATCTTTGAGTTTCCAGAATCTCAGAGTTAGAAGAGACCACAGAGGCCATCTAATCCAAACCCATTCAAGAACAAGAATCCTTTATATAACAAATCGCACAACCTTGGACTGACACGTTGTCTCCTTGAGGGTTAACTCAATACCTTTTAACACAACCTGTTCCACGGCTTGCTAAGATTTTCTTTATGTCAAACCGAAATTTGCCTCTGAAATGGGTATCGATTGCTCCTTGTTCTACCCTTTGAAGCCACACAGAATATGTGGAATCCCTCTTCAACATGACAACCTTTCAGATCCTTGAAGCTGGTTGTCCCCTCCTGCACCTTAGTCTTCTCTTTTCCAGGCTAGATTTCTGCAGCTTGTTCAACTGTGCTTCGAATAGCATGATCTTGAGGTCATTTTTACTATCCTACTTGGCCCCCTCTGAATGCTCTCCAGATTACCAATGTGAAGAGTACCACTCTCAAGACAGAACTGAGCCCAGTGCTCCAAGGTGTGGTTTCACCTGGGCAGAACACAACCCAGAGATCACCTCCCTAGCCTTGAGCATCGAGTCTCTCTTAATGGAGCCTAAGGTTGAATTATCCCTTTTGACTATCATAGCCCACTGTCATCTCATAGTGAGTTTAAAATATTGGGAAGATAGGTTTTCACCCTAAACCATAAAAACACATAAACAGCGTTTGCAAATGTCCGTGCCCAGTGTTGGCATGTGCGCGTGCGCGCACACACACACACACACACACACTCAAATCATACAGTGTGTAATTTATTTCCAAAGAGAATGCTTGGCCCTTGCCAGGTATTTTGACTGAACCTGACAGAATTGACTATTTCAACCTGGAGAAATTCTGTATTTATTGAATTAATGTTAGATCATGTCAAATACTCTTATCCTCATTTATCCTGTCTGTATTCCATAAGTTTTTACTTGGGCAGTTTTTATTTTTTGTAAATGTTTTATTAATATTTTCTGTCTTTACGTCATAGTCACTCACCCATTCTCATTCTCACCCACCATGACAAAGCAATTAAATAAAAACATGTTATATGATATTCTCTCCTAGTAATAATCCCCCACCCCTTTGCTGAGAAGGAAGAGGTTTCATTCATTTTCTTCTTCCTTCCTGATTTGGTTTTCCTATCTCTACAAGACTAGAAGCTTAGCCACTCACTACTGTTTCCAACCAAGGCTAGTTCACCCCTGCTTGGGCAGTCTGGTAGCCCTTTACTTCCAGGGGCCTACTCTATTGGTACTGGACTTAGTGTGCACACTTAATTGATTGACATTATCCTTCCTATAGCTCCAAATTCTTGAAGTTACGGGATCCCCCAGTCTTAGCCTCCTCAGAAGCAGAGACCACAGACATGCACAACTATGTCCTGTTCATTATCTTTTCTCCAGGGGCTTTCATTGATTTTTCCATTACTCAGAGTTAAATTTCCTTTTAATGACCTTTACTTTGCATTTTAGTCATTGTATATACTATTCTCTTGATTCTGCTTATTTTATTCTGATTCAGTTCATAGAAATCTTTCCACATTTCTCTAAATTCTACATACTCATCATTGCTTAAGACAGAAAAACATCACATTATATTAATATACCATTGGTTTCCCAACAATCTATTGTTTTCAGTCCTTTGCCATCACAGAGTGCTACTGTTAATATTTTTGTGTATATAGTGAACCCTTGTTTATGCCTCATTTCTTTGGGGATATATGCTCATTAGTAGGAATGCTAGGCCACAAATGATGGGGAGGGTAGAAATCACCTTGCTTGTTAAATTCAAGATTGAATTGAAGAACAATTGGAACACTTTTTAGATCTACTGACAGGGTACCAACTATCCCTGCTCCCCCCCGCCCCAGTCCTTCCAACACTGACTGTTCCATCTTTTTTTCTTCTTTGCCATTGTTCAAAGAATGAGATAAAACCTCAGAGCTGTTTCAATGCATTTATCTTTCTATTAGTGATTTAAAGAATGTTTTAATGCAGTCACTTATAATTTGCAATGCTTTTGACAACTCTTCATATTCTTTTGACCATTTAACTACTGAGGAATAGTCCTTGTTGCTGTACATTTATATGGAGTGTTAGGATATTTGCAGTATTGATTCCAGTGATATTTGATGCAGAATTTTCCCCCCCACTCTACTATGAGGACCAAACTTCACCTTTTCTCTCAAGTCTTAAGTCAGAGGGAATTTGACATATACTCATTTTAATCTTCATTTGTTCAAGTCACAAAATGGCCCCTGGCAAATTGTCCTTGAGGAGGCTTTAGGATATAAACAACAGCTGTTTAATAACTGAAGATTGGTGTTAGGACTGTCTCAAATCAATGTTATAATTACTACCTTCCTGTCTTTTAGGAGACTCATAATCCACCCAAGATACTCTAAGAAAAATGAGGGAAGCACTTTGGTCCCCCAAAGAAAGTGGTATTGTTAATGCTGCCGTCTTATTTAATTTTCCAAATAAGTATCTGAGGCAAGCTGGGCATACTAGAAAAAAAAAAAAGAGCCACAGAGGAGAGAGAGAGTACACGAGCACAGAAACAGCCAGAGTGAGGGCTGAATTCATAAGTGAACCAGTGAGTAACAAAGGAATTTCACCAACTCCTGTGTGTATCCTTATCAAGCTTACTCATGATTGGTGCATTCACACTCGTCACATTAAGTATGGAGAACCATCTAAGATGAAATTATCACTCGGTTTCTGTCTCTTTGAAACCTTCATTGGAGAAAAAGAATTTCAAGCACATGTTAATCTAAACCTTGCAGAGATTCTCTCTGCAATTTTAATACAACTGAAATGCCACTTTTCTAGCAGAAACTTCTAAAATGCCCAAGGCTTGTTCGGTAGAAATCCTGCTACTAGGACAGTAATATGTACCAAGTCAATCAATGTCAAGCCTGCTTTTACTGTGCCTAAGTACTAAATTCTAGAACACTTTTATTTCCTGCATGGTTATGACCATACCTTATTTCTACCAAGGAAATAAGAATATTGTTTCTTTCTTAAAAAATCCTGGGAGATGTATGCTGATGTTTATTAAGCAAACATAATGACAGGTAATTTTAAGCCAAAAAAATATGCATTTATATATACAAAAATTTTTGAAGCTTTGCAATTTCTTTGTGCGGTCATTTGGGGATAATATAAAAACATTCTCAATTTCTCATTTCAAAAAAATATATAGACAAACAAAAATGTTACCCCATCCCTTCAACCAACCAGACAAAGTGACTGGGGGTGAAGAGGGGGAGGAGGGGATCAAATTAGAATTTGAATTATAGACATGAAACAGGCTTAATTATAACTGTCTTAATTATTCTAGTCTTAGCTATATAATTAGTTTAGACTAAATATTTTCCCTGATCTTTTCTCCTTCCATTTAGAATGAAGACCATATAGCAATTTCCTGAAATACTGACTTCACCTAAATCTAGCTGACACCATATTATATCACAGGCTTTTAGAACCCAAAGGCGTTTCATAAGCCATTTAGTCCATCCATAACCAAAAGAAAATCCCTTCTACAATGTTCCTAACAAGTAGTTATTCAGCCTTTGCTTGAAGACCCCCATTGGTTGGCTGGGGAAGGTTCCGCCTAGTATATGTTAACCTACTCTACTTTTGAGTTTTAGTTGTTAGGAAATTTTTCCCCCTAACATTATTCCTAACTTTTCCTCTTTGCACCTTCCACTCATTACTTTAATTCTGTCCACTGGGGCCAAGCAGGAAAAATTCAATCCTTCAAATACTTGAAGACAACTATCACTGTGTGTCTATTGAATCTTTTCTTCTCCTAGCTAAACATCCCCAATTCCTTCAACCATTCCTCACATAAATGATCTCAAGGCTCTTAACCATCTTGGTTATTCTTTCGTGGACCTTCTTCAATTTGTTGATATCTTTAAATTGTGGCCCTTGAACTGAACATAATACTCTCTCTATTCATGGTCTGACCAAGGCAAAAAACAAAGGTACTTCCTTATACTCAAGAACTATGTCTCTATCAGTGCAACCCAAAATCATATTAGCTTATTTTTTGGGTAAAAATAAATTATGTTCATTTTTCCTCTAGTTTTCAGAAATAGTATTAATTAATTTAGTTTGAGTAACATTAGCCAAAAATCACAATGAGCCAATAAACTGAGATAGTGAGTTTTATACTTTCACAGAAAAATGTCAACCTTCAAACCATCGTTTCAGGATTTTTATGTCATGGAGCTTATAGGATAATAGCCTGCAAAAATTAATGTGAGCCAGACTACATTAATTTTTTGAAGAATGCTTCCTAATTCTTGAAATCATTAAAGAACTACTCACAAAGATGTTATCTGGAAGAGGTTGAAAAGTATGAGCCTGATAATAATGGAGAGAGACTGAATCTTGGAACCAGAAAGCCTTAGTTGTAGTTTTGACAACATCTCTATAACTCACCTAACATCTTTGGGCCACAATTTCCTTTTCTGCAAAATGGAGTAAGGTCCATTCTACCTCAAGAGCAAGAAAGCATTTATTAAGGGGTTTTTGGTTTTGTTTTGTTTTTACTGTGTGCCAGACCCTGTGTTCTAGACCCTGAGGATGCAAAGATAAAGAAACAGTTCCTGACCCTAGAGGCTGATGTGAAACAGCAATTTTATCAATATAGGTCTATCAAGTTTAGACAACATGTAGATAGTATGTATAAAATAAATACAAAGTTATTTTCACATTCAGCAAGTAAGTGCTTAATAGTACCCAGCACTAAGATTCTGGGAAATTGTTAAATTATGTAACAAGATTTATAAATCCTTGACAACATCTTCAAATATTGTGAATATATGACTTATGTGTATTTATTAAGCACCTTAGTATGTTTCTGGTACTATTCAAATCATATAAATAAGAGCAAATAAATAGTTCCTACCCTCAAGACAATTACATTCTAATGAAGAAGACAACATATAAAAGGGAACTTAAAGAGTGTGTGTGTTTGTGTGTGTATGTGTGTGTGTGTGTGTGGAGGAGGAGGAAGAAGAAGAGGAGAATTAAGGAAGCAGGAAGAGGAGGAGGAGGAAGAAGAGAATGAAGGAAGGAGGAGAAAGGAGGAGGAAGAAGAAAGAGGGGGAGGAGGAGCTAAAGGATGAGGAAGAGGAGGGAGAGACTAGTAAGACTGCCAGTGAGGCTGTGGAAAAATCCTGAGAGTTTTCTAGATGGGAATTCTAGATGGGAATAAATAGAGCATAGCTGAGGTCCCTGGTGAAATGGCAGTCTAGGCTAGGAGCTCACCAATCAAAAGAACGGGACTCAAGCAGGAGGTATTTTTCAAGATATGAAACAGTAAACAGAGGTCAAGAGAGTAAAATCAATGGAATAAATTTCAGATGTATAACCATACATCATTGGTATCCAAATATGAATATAGCCATCCTTCCCCACCCCCTTTCCTAACAAAATTATTTTCTCCAGCCTGAGTTCCAATTTGAACACTTCTGTTCTAGTGAACTCCTATTAAGAACTTTATAGGTAGGCACTTTCAAAAACCTGCCTTTCAACTCATCACAGTATAAAAAGGACAAACTATTTTCACCTGAACTAAATATTGATCAAGGAGCCTCTGGACAATTCAACAAGTTGGCTGCTTGTGTTCCTGCCCAGGACTCCTTGTTCTGAGTAAATTAAGAGTCAAGGTGTCTTGCTTGTGCCCATGTCCTCACCTTAAATTATGTAATGTATAAATGTTCAGGGAGAGGTAGGTGACTCTTGATGAGTATCAAAGGGCTTGTAGGATTTTTCAAGCATGCATGATTGCCTCGTATAACTTTCCAGGATGTTTGTGTTTGCTGTCAATATACATCCATACACACATATTTTCAGTTCTGAGATTTAAATTCCTTATACTACTAATATTACTATTACTACCAACCCCACCGCTACTGCTGCTGCTACTCTGCCCCTTTTTGGAATTGGCAATCAGATTTGCATTCAGGGCTTGGTTTTGGTGCTGCATAATGTTTTAGTGATAATAATTATTAACTGCATGGTGAAGTGGAAAGAATACTGGCTCTTAAGTCAAATGATGGGTTTTTCATTTTGACTCTGTTCCTTATTATGTGAATGACTAGACAGGTTGCTTAACTTCTGGACTTTAGTTTTATCCTCCACAAAATGATGAGGATTGGTCTGGCCAGGTGGCCTCAGATACTTGGCACCCATATAAAATAACTGGCCGTGTAACCTTGAGTAAGTTACTTAACCCCAATTGCTTTAAAAAAAAATGATGAGGATTTTACTAAATAATCTCCAAGGTTATTTCTAGCTCCAATTCTATGCTTTTAGCTATGAACTGATACTTATATAAATCTATCGACAGGCCTACTCATCAAGTGCCTCTCATATTCCAGGCACTGTTCTAGGTACAAAGACAAATATGAAACAGCTCTTGTCCTTAAGGAGCTTACATATGATCTGGATGAATTTCAAGGTCCTAGACATACTCCATCTCATTTGATAATAATTGCCCTCCCCCCATCTTAGTGACATCAAAGTTTCCTTCCTACAGGCCAGAGTCTACCACCTTCACTTTTTCTGTTACTTAAACTTTGAAAAATAGTTTTTAATGCTTCATTCACCATTAAGTTGTTGTTACTTTCTGATGTGTCTTGAAGCTACTTAAAAAATGCCATTTGGTTAGCCAGTTACCCCACACCCTTGGGGGTTTCTCTCAAGCTAAAAGAGCTTTAAAAAAAAAAGTTATCCAAGGCTACAGCTCACATCCTTTTGCCCCTGGCAATTCATTTTGCATTCAGAAGTTGGTTTTGGTGCAGCATACAAATACTAATTAGCAGCATTTTTATCCATCCATTTTTTTCCATCTTTCACTCTATCCCAGTTAATCTATACTCATTTAGGCAGTTTTCCACCTATTGAATTTGCAAGTATGCATTTTTAAAAGTTTAATGATCATGTTCTTTTTGTATTACTTGCCAAATTACCAATGTTACTTGAAAAGAAAAACTTTTCTCTAGATATTTTTAACTAAAGCACATTGAGTTTTTTTTAAAATTATACTGACTGTAAAATGGGTTTTTTCCTTCTACTTTTTGGATTGATTTTTATCTTTAGTTAATGTCTACATTTTTCCAATTTGATTTAGCTTGACTTTACAATTCTTACCTAAGCTACACCAAAAAATCTTTTGATGAAAGAATGGTTTGTAGGAGCTTAGAACTGGGGAAGTCCATGTACAGAAAGCTTATGATACCTGTCAATAAGAAGACTGGCTAAAAATATGTGATCTATCATCATCTTCTCTGCCCCAAAATATATGCTGAATATTGATGAAGCTAGAAATGCATCAATAAATACCTCCTCTTTCCCCATAGGATAGATAAAGAAAATCCTAACAATACTGTCTTTTTTCTGTTTATCAAGCTAAGGACTACAGTAATGGAAATGGCCTTCAGCCACAAGACTATTAATTGGCAGGACTTGATCTGGGAGTAATATATAGCAGAAAGAACACTGGTTTTTGAGTCAGCACCTGGGTTCAAAATTGATGTTTATCAGCTGTCTGACCTAGAAAAATGCACTGTGTTTTCCGAAATCTCAATTTCGTCATCTGTAAAATGACTGGGTTGGAGTAGACTTTCTCTAAGGTCTTTTCCAGTTTGAGTCCTATGATTCCATGAGGAAGGAATGCCAAGGTACTAGATTTGCTGAGGGTTTGTGTTGTCATTATTGTTGCTCATCCTGTGTTCTCAAAGAGGACGGATAACATCAGGAGAGTCTTGACTTGCAAGTGAACTAGATTCAAGTGAAGCAGAGCTATGCAAAGTCATCAGTACTTTCTTCCCTTCCCATTTCACTTCCTCTTTTGCTCTCTCTTCTTTGGACTGATGTCAGGATATGGTGATTGTTACAAACCCAGGGTCAGTAATGAGGGGAAATGGAAAGAAAGATGGGGAGCATGGTAAGTAAGTATGGTCTGGGTAACTGTAGTGGAAGAATTTATTTTTAGTTCTCACCTAAATACCTGACTCTTTCTATCCCTTTCCCACTCCCCACTTCAAGTATTGCCACTAAGTACAACATGGCAAATTCAAACAATATGGTCAGATGCCAACACCTGCTAAATGAGAAGTTCAGACAATCTCTTGATATGATTGGATTTTTAAAATCTGTTCTTAGTTCCTGTTAAAAATATTTTCTTTTGGGAGTTTGGGTGGCCCTGTCATCAAACAGCTTAAGGCAACCCTGGGAAAGAGAGACTGGACTTTTTCTACTCCAACCGAAAGGGTTAAATTAGGAGGAGCAATGGGCAGAAACTGCGAAGAGGTGGAAGTTAGCTCTATGTAAAGAAACAACTGTCCTAACATCTGTCCAACAGTAGAATGGGCTGCCTTAGGAGGGGCTTGGATTGCCTCCATTGGAGATCTTCAAGCAAAGGCTGGAGGTGCCCTTGTTGCACTTGGTAAAGAGGATTGGTTTAAAGGTGCTGTTTGATCTATGTTGGCTCCAAAGCCTTCCTTCTCTAGGATTCTGTGATGCTTGGTCAATTACCAGGCATTTATTAAGAGCTGACTTTGTCCCCAGGGGCTAAGGACACAAAACCAAAAATGAAACAATCCCTACCTTCAAGGAGCTTTTATTTTAGTGGGCAGTTAGGTGGCACAGTGGATAAAGCGTTGGGCCTGGAGGTAGGAAAACCTGAGTTCGGATTTGGCCTCAGACACTTCCTACCTGTATGACCTTAGGCAAACCAAGACAAGCAATCTATATAGCTATAATGTGACATATAGAAAATGAATAAAAGGCCTGCAGTGGCATGAGGCTTCCTGGGGTGAGAGAAATACCGACACCTTTGCCTTCTTGCTCTTCTTGGGCTGCAGCTGAATAATGCAATTCATATTGCTGCACGCTTGGCACTGAGTTCTCCAAGGGGATTCAACAACTATTTATTATTTATTACTGTGATCAAACCCATCCACGTGACCTATGAGAAAGACGCCATGTTGCAGTGAAAGTGGATGGCCTTGGAGTCACCAGCATTTGGTCTCTGACACTTACTAACTGTTGACTCTGGCTTTTGTGTTGGTGATACTTTACAATCCCTGCCTCTGGAGTTGCTGTGTTGCTGTGTGTATGATTTGTAAATCTTAAAAGTACAATGTAAACAGGACTCATGATAATACAAAGAGTGGCCCAATTGACAAAATAGAGGCAGTTTAACATGTAGTGTATAGAATTCCAGGCTTGGTATTAGAAAGACCTGGGTTGAAATCCTGCCCCTGCCACTTGCTATGTGTGTTACCCTGGGCAAGTCATTTAACCTCCATATGCTTCAGGCTATCCCCCAGAAGCCATCTAAATTGTGGGCAGCTGACTCTTAATCTCAACCAGGAGCTCTCCACATTGATGAAATCCCAGCTCTCATAGTCAGTAAGGCCCCCACAAGTACACTGATGGTTCTCATATAGCTCTTCCACTGAGCATTTGGGTTCTATGCCTCTGGGAAAATGGAGATGGTGATTATACCAATAAAAGAATGAAAAAACAGAGGAGGTGATCGTGCTAGAGATACTGAATTCAAGGTTTGCCCTGGATAAACTACCTGTTAATAATCTTCCCATAGTTATTGAACATTAGCTGCAATGATTATTTTGTTCTCGTAAAGTGGCTGGAATGATTAAATTATGGTTTACTAGACATAAATGAATGCAGGGTTCAGCTGATGCTTTAAAATGTCCTAAAAAGAATGAAATGTCCACACAGTTCTTTCTAGGGGACACTTGAAATGAGGCAGTTTGTTTGTTTGAACCAAGTAAAAGAATCTATAATAGGGACACTGTCTTCCTAAGAAAGACTCCACTTGTCTCAACAACGCTGCTTTTATGTTTTCACTCAGGGATTCACCACCTAAGCAAACCTCTTACTCAAAACACATTGCAAATAAAATAACTATTCTTTTTTTTTTCCTAAGATTAAAAAACAGTGATTTCCCAAGAAAATCCATAAATTGATAATTTGTTTCCTAAGTATAAAAAAGGAAAATGGATGTTTACAGAAGATTACAAATATTGAATCAGTGTGTCATTAAATCAATTACTACATCTGATTAGCTTTCCAGTAACACTTGGAATAGAGAGAGCATTTTTGGCAGGGTATTATGGAGCTGGCAGTCCAAAGCTCTAAGCATTAACAGCTATTCAGAAAGAGAGAGTCTTTGACTTAGTATACCGAACAAGGATTCTGAAATCTAATTGCTTCCGCTAGTAAACCCTACCATTTTTCTTCCCACTGATTTATTTGTTTCACAGCATGGGCTCAATTAATTTCTTCTTAGCAAGAGGCATGCAAATTCATATTATCATTATAAATATTTTGAAATAGTTAACAAATTCTTCAATACTTTGTTAACTGGCTGGCATCTGAGATTATAACATGCATACACATAGATTTCAGCTAGAACATAGGGTATATTGTAGGTGTTCTATAAATAGATGATGTGTATGGATGTACCATAAATACTTTATAACTGTAGGATGGGATAAGTGGATGACAGTAGAACTTTGTAAGGAATGGCAATAGTAAGGGAAAGAAGATGAAGACTTTAACACATCCATTGATTAAACAAGACAGATGGATTAAATTGCAAATGGTAGGCAGAAAACCCCATGTTTATAAAGAATCAAGTCTATTAAATAAGGATAATTGAATACTTCTCAATAGGTTGGGGGTGGGGGCTGTAACCTTTGGATGTTATCTATATAGATATCTCCCAGCAGGAAAACCCCCTCCACTGATACAGATCAGCAAACTCATCTGCAACTTAAACTCTTAGAGTATTATCTGGAGAGATGAAGAGGTTAAGTAATTTGCCTGAGTTCATACAGCTAACAGATATGAGAAATAAGATTTAAACCCAGGTCCTGAGTCTGAGGCTAGCCCTTTTACCACTATCCCACAATGACACTCACTGTAATGGGACAATACAGAATCAATAAATCAACTACTACTTAAATATTTATTATGTAACAGACACTGTGCTAAGTCCTAGAGATACAAAGAAAAAGCAAAATGGCTTCTTTCTTCAAGGTGCTTACATTCTAATGAACATATTATGAACATACCCATATGTATATGAATACATGTATATAATGTGTATACATACATGTACACACATATATAGGTGTAGATGCATAGCATTATATCTTTGAAATATGTGTGTTTCAATACACATATGTATATATACATATATATATCAGAACATAATAAGATTAATACAGAATAAGTGGAAAATAACTTTAGAAAGGATGGCACTACAGGTGGGGGCACCAGGAAAGATCTCCTGGAGGAGGTGGTGCATGAGCTGAGGAAGCCAGAAAACTTTTGAGTTGGAAGTTGGGAAAATGGGCAATCCAAGCATAGAGAAGAGCTGGTGCAAAGGTATGGAGGTAGGAAGCAAACAGGCCAGTATGGATCCCAGAACATGTGCAGGGAAGTATAATGTATGAAAATGGAAGAGGGGAAAAAAGGGCCAGGTTGGGATAAGCCAACTGAATGATTCATTTTAGTTTATTGAGGGGGAGGAGAGTGAGATGTGGTCAGACCTACACTTTAGGAAAATCACTTTGGAAACTGAGTGAAAAGACTGGCTGGAGTGGGGGAAAGATCTGAGGCAAACTGAATTGGCGAATTAAAACAAAAATATGGCAAAACCAGCAAATCAGATTGAGACCAACCAGAAATGATCAGAATAGTCAAGGTGAGAAGTGTGCAGGGATTGAACCAAGGGTGATAGCTGTGTGAATAAAGATGGGAATTTATCTAAGAAATACTAATGAGAATAAAATCCCAAGATTTGACAACTGATTAGATCTACTGGGTGAAGAAGAGAAAGGAGTCAAGGATGACATCTGATTTTCCAAGCCTGGGTGAATGAAAAGATTGTGGTGGAGGGAAGGAAGGAAGGCGAGTGAAAGAAAAGTTCAGAAGAGGGGAGGGTTCCAGGTGCCTATCAAGAAATTGTTTTTCCTGGGGAGGCCAGGTAGCACAGCGAGTAAGAGTACCGGCTCCAGTGTCGGAATGACCTGGGGATTGAATTTGGGCTCAGATACTTAGCACCGGACCCAGAAATAACTGGCTGTGTAACCTTGAGCAAGTTACTTAACCCTGATTGCTCATAAAAAAAAAGAAATTGTTTTTCCTGATGCTTCTACGGTGGTCATTTTGCACTATGAAGTCACTGAAGTAGTGCCTCTATTTCTCCTAGAGAGATGGCACCAGAAAACAGAAATTAGAGAACTAGTATCTTACTGAACATATGTACATCCTCCAGCTATTGTAGGTAACCAGCCAACTAGGTGCAAAGTGGGACTTCAGCCACAAGCAACTGTTTGCACAAAGAAGAAAGAAGTGAAGTTTCAAAGAATATGGCACATATATCTAGAAATCTACGTCCACTACTATGTCTTCCTACTTGTCATTTAACTATGTATACATATATTTTGCAGGTAAGTCACATAAATTTCTCTTAACCTTCATAAATTGGCCTTGCAGAATCATGCTTATCTTGTAGTCACTGAATATATAAAGTGCTCTCCCTCTGAGCAAAATAGCTTGCTGTTCAATTTTAGCTGTAGTTTTTGCCAGACTTGAATAGCTTTATATTTTCTTACCTCTATTAGCTGGGGAATATAGAGCCCAAAGCTCACAACTGTGCCTTTTAGTTCCAATTATGGATAGAGGAAGGAGGAACAAGGGAACACTGAACAGGACTGGCATGAGAAAGAGGGAGAGCTTTTTCCATGGTACTTTTACAAGTCTTTTTATGGTTTCAATCTGATTCACTGGTCTTGTGTTATTTTTGTTTTAATTTACCAGTTCAGTTAAGAGGACTGTGATAACCGCAGACACAGTTACAGAGGTAGAGGCAAATCTACATTTTACTGAATGGAATACAACTGAAGGGTTGTATTCCACAGACTACTGTTTTTAGACAGTAATGGAATAAGCATTTTAGGGCGCTTCTATGGTCTCTCACTTTATAGATGAGGTCCAAGTCACACAAGTGGTGAGTAGAGGAGTTTAGATTCTTACACAGGTCTTCTTACCCCAAAGTCATTGTTCTTTACATTATAATGTGCTAAGAATAAGAAGTTGGGGGGAGGGCTTGTAGGGCAAGGATCAGCATAGTGGTACTGGGAGTGGGGCTATAGAAGACAGGAAAAGAAAAAAGAAAATTCATCACCTCCAGTATGCCTATTAACTAGGCTTTCTCTGTCATGGGCACTCTGGCTTTTCACTATGTCACTTGGTGATATTACTAGCTTCCATAGGTCCAACTATCATCTCTGATGCAGAGGATTCACAGATTGCTATATCCAGCCCTAATCTCTCTCCTGAGCTTCAGTCTCATATCACCAGCTGCCTACTGGACATTTCAATTAGATAATCCAGAGACAGAGACATCTCAAATTAAAAATGTCTAAAACAAAACTATCTTTCGCCCCCAAGCCCTCCCCTCTTCTATTACTGTCAAAGGCACCCCCATCATTCCAGTCACACTGATTCATAAATTCTAATATCATTCTCAACCAGTTGCTGTTATTCATTCAATCAGTTCTCAGATGTTGTTTCTACCTCTACAACATATCTCCCCTATGCCTCTTCCTTTCCATTTATACAACAACACTGATTCAGTTCCTTATTTAATAAATGTTTGTTGAATGACTGATCTTTCCCTTGGACCATTACAATGGATTCCTCTTCAGTCTTCATGCCTATAGCTTTTCCTCACTTCCATCCATCTTCCATGCAGGCAGCAAAATAAATTTCCTAGCATTGATTCACCTAATTGTTGCAACAATTCTCAATCTAATCTCTATTCTCAAAAAGAAATAAAGGAAGTATTTTTACTAATATTTTGGTGGGAAAATCTGGGTAGGTTTGGTCCAGAACTGTGATTGTACCAGTGCAGGAAAATCCTTGCAGTCACTCAGTCAACTAGCTTTTATTAAGCACCTACTACATTCCAGGCACAGTGAGCTCTGGCAAGAAAAAGAAAGACAAAAGACAGTCCCCTCTTTCAAATAACTCATAATCTAACAGGGGAAGACAGTATGCAAACAACTATGTGCAAACAAGATATACACAGGATAAATTGTAGATAATTAGCAGAGGGAAGGCGCTAGCATTAAGGGGAATGGGGAAAGGTTTCTTGCAGAAGGTAGAACTTTAGTTGAGGGGTGGCTATGTGGCACAGTGAAGAGAGCACTGGCCCTGGAATCAGGAGGACCTGAGTTCAATTCCAGCCTCAGAAATTTAACACTTACTGGCTGTGTAACCTTGGGCAAGTCACTTAACCCCAATTGCCCTGCCTTCCCCCTTCAAAAAAAAAAAGAATTTTAGTTGAGATTTGCAAGAGCCAGTCAGGGAAGGTAAGAGGCAGAATGAGGAGTGAGAGTTTCAGGCAATGAGACAGTGAAAAGTCCCAGAGTGGGGGAGATGCAGTGCTTCTGGGGGAGCACTGTGAAAACCAGTGTTGCTAGTTTGCAAAGTATGTGGTTGGGTGTAAGGTATAAGAAGACTGAAAAAGCAGGAAGAGGCCAGGCTGTGAAGGGCTTTAAAAACCAAATAGCATCTTATGTTCGATCCAGAAGGCACCTGGACACTGGAGTTCAAAGAGTAAGGGGGTGATGTGGTCGGACCACTACTTTAGGAAGATGAATTTGACAGCTGAGAGGCTAGAGCAGAGGAGGGCAGACTAGAGTGGAAACAAGGAAATCAAACCACTTAGCTATTAGAACAGTCCAGGAGCAAAGTGATGAGGGCTTGTGCTAAGGTCTTCCAGAGGCACTTAGCAGCAGCCCCTCTGGAAATTATGTTCTTAGACAGTGAATAGTCTGGGGAACTGAGAAAATAAGGGACATGCCCATGGTATCCTAGTGCGTGCGTGCGTGCGTGTGTGTGTGTGTGTGTGTGTGTGTGTGTGTGAGAGAGAGAGAGAGAGAGAGAGAGAGAGAGAGAGAGAGAGAGAGAGAGGAAGAGAGAGAGAGAGAGAGAGAGAGAGAGAGAGAGAGAGAGAGAGAGAGAGAGAGAGAGAGAGAGAGAGAGAGAGAGAGAGAGAGAGAGAGAGAGAGAGAGAGAGAGAGAGAGAGAGAGACTGAGACAGAGAAAGACAGGGAGAAATAGGACAGAGAGACATAGAAAGAAAAACAGAGAGAGACAGAGAAACTGAGAGAAAGTCAGGTTTTGAACTCAGGTCTTCCTGTCTAAAGGCTAGCCCCACATCCACTATCCCATATTGTCTCTCACTTTTGAATAGGTGATTAATCATATCCCCTACTTTTCTTTTGGAGTATTTGAAATACGAAGACAGAGAAGACTAAAAAAAAATGTTTAGGGTATTCTAACAATTTCAGAACTAGGAAAAATCAAGAAGTGCAAAATCTTCCTTTTACAAAGAAGCAAACTGAGGCTGGAATGGACTAAGTGACTTTCTCAAGGCCACAAAGGTAGTTACTTATCAGCAAAGTTAGGACAAAAAGGCAATACACATGTATTCTCCATGACAGATTTGGCAAGTCTTTCCTCTGCTCATCACTTACTAAATATATTATGATGCAGAATTGAAAAATAACAATTCACAGTGGTACAGAAGATCAATTTTATTTTACCCCAAATTAAGATGACCTTATAGTCACATGGAACACTCTTGCTGCGCATGATAAATACAGTGCAAGGGCTATTATATGTGTGTGTTTTTAAAATAATATCAGCAGCATGAGGAATTACTTAATCAAAATCAGCATTAGAATTCCAATTGGTCAGATTCAATTCCATTTTTTTTATCATTCATGCATGTGTTCAAGCATGTAGACTGATTAGCATGCAGACATAAATGCGACTTCTAACAAACCATTTAGATGTACAAAAGAAGAAAATTTTCTATTTTAATGTGAAAATTAAAATATTAACAAGCATATTTTGATTTAACATCCAAAAGATGAGTTTCATTTTTCTTATTACTGTATGCACTCACTGTTCCTTCTCCAATAGTACAGCACCATAATTTTTTTAACTGTGTGCAAGATGATAATATATTAAGGGAGAAGATAAACTGTTGATTTAATATGGAATTTCTCTGATGTAGCTGATGAAATATCAAAAAGGCTTGTGTACATTTTGGATAACTCATGAATAAGTGTGAGCTAAGCACTGCTGTAGAGATGGAAAGCCTCTGGCCCTAGAGATGGAAAGATGGTGGGATTTTGAGTCAGAGGCCAAAAGGATCTGCTACTTGTGACCTGTGTGACCTTGGACAATTCACTGAACCTCTCTGTTTCCTCACATACATAATGAGGGACTGGACTAAATGACTTCCAAGGATCCCTTTGAGCTCTAGATCTATGATGGAGAAGCTGCTGGTGGCATACCAGGGCTGTCCTGGGAAGGGGAAGTGTATACAGGAAACACCTTTAAGTTTAATTTGCATTATTAACATTTTCCCCCTCACTTTTTAAAAGGCTAGGCAAATAACAAAACAATCAATCAAGCCCCAGTTTGTAGTTTGCTGATTCCCAATGTGTAAGTGATCAGACTGAAAATTTAACAACCAAGAGTCATTTGAGTAATCCCATTCTGTTGACTGTAGCTGTAGGCGAGAAAACAGTTATTCCCCTTATAAAGTGCTAGACTGATACCACATAGAGTGTACATTCTCAAGGTTTAAGGATTAGAATACTTAAAGGGCTATAAAAAAATAAAAGCTGGTTAATTATCTATCTACCATTTGAAAGAATCTCAAACAACAGCCACTGACAAGTGAACTGTAGAATTTGCCTTCCAACTAACATTCATCTGTAGTTTTATTTGGCAAACTTTAAACTTCAGGATTTCTTCTGTCTGCCTCCCCTGTGCCATCAGCCCCGTAAATGCAAGCTTAGGACCCCCAGGCCTTCCTCTACAGCTACTGCAATTAAACTATGAGCTCCTATGAGATATCAGGACTGTTTTTTTCCCCCTTTGCCTCTTCAGTGCTTGGCACAAAGTAATTAACAAATGATTTTTATTCATTCATTCTCTCATTCATTCTTTTTTCTCCAGTTCTTGCCTCTTGCTCCCCCCCCCTTTTTCCTTATTTTCCTTAGACTTTTTACTCTAGTCGTTCTTATGTCTGACCTTGCCATCTCTTCTCTGTCCCTCTGTTTTTTGGGTTTGTGCCCACCATATTTGATTTTTCCCATGTCCTTCTTTTCTTTCTTTGTCTATCAGTATATTCATTCTCTCCCTCTTTTTTCCCTCATCGTATCCCACCTCAACTAAAACTGAAGTAAATATTTAAATTTTTATAAGGATTCCTGAAGAAAATTTTGTGCTTCCTTGTTCTTAATTTTAAAATCCAGTAAATTGAACAATTTGTTTCTTTTTACATATATTAATACTCTTCTTTTCCCTTTAAAAACATCAAGCTGCTTTTTATCTGTGGCCCTTATTGATTTTTTTCCATGGGGTCAGTGACTCTCAGTAGAAAAAAAAGATTCTTTGTCCTTTTCTCACTGGACATAAGGAGTATCTCTGTGTATTGATTTTTCAATCATTGTCATGTGTTGAGATCAAAATGCAGTCAAGAAATCTATGAGGACTCATTTTTTTCAATGCTTTTACAACTATTAATACCTAGGGCAATTCTCTGCTCTGACCTTGGGATCAGAACCAATGGGACCTGAAGCCACACTGAAGTCCTTCATTTGGCCCCTTTCCCTTTACTTCTGTCCCACCCTTCCCTACACATGCATCCTCAAAGGAGAAGTTCAAGTGACTCCTGAATGATTTCAGAAGAAACTTTCCTCACTCTTTCATTTATCTAGAAAGGTGAACCACCAAATATCATTCAAGTTCCTATGTCACATATTAGTTTATAAGTGGACTAATGGGCATGTCAAGGACATGTCTCTCTCACTGCAATAGCAAAACAAGGAATTGATTTCACTGACACCACTAATCAGTCCATTTACTTAATAAAAATAAATTAATTCATCTATTTACCTGATGTCATAAAAAAGGAAATATTATTTATTAAATATTGAAATTAAGCATTAAATATTTCTTAAAACAATTATCCACTGGCTGGCAAAATTGTCTTGTTCCCCACCCCTATGGGTTCCTCCATAAACATCCATCTCTCATCTGGCCCAACTCCTTCATTTTACAAATGAGGCCCTGTGGGTTTAGGTGACTTTCACAAGGTAGTCAATTGTCAAAACCAACACTGGCACTCAGGTTTACTGATGCCCAGTGGAAGTATTCCTTCCATGGAGGAAGGAATTGGCTCAATGGAGAGACTGCTAAACTTGGTGGGGAGGAAAGGGTGGTGGTGAGAACTAATTTCAAATCCAAACTTTGCCACTTACTGTCTCTGTGACTATGGACAAGCCATTGACCTCTCCAGCTCTCAGTTTCCTCCTCTGTAAAATGAAGAGGTTGGACTGCAACCTCAATCATCTCTGAAAGCTCTATCTCTGATTCTATGAGTCTACAAACCCATACTCCTGGGAAAGGGAGGAGGAAGGCTTAGATGGAGGCAGCAGGTTCATCCATTGCAACAGAGAGCAGGAGACAAAAAAGGATTCTTCTATGCTCCTCTAAGATTCTAGCAGCTGCTGGCACAGTGGAGAGGGTGCTGGGCCTTCAGTCAGGAAGAAGTGAGTTCAAATCCAGCCTTAGATATTTACTGTCTGTGTGACTCTGAGTAAAGCACTTAACTTCTGCCTATCTCAGTTTCCTCAACTATAGAATAGGATAATAACAGCACCCACTTTACAAAGTTGTTGTGCAGATCAAATGAGATAATATTTGTAAAGCACCTATCACAGTGCTGGGCATATAGTAAGTACTTTAGCAATATTAGACAGTAGTAAGTAGTAATAGTAGTGGCATTAGTACTGGTACAAGTGGTAGTAGTACTACTAGTGGTGGTGGGAATAGTAATAGCAGTAGTAGTAGTGGTAGTAGTAATAATAGAAATAGCTGCCAGTAGTAGTAGTGGTAGTAATAATACTAGTAGTAGTAATGGTGATAATAGTATTAGTACTAGTAGTAGTGGTAGTGGTAGTAGTAGTAACAGCAGCAGTAGTAGTAGTGGTGGTAGTAATAATAAAAATAGCTGCCAGTAGTAGTAGTAGTGGTGGTAGTAATAATATTAGTGGTAGTAGCAGCAGTAGTAATGGTAATAATAGTATTAGTACTAGTAGTAGTGGCAGTGGTAGTAGTAGTAATAGCAGCAGTAGTAGTAGTGATGGTAGTAGTAAAAAGTGTGCAGCACAATGCCTGGTACATAGGTGCTATATAAACTTATTCCCTCTCTCTTACCCATCTGTTTCTCATGATAGACACACATGCTTATGGGCAGCAAATTAGTCAAGTTTATTCAATATGGGAAAATAAAAAATATAACTGCTGGAATCTTTCTTTTTCAGATGATGACGTTAGCATCTGCAAGAAAGCCACATTACATTTTATCCGAAAAAAATATGCAGCTATCTTCTGTATTCTTGCAGTGATATTTACGTGTTTACAGTCATTTCAGAAAGGCTTTGGAGGTGGTGGGAGGATACTAAAGCCAGGCCTCTAGTATGCAATAACATTTCCACATCTCATAGCTCTGATAATTTCTCTGATTGCAAGCTCGGTAAATGCCCTGCATTTAGGAAATAAACACTGAATATAGGAATTACATATAGGAAATAAACCAGTCCTCTATTCTCTACCCCCTTCACCCACCCCCAAAAGACCAAGAAAGTCAAGAGAACAAAGTTACTTTTATTCCCCCAGTGTCACTGCTGAAAATGTTGAAAAGTCTGTAAATCCTATATTCCTTCTGCAACTTATCACATTTGCAAAACACAAGCACACACTGAAGCGTAAAACCTAAATATGTAAATGTGACACATCAGGTATACCAAGGAAATACTATGTTGCTACTGGATTTGTAACTTTGTAAATGCCTTGTTCTGTATCTTTAAAATTCTCTCCACTAGACTAAAATTCCTGCCCATCTTTCCCCTACATAAATTTCTTCCATACTTAGAAGTAATGCTGGATTGAAAGGGAGGGACACATACTAATCAGAGAGGCAGGGGTGAAAGAGAATGACAATTAATCCCTCAGTCTCTTATGCTTTCCTAACATAGTCAGTCCCTCCATGGTTGCCAAGTCAATCTGCTTACCATCTGCTGCAGAAAACTTACCAATTCTCACCTCTGTTCCTCTGCTCCCACCATTCATCCCATCTACAATGTCTTTTTCCTCATGTCTCTGTCAATTCACATCTGTTTCTGCTTTAAGACTTGGGGAAATTCATCACACATATCCCACCTCCTCCAGGAAGTCTTCTAAGATAAATCTCCTCCCCAATGATTATTCTTTGACTCCTTATAATCATAGAAATAGTACCTTTAATTTATACTAGATGACTTTGCAACTGAAGCAAAATTACAATTACTGGATGATCAATTAGTGTTTGTGACAGGGAGCATGTTAGATTTAGGTCCACTTCATGATCTGTAGATTTTATATATTGTACATACACAGTACATAGGACACTCTATATAATCAATGCATCTGCTATATTTAAGTCTTCTTTCATAATGCCCTTGCAACTCAAAAGTTATGATTATGACTTTGAAACACTCATATACTTAGCAATTCTATTTTGTATTCCATACTGGGGAGTACATGTCTCCTCTCCCCTTGTAAACTATACTCCCATAATGTTAATGGTATTCAAGATCTTCCTTGCCCATTAGTAGGCCTCACATAGAGCCTATTAAGGGAAGCTTGCTTAAAGGAGGCTTGCTTATAGGAAGACTTTCACACCTTTTGCTAATTTCTAATTTGGAACTGAGTCACAAGGGTTGTGACATCTTTTGGCTCTGAGAAGCGTATATATACTCTGAATTGGTGTTCTGCTTTGGGGGCTCACTTATGAGAAGGCTCTTGTGAGTCCCTGGTCAAGATTCTGAATGGCCATATGTTCAGAGCTCCCTGACTGCTCAGAAGTAAAGGCTCTCTCAATTTAGGGGTGTATGTAAAGTATATAGTTGATTCAGGTAGTCAGAGTACATCTGCTGATCTTTGTTTCTCTGCTTGTTTTTTCTCTGAAGTTCAAGGTGCTTTTCCCCCTGAACCAAGTGAATGATTGTGTGTGTGTGTGTGTATGAGTGTGAGAGAGAAAGAGAGAGAGAGAGATTAAAGTAAGATTGTTGACTCCTTTAAAGTTGCTTTCCTTTAGAAAAGCAGATCAAAGAACTTGTGCTAGCAGCCATCCTGGGTATGCTAGGGTGCTTTGTTACATCGACTTAAAGACAGAGACCTCATCTTACTCTCAATTTTAACTTCCCTCAATGCCTCCTAATATAGGTGTTAAAATTATTTCTTTAGCCGTTGAATAGTCCTTCATAAAGGAGGAAACATGATGCAGTGGAGAAAACTGAAGAGTTGTCAAAAGACTTGGTTTCCACTATGCCCAAAGTGCTATAAAACTGTGCATACCCTTGATCCAGCAATATCACTGCTAGGTCTACATCCCAAAGACACGCCCCCCACCAAAAGGAAAAGGACCTATTTGTACAAAATATTTATAATAGCTCTTTCTGTGGTGGCTAAGAATTAGAAATCAAGGAGATGCCCACCAATTGGGGAATAGCTGAACAAGCTGTGGTAAATGGTTGTAATGTAATATTATTGTGCTGTAAGAAATGACAAGCAGGTTGATTTCAGAAAAACCTGGAAAGACTTAATGAACTGATGCACAGTGAAATGAAAAGAAGCAGGAGAATGCTGTACACAGTAGCAGCATATTATTTGATGAAGAACTATGAATGACTTAGCTATTCTCAGCAATACAATGATCTGAGACAATCCCAAAGGACTCATGATGAAGCATACTATCTGCCTCCAGAGAATGAACAGATAGTTTGAATAGACTGAAGCATGCTATTTTTCATTTTCTTTCTTTCATTTTTTTCTTTTATTCAAGTCATCCTGTACAAAGTGACTAATATGGAAATGTTTACATAATTACACATGTATAACCTATATCTGACTGTTTACCATGGGAGCGGGTGGAGTGATGGTGGAAAGGGAGGGATAGAATTTGGAACTCAAATTTTTAAATAAAATGTTTTTTAAAAAGGGAGACCAAGGTGAATAGAGCACCGGCTCTGGAGTCAGGAGGACCTGAGTTCAAATCTAGCCTCAAACACTTAACACAAAACTAGCTATGTGACATTGGGCAAGTCACTTAACCTCTATTGCCCTCCAAAAAGCAAAAAAAAAAAGGGAGACCAGGGTTCTAGTTGTGACCGTTCCATCTACTTGCTATGTTACAGTTACTAAATGGCTGTGTTTTCTCATGAATAGAAGTCTCTGAAATGCTTCCCAGCTCTACAAGTCTATATATCATTTCATCCCTGCTTTCCCCATCCAGCTAGACTTTACCATCTTTGATACTAGAAACCATGCCTTGTAGTTCTTTTGAATTCCCACACCACTATTTCCTGGTTCTCCACTGGCCTCTTTGATCATTCTTTCTCAGTCTCCTTTGCCTCTTCCCTCAGGGTTCTGTCATGGTCTCTTCTCTTCTCCCTCTGTACTACTTCACTTAGTGATCTTATCAGCCCCCATGGATTTAATTACCATCTCTATGCTGATGATTCTGGAATCTACCTATCCTGCCCTCATCTCTCTGCTGACCTTTAATCTCTTTCAGACATCTTGAAATGAATGTCCAGTAGAGAGCTAAACTCATTATATCCAAAATAGGACTTTCCCCTAAATCCTCCCCACACCATCTTCCCAGTTCCTCAGGTTCACAACCTAGGCATTATCCTGAGCTCCTCAGTGTCTCTCACCACCCCCATATCCAATTCCTAGGCCTTCCAATTTCATCTCTATACCATCTCTTTTACATTTCCCTTTCTCTCCTCTGATACTGCTACCACTCTAGTGTGGGTACTCATCACCTCACACTTGGATTATTATAATAACCTGTGGGTGAGTCTGCCTGCCTTAAGTCCATCTCCACTCCAATCCATCCTTCATTCAGTCACTAAAGTGACTTTCCTAAAATGTAGGTCCACTGGTGTCATGTACCACCCCCAACTCCAATGGCTTCCTATTACCTTCAGAAGCAAATATAAAATGTTCCATTTGCCATTCAAGAACCTTCATGAGTGAGCCCCCTCCCACCTTTCCAGTCTTTCTTACTTCTCAATACATACTCTCTATCCAGTGACATTGGCCTCCTGGCCATTCCACGAACACGACACTCCATTTCTTGACTGGTAATTTTTTCTGACTGCCCCCCATGCCTAGAATGTGCTCTTTCCTCCACTTCTGACTGCTGACCTCCCTGTCTTTTTTTAAGTTTTAACTAAACTCTCACCTTCTACAGGAATTCTTCCCTAACCCCTCTCAATTCCGGAGCTTTCCCTCTATTATTTGCTATCCATAGAGCATACAGCTTGCTTTGGTTTGCATATTATCTCTCCCACTAGATTGTAAGCTCCTTGGAGGCCGTGAATGTCTTTTGCCTCTTTTTGTATCCCCAGGATACACAGTGCTGAAGCACATAGCAGGTACATAATAAATGTTTATTATCGACACTGGGAATGTAATAAGAAAAATAAATTATGTGCTTTTAAAAAATTTTTATTAAATTTGTTTATCTTCTTCTGGTTGGCAGCATTCAGTTCCACAATCCCTTGAGTTCCAAATTTTCACCCCTTGCCTACTATGTGCTTTTATTAAAACTTTTTGATGCAAGTTTTCCTTTTTGAAAGCAAGCTCATGCAATTCACGATCCATGATTAGCGAGAAATTATATTCTCTAAGTATTAGAACACAAGAAAGATCTGTTACTTCTTCAGTGTATGCAACTCCCTATACCAAACAAATCTGAGATTGATCTATGATTTAGTATCTAAGTCCAAGGGGGTTGCCTTGTGACACATATAGATTAAGTGATTTGCCTTTACACAAGAGAGATATGTTAAAGCATAGAGACAGTAAATATTAGGTAGGATCTGAACTCAGATACTCCTAACTCTGATCCCAGCACTATGTGCACTATGCCAAGTTGCCTTTTTCTATAAGTGACAGGGTGTAATAATGGGAAATTATTTAATATAAATAATCCAGTTAACAAATCTGAAAAACATGATTTCCCAGTTCAAGGAGAACCATTCAGAAATACCATGCAGATGAAGATATATTTAGGTACTTTAAGAAAAGAATGTGTTACTTTTCTAGCCACTGATAAGAACAGCAAAACTTCCAAGAGCTCCATAAAAAGCAGAGGTCAGATGAGAATTATCATTGAGCAGGCATGTTGTAGAAGAGATTCCCACTTCTGGCAGAAGACTGAGCTGAAATGACCCCTAACATCCCTTCAAACTTCTAGGAGGGAGGTTAAGAGTCTTATGGTGAGGGTGAAGACACAAAGTTCTATGAAGGAAGTGATGAGAATAACCCCTTCCTAACAAATATATAGGATAGACAAATAAGATGCAATGTCTATATAGGCTGCTTTGCATATATTTCTTTTCATGTCTCCCCATTAGATTGTAAGATCCTTGAAGTACAGGTCTGTCTTTTGGCTCTTTTTATACCCCTAGTGCTCAGCACAATGCCTGAGCCATAACAGGTGCATGATAAATGTTGACTGATTGATTGAAAACTTGGCTACTCACCAAGAGTTATCATACAATTTCCAAGTATTTGGACCTGAGATATTCTTATAAGGAACTCCATCAAGAGTTTTCATTGGTTTATTTAAATTCTCCTTCCCTACCTTGCTCCACCCCCCCCCCCCAAATGAGAACCTGGCTCCTAGAAGATACAGTATTTCATATAGAAAAGCAAACGTGGTATCAGCCAAGCTACACTGGGATAACGCTCTTGAAAACACACAAGATAGGATCCATTTCAATCGGTGTCCTCATAAGGGGGGGGGGGGCAATGAACCACCAAGTTGCAATTATTCTCCTCTTCATTTCATAGTGTGAATTCTCCTCCCAAAGATGTCACCCCTGGGGAAAAAAAACGAATGTACCTGCCAATATGGAAGAATCCTCAGCATCACCTCTACTCTCTCTCACTGGCAATTATATAATGAAAGTAACCACTAAATAGGCAATGTCAAATAATTAATGCTTTAAGACTTTCTTTCCCCTTTGATGAGAGCCCCAGAATCCAAAGATCCTCTTGGATGAAAGAGAAAATCATTTGTGTACATCATTTTGTCTTATCATAGTTTTCCAGCTGCCCATGGGAGGCTGCTCACTAAGCCATTTCAGGAGAGTTGGGAGGAGGGATGGTGAGACAGCATCCCAGGCAAGCACCAATTTAAAAATTCTCTAACCATTTAAAACTCATGTTATGCAATGCTGCATTAGGAGAGAAATCTTCCTTTGTCTTTTTTTTTTACAAGGGCGAGGGGGAGGAAAATCCTCCCTTTCCCCAACTGCACAGTATTTCTATAATACTGCAAGCATTTATGCAAGATCCATACTGTTCTGTCCATCATTTATTCATATTCAGAATTGCAGTGTATGGCTTAGACTGAGAATAACACAGCCGTCTTTTTTCCCTTGCTCCTTTTTTTGTGTTTCTTATCCTGAATCTCTGTTTGTGGTTCCAGCTAGGTATCGAAGTCTTCATACTCAATAGAAGACCTCTTTTACACACTTCTAGACTCTGCTCTCCTAATGCCACACAATTTAAAAGCTGAAATCACCCAAGCTTTGTTTGATTTGTCTTCCAAATATTATAGGAAAATAAAGTATTTTAAACACAGCATTACCAGATATGCTGACTTGGCTTTATTGTCAGTTTAACTCACCAAATTTTACAGTGCCAATTTCTTCTCCTTACCCCCAAGACCATCCAGATGTGACTATAAGCAAACTCCTCTTTCCAGGGGCCAAAGATATTCTTTCAGAAATCCTGAAGCTACAGGAAGCTTTGCCTTTGGGCTTCCCAACATCAGTATTATGCTGGGGACAGGAATCTGGTTGTCCACTGAAAGGCAGGTAACAATGATTTGCCAGGAAATATGTATTGTGTGGGGGCCCTTCTGAAAGTTTTGTTTGAGGACTGTGGTTTGAAGTATAAATTCTGGGCTTCTAAGCAAAATATGCCCTAGGGTCCCTATCTCCTTTATTATGTGTAAAACAAACATTTTTCAATGAGGGGCATTAAGAGGACCCACAAAATGTATGGCACCTGGCATTTTCCATTATTCTTAGAGATGTAAAATTTAAACTTTTGCCACCATTTACATGAAAAAGATATTTTTTGGAATATGGAACAGATCAACTCTAAGCCTACACAATTGGAATGTTTCATTTCACACGTTTTAACTTAGAATGATCCTAGTTATAAAATCAATTAACAAGCATTTTTTAAGTAACTTTATATGCTAGGTACTGTGGATGCAAATACAAAGAAAATACTCAAAAAGAGCTAAATGCATCCAAGCTCCTAATTGAAGACATAAATAAAAGACTAAAAATATGCATATATTTTCTTGTTTTGTGGGGATGTCTTTATTTCAGTTTATATGAATAGACCTAAGGATAAAATGTACCAATTCCCGCTAAGTATTTTAATTTGATGAAAAGGTTGATTTTTTTCTTTAATTTTAATTCTTTCTGATTTTTTATTCTGCTTATGTCTCCTCCTTATAGACTACATTAGAAAAGACATGTGGGTGGAGAGGAGGAGGACTCTTCTCTTGCCTGGATTATGCTAGCTTCAGGAAAGCTTTGGCAACTTTGAAGAGGATAAGAAAACCTTGACCCCGAGGGGCCATTTAATTTATCCCTTTCTTTGTAATAGCCGTCTATGAATTTAGGAGTCAAAGCAAGACTGGATTTTTCACACTTCACTCTTATTCTTCTTGATTAAATCTGACCCTCTAAGTGATTTTTTAGGTTTTCTACTAAATGATTTAAAACAGCAGAACTAAAGGCAGCAACTATTTTTGTTCATGCATATCCTTGCAAAAGTAGAGAAACATGATACTCTGCAAATAATGGTTCATTTCACATGAAACTTCACTGAGGGAGCCTGAATAGCTAATAACATAGGAAAATTCCAAAGATGTGCTTGTTATTCCTGCTTTGAAAGAGGGGGAAATAAGTGGTCTGTGAAATTAAAAATTAGGTTGTCTTGTCCATATACATGAGATGGCATGGGATTGTGGGAAGAACACAGGACTAGGATTCAGTAGAGACTTGTGTTTAAATCCCACCTCTGACACTTGCCATCTGGGTGACCTTGGGCAAGTCACAGCCTCTCTGTAAAAATGGGCATAAAGAGGGTCTGCCTGACAGAATTATTGAGAAAATTGAACAAAATGAGCTGTACAACTGAGCGTTTTGCAACTTGCAGTTGTTGTTCAATTGTTTTCAGTCATGTCCAATTCTTTGTGACCCCATTTGGGCTTGTGGGAGATGACGCACAGTGAAATTTCCCCATTCTGAACATCCTATTAGATCCTGATTTCTTCTTTATACATTGTAACTAAATTCAGTATTCTGGGGCTGTTACTGTGCTTGCTTAGTGAAACTCATGTGTTATGTATGTTATCTACCAAAATTAGAGTCTTCCTGAATTATTGGTAAGGGTCTTCACATCCCACATGGGGTTTTCTTGGCAAAGATATTGGAGGGGTTTGCCATTTCCTTCTCCAGCTCACTTTACAGATGAGGAAACTGAGGCAAATAGAGTGAAGTGACTCACCCAGGGTCACATGGCTGTAAGTGTCTGAGGCCAGATCTGAACTCAGGAAGATGAGCTTTCCTCACTTCAGGCCTGGTGCTCTATCCACTGTGCCACCTAGTTGCCCTGTTTCACAAGCCTGGTCTATATAAATATCAACTATTATGCACTGGAAAGCCTAATTTTTTTTCTTTTTGGTTATATCATCTGAGAGAAATTATTATTTTTTATTATATTAATAACCAATTATTGAATTAGGATTAAGGCTTTTTCTCTCTATTTCCTCATTCAGGCACCAGCTCCTGTAAGTAAGTCAGTGCTGAAAGACACTCATGATAGAGGTGATTTGTCCATATCCTCTGGGGAACACGCTCCTCGATCTTAGGCAGGACCCCTCCCCAACCACAAGAACTTACTTCTGCTTAGTGAGTAAACAGAATATAATCTAGGTGGAATCCTGCCCCAAAGCATTAAGTTCATATCCTTGCACCCCTCCACTGGAGTTTAGGGTAACCCAACTCATGAAAAGAGAAAATCAACCAGAGTGGTCTGGGTAGAGATAGATTCTTCTGTGCAGATTGCTGGAGGTGGCTGAGTCTCTTGATCAAGGCACAGTCTAAGCAGCAGAAGCTGAAGACTTTTAGCCTCTTTCCTCATTAATATGCCCACCCCCTCACTAATTGTTCATCTATTGGGTTGATTGTACCTGTCAGGGGCACATTCTCCCCTGCCTTTCCCAAAGCTATTTCAGCATTCAGTGATCTCCATGGTTTTGTCTTTTGTTACTGAGACCACTGACCATCAATTTGGAGATTATCAGCTAGTCAAATTAATACACTGATTACTAATTAGCCCCAAAACTCTATCTCTTGGGATTTTTATTCATTACACATCTTTTTACTTTGGGATAAGTGTTTCCGGAATATAGTATTCATCTATGATGTAGTGAGCGCTCTAAGTGGCCACTAGAGGACAGAAGAAGAAGAGGAGAATGAAGGTCTGGTTCAGGGTCTGCAGGGGATACCAGAGCATCTCATTACTACGTCAAGAATCAGAATTTGGATGGTCAAAGAGACAGACAAACCAACATACCATAAAATCCTTGAAGAAGGTAATGCTTGGAAAGAACAAGGTCATAGGACCATCAGCTCAGAGCTGTAAGGGACTTGAACAGAATGTCTTGTCTGACCTGATCATTTTACAGATGAGGAAACTGAGGCACATAAAAGTAAAGGGATTTTCCCAAGGTCACACAAGTAGTAAATGGTAAAGCTGTGATCTGAACCCTGATCTACAGACTCCAAATTCAGCATCACTTCCACTGAAGATATAGTGGAAAAGTGGAGGAAAGGATCATTGAGGGAAAACTGACAGGTATCATTAGAATCAGACACAAAAGATAAAGCAAGGTAATCAACAAGAACCAGAGTAGGATCCAAAGCCAAGGATTGGGCACCAATGGGTCAGAGTTGGGTCACGAGAAGGAGAAGGCAGGGACAACCGCCTCATTTTAATTTTTATTTTGCTTTTTTTTTTGGAGGGCAATTGGGGTTAAGTGACTTGCCCAAAGTCACATGACTAGTAAGTGTGTCAGGTGTCTGAGGTCAAATTTGAACTCAGGTCCTCCTGACTCTAGGACCAGTGCTCTATTCACTGTACCACCTAGCCACCCCTAACCCCCTCATTTTAAAACTGAGAAAACTCAGGTCCAGATGGGTATTTACTCAGGCTAGAATTCAAAGGTGGAATTCAAAACCAGGATTTCAGACAGCAAGACAATCCACTGTTTAATAGCTCCAGTAAGTAATGGCCAGACTCCACCTCCTTTTGAGGGGATGAAGGGGTACAACCTGTAGTCCATAGCTATCAGGAGTTTAGATAGCCTGAGGGAACTGTATGGGGGAAGGAATACTCATTCCTTTCAGATCTTAGGCTATTGGGACTTAGCCATCTCTTCCTGGTTTCAGTCTATGTGGGAAGGCTCTGAGACAACAATCTAGGAAGTGTTGAGATGCTGTCTTCTGCCTGTCTTACTGATTCTATTAGCTATAGTTTGGCAGTTCCTTTTTAACAGTTCTTGCTAAATATCTGATAATGATTTTTATAGTTCTCCAATAAAGTATAATTTTAGCAAGACCTAAGTTTTTGGTATCAATGAAGGCTGAGCGACTGAACAGCATTTACTGATGGAACCATCTTCCTCTGATGCTGGATGACTATATTCTTAACTTTTGGGGAGTAATCAGATGATGCCCAACTCTTTGATCTGTGGGAACCTAGACTACTTTTGCTAGGTCTTGTGGTTTGTGGACAAACCAAGTGAAGTTCTGAATAAGCAAGAATTTATGTTGCCCACTAGAAATGACCCAGGATCTTGAAGATGAGGGTGTGGGTAGAGGGCTCCCTCTTCTGTTTACCTCCATTACATTGAAAAGGTATAAAAGGCTAAAGGTAAGAAATGTTAAATTAGCCCAATGATCTGAAATGGTAATGGTAAGAAATACCACTATTGTCATCAACAATGACAACTAACATTTATTGAATGGTCTCTGAATATCCAGGGCAATGAAATTTTTAGTGTCTGCTTCCTGGGAGGAAATTTATCAAGAGAAAAGGACAGAACTGGTTTACACTTCCTTGCGTACATTTTTTTTTTAATGGATCATGAAAACAATCCCTCAGAATTCTGAACTCAACAGATCAAGCAAAATTAAATAATTAATCTTTCCAAGATTAGGTTCTGTCCAACCATTCCAGTTTTATTTCATACTAATCTCCTTCACACAATCCTTCTTCCAGCCAAACTCAGCCGCCGGATGTCCCAGATACATTGTCTCTTGCACTTTCATAGATTTACAAAAGTTACCTACCTCTCATGCCTGTTCCATACTCCTTTCTCATCTCCATCTCCCCAAATCCCTCAAGGCCCGGCTCAGGTACTGCCTTCTTCATACCAATAAGCATTTATTAAGTGTTTACTATGAGTTGGGAATACAGAGTCAAAACAAACATAAGACCAAGTCCCTGCCCACGGAAGAGTTTATGTTCTCCTTTGGGGATGGGTAATAGATACCATGCTGAACTTGGTATCAAGAAAACCTAGTTCAGATCTCACCCCAGAAACTTACCTTTCTGTGAATGAAGGCAAGTCATAACTTCTCCAAGTCTTGGTTTTTTCATCTATGAAAGTGGGATAATAACAGTTACCTCATGGGTGTGTTATGATGAAATGACATAATAAACATAAAATACTTTGGAAACACTATATAACTCTGAGTCATTAAGCACCGAAATATAGCCCTGATTATTTAAGATGAGAGAGAGCAGTAACTATGGGGGGACCAGGAAAAGATTCCTGTAAGAAGTGCCACCATTGGCTGAGCCTTAATGGACACCAGGGATCTTGAAGAGATATTTGTGAGGAAAGAGGGTATCCCAGACATGGGGACAACCTATGCAAAGTTACAGAGATAGGAGATGGAATGAGTTCAGGGAAGAGTAAGCATGCCATTTTGGCTGGAACTTAGAATTCATGAAAGGAAAAAAGAAGTAAAATAAGTCTGGAAGGCTGGCTAGAGTCATATTGTGAAGGGCTTTAAGTACCAAGCCAAGGACTTAATATTTTATCCCAGAGTCAAGAGAGGGCCACTAACAGCTACCAAGAAAGAGAATGATTCAGTCATTACAGTGTTTTAGAAGAATTATTTTATTAGCTATGTGGAAGATAAATTAGGGAACTGAGAAAATGGAATGTAGGAGTTCAATTGGGAAGTTGTTATAATAATCTGGGTGAGAGGTGATAAGGGCCCTGACTAGGATGGTGACTGTATAAGTGGAAAGAGAGGATAGACTGTAAGATATAATGTGGAGGCAGAAACCATAATATTTGGTAACTAATAAGATCTGTAGAATGAAGGAGAGTCAAGGCCAACTCCGAGACTACAAACCTGGGCAATGAGAAGAATTGTATCCTCAAGAGAAACAAAGATATTTGTAAGAGGAGTTGAGCTTGTGTGTGTGGGTGTGTGTGGGGGGGGGAGGGGGGGAGAGAGATTCCGATCTGGAGGGTGAGAGAGAGAGAGAGAGAGAGAGAGAGAGAGAGGTCAGTTCTGTTTTAGACATGTTAACTTTATCCTATTGGAAATATCCAATTGGTATTTGGTGATGCAGGGTTGAAGTTCATGAGAGACATTAGGGCTGAATCTATTTATCTGAGAATCATATGCTTTGATCTGCCTTGAAATAATAACTGAAACTATAAGGCTGATGGTTATCTAATCAAGAGAAAGGGTATAGAAGAGAAGATGATATAGGATAGAGCTTTGGAGGATACTTATATTTAAGGGATGGGACATAGATGAATATCCTATAAGGAGACGAAGAAGTATTAGGCATTCAGGTAGAAGGAAAAGTAGGAGACAGAAGTTTCATGAAAACCCAGAGATGCTCCAAGGTGTCCTATAGAAGGGGGGTAGACTACAGGGTTAAATGTGGCAAAGAAGTCAAGAAGGATGAAGACTGAAAGAAGTGGAAACAATGAGTGGAGACAGTTTTTTTGTAGAGGTTTTTAACTGTTATAGGAAGAAAATATATAGGATGAGTATTTGAGGAATAGTAAGGATCAAGCGAAGGTTTGTTAGGCTTTTTTAAAAGTATAGGGAAAACAATGTATTTTTTAGGCAGCAAGGAAGTAATCATAGTTCAGAAAATATTAATGATTAAAGATAGTAATCAAAGACTATTTAATAAGTACCTATTATTTATTAAGTTCTAGGGATACAAATATGAAACTGAAACAGTTCCTTCCCCAAGAAGTTTGTATATATTATACATTAAATACATATTATGTGACACATTATCATACATAATTATAGTATATATGCAGTATATCAATAATTTATAATAGTATGTCAAATATGTAAATGTATTACATGTAAAATCTATAATATGTAATTATATATAATAAATAACAATGGCAGAGGCTCTAGGACAGGAGTGGGGAACCTACAGTCTCAAGGTCACATATGGCATTCTAGGTCCTTGAGTACAGCCTTTTGACTGAATCCAAATTTTATAGAACAAATCCTTTTATGAAGGGAATTTGTTCTCTGAAGTTTGGATTCAGTCAAAGGGCTGCACTTGAGGACCTAGAGGGCCACATGTGGCCTCAAGGCCACAGGTTCCCACCCTGTTCTAGAGTATCATCACAATTCACCGAGGCTGAGTCAAGCGGGTAGCTCCTCAGGGCTGGGTCGTCATATAATACATTAACATAAGCACAGTGTGCTTTCTCTCCAATCAACAATCAGTCCAAATTTAATGATGTGCCAATATGTTATGTGCAGTACAGTTTGGCTTTGGAGTTTGAATGATGAGCTGTAAAATAAATGTTTGTTGGTTTGTCTGTTTTACCTCAGCTTCCTTAGCACTTAAGATAATCTACATACGTTATTTTAAAGTTTTCAAAATTTTCTGCTGACTTTCCCTCTTACTTTCACATTTTTTTCTTCCTTGGACTACTGTTTCTAGCAAATATGTTCTTAAAAAATTCACTAGCCATTTCAATTATTTGATGTCAAGTCTTTGGTCAATAATATGACATCCAATAATAACATTATTATGAGAAAATATAACATACCTTATGGCAATCTACTTTCTCATATGGTTTCTGGATGAATTTTTTTTAAAGCAAGTACTACTGTAGCAGACTGAAAATTTTAGCCTAATCCAATCTTATCCATAGTAATCATGAGATACAAAAAGTGAATGGCAGGTTTGTCACCCTTCAGCATATCCTGCAATAATCTAGGCAAGTTCATTAGTCTCCATATTGCAAGATAAGGTAGGATAGAATATGTCTTCTTGGATATTTAGGGGTAAATAAAAGGGCATTGTGGCATACTAGAATGACTCAGAGGCCAGAAACCTAGATTCTAGTCATATCTCCAGCGCCATAACAAGGGCAGAGCAACCTAGGCTTTGTTCCCAGGTGTTGTCCTCCCCATTCAGGTCTTATACTGCCCTTCTCATTCCTCTTCAGCATTCAGTGGTGTCTGGATCACGGGAGACCTTAAATCCAGGTCTAAGCATATTTTATGCCATTTGCTGTAGGTGGTATTTGGGTTGCCCCAGTACACAACAGTTGTTAATTATAGCTCTGTTTGACTCTGCTACTAACCAGCTGTGGGACCTGGACAAATCACTGAATCTCTCCAGGCCTCAGTTTACTCCTCTGTAAAGTGTGGTTCGGGGATAGATGATGATATAGAAGGTCCCTTTTTAAAAAACTCTTTTAAAATATCTATGATTCTATGAAATGTGGGGAAAATCTTTTTACTTTACAACTATGCTTCCAAGTCAATACCAGACATTCAGAAATGGAACCAGACAAGAACATAAAGTGCTAGTCTGGGCAGGCAGACCATTGCCACTCAAAATTAACAGAAACTTTCAGTTCTCAATTGGTTCAACTACTCTGTGAAGACAATATAAATGGAAATGGAATTCTAGTAGCCTGAAAGAGTTCATTAAGTTCTCAAGGGTGAGCCCTCTCCTCCATGGGAACACTCTGTCCCTTGTAAATAGGCTGTCTTGCTGAGTATGTAGCAGGCAGACTCCAAGTGGTATGTTAGACCAAGGAGATATCTCATTGTGACTAACCAAACCCCTGCAGCTACTGGGTCCAAATAACAAGTTCTCTGAGATCCACAGTTGGGGTGGCATCAGAACCAAGCTTAACTACCCACCTAGCCAGCCCACAGCACAAAGCAAATGAGCAGCCAAGAAAAAAGGCATGCATGGGCTTCATTTTAAACTCTACTGCAAGTCAATCAATAACTTGAAAATCTATAGTGATGACCAAAAATGAGTTAAATGCAGTTTTCAAAGACTGGTAAAAAGAAAAAAAATAACATAAATTAAATGTTCAAAATAGTAAAGAAGAAAGATAATTCAAATCTAAGATGATTAAGCTGTAGTCTAAAGAAATCACTATTCTAGGAAGAGATGGCAGGATAAAATACCATTAGCTGCAGGGTCAACAATGATTGCCTCTTTCCTTCCTCCCTTGGTAATAGACAGAATCTGTCTTTATTCAATGCAGAAGACTAGCAAACTTATCTGTTCAGTCATATTCATCTCATGGCTGTTGTGAGATTCAGACGAAATAAAAATGTATTATGAAAGTACTTTGTAGACTTCAATGTGCCATAAAAATATCAATTCTTCTCTGCCTTGAGTTCAGTCCAGATAAACATCTCCACCTGAGTGTCTTACTGTTCCTTTAAACTCAACGTTTTCAGTACTGAACTCATCTTCTCCCCCTGTCTATATCATGTTTATGGTGCCACCTTCCTTCTAGTCACCTAGTCTTGACCCCCTCACAGTACTTTTCAGCTCTTCTCTTCTCTCACTCCCATCCTGTATTCAATTAGTTGCCAACACTGTGAAATCTACCTTGGCAAAATCTCCCTCATATGTCCCTTCCTTTGATTTTGACACCATCAGGTCATTTTCATATCTTATCTAGACTATGGGATAGCTTCTTAAGTATCCTGTGACTCCAGTTTCCTACTTCTCCAATGTCACCCTTCACCCAGATGCCAAAATAATCTTCCTTGGGCTCAGGTCTGAGCATGCCATTCCCCTGCCTGAAAATTTTTAGTGTTTTAACTTATCACCAAGACAATATAGTATGGTAGAAAGAGTGCTAGTTTGGGAATCAGGAGAGAGAGAGTTTCAAATCCTGAGTAAAATGCTTACTATATTTGACCTACTCACTGATAAGTAACCTCTCTGAGCCTCAGTTTCCTCAGCTATAAAATGGACACAATACCTGTAGTATTTACCTCACAGGGTGACTGAGAGGGGAAGATACAGGTAAAGCCTTAGTAAATGACAATTTCCAAATTATTTCATAAGGCAAATTCCTTTCTCTGGAATTGGCCCTTGGTCTATCACTTTCTGAGCTTATTTTGCATGGTATCTCTTTGCAATTCGATATTCCAAACACACTGGATGATTAAGCTATTCCCCAAACTCCTTCTGCCATCTTCCACCTCTAGCATTGCAGGCTGTCCCCCTTGCTGGAAGTGCCCTTCCTTCTCATCTCTGCCTACTGAAATCCTCTTCCTTCAAGGCTCGGCAGGAAGTTTCTCCTCCAAGAAGCTTTTCCTGGTCTGTTCAGGAGAAAGTATGCTCTCCATTCTCAGACTTTCCTTGAATACTTTTGTTAGAATCTCTCCTTTGCTCCTCCCAAATGCTACCTTGTATTAAGATTATTTGTGCATATCTAGCATTTCTCTTAATAGACTGAATTCCTTAACGGTAGGGACTGTGGCATTTTTAATGTCCATATCCCCAGGACCTAGCACAGGGTCTTGAGCACAGCAGGAATTTAATAAATGTTTGTTGACTTGAATTGAATACCAAAAATATTCAGATGTTTTAAGGAATTTCTTGTCAAACTGTGAATTATTAAGATATTGAATGGCATTTGGAAGAAGCCTACTGAAGGAAAAATAGGTCATCATCAAGGTAAATGGAACTCCCATAATTAGGAGAAAGATTCAAGTAAGTGAAATAACAATGTCTACATACCTTCTTGTAGGCTGTTATGCAAAATTGTCAACAATGTGATACAAAATATAAATGCCTTTCCCTAGCATTCTATTATGTTATTACAATGTTATGCATTCTAATATGATATAACTATAATAGAACCATATCATTCAAATGTTATCATTTGTTTTTATGTATACGTCTCTCTTGCTTATGGTTGCATTTGCACACACACAAGATGAAAATGGAAAAAATGTCTAGAATGAGAATGCATCTCTTTAAATAAATTTCATTGAACTCACATCTTCTCTCTACTCTCTACATATAAAATTAACTCGCAGCAGAATGTCTACAATACAGCCTGATGGTTAGTTTCTTTAGGTTGTTTATCACTGACTCCAGGAGTAAACTTCACATTTTGGGCCTCTTAATTAAGCTTCCCCCCCCCACCTTATTCTGTCCTTCCTTTCCAGATTCTTGTCCCTGAATTCAATGTAAGTTTCATCCAATGTGTATTGGTTAGCTTGGTGGATTAACATATGATAGTAATTAGGTTAAGGTTATGGAATCAACCGTCAATAGGACTAATTAACATTATTCTTCTAATGCTACAGATGGAACCCTTTAATCCTTCAAGCAACTATCTTATTAGTGGACAAAAGGACACTAGGGGACACAAGCCAGCAGGCAGTGTTGATCGATTAGTAGGTCTCTCACAATGTTAGAAGAAAACATATTGAAAGCATTCATCTTGTTGATCTCTGCCCATACACACAATCACATTTTTTTTTTTAGATCAGACTTGGTCACACTGATGTTCCAAGGGAGGAAAAAGGAGAGGCAAAGGTATTCTCTGTGTCTATTCTTTCAAAATAAAAAGTGAAACATTTGGGCACTCATCCAAATACCACCAAAGTCTAAAGGTTTAGAGACATTTTGACAAACAACTAGGGACTATTTTTTTTAACCCATATATTTTAGCTTATAAATTCCTAGCGAAAGAATCACATGAAAAAGAACCATTTAGAAAGTTCACAAGCATCCCTGGGAATGGCACAAAGAAGCACTGGAGCTGGCATCATGAGACCTGGGTGCAAATCATAGTCCAGTTACTTATTATTTACATGAGCTTGGGAGAATCGCTTCACGTCTCTGGATACCAATTACTTTGTGTGTAAAGCAAGGGGGCTGGATAGATGATCTCAGTTCTAGTCCAGAATTTCTGGGTCAACCTTCCTGTTTCTACAGAAGTGGTTCTTAAGCTTTTTGTGTCCTGGTTGTTGCTGTTGTTCACTTTATGAAGTCTGAGGAAACCTCTGGATCCCTTCTCAGAATAATGTCTGGACCCCCTTCTCTTTAGTATTACTCTCTTAAAGTATTACTTTACTTGGTGATCTCATTGGCTCCCATAGATTTAATGACCATCTTTATAATGATCATTCTCAAATCTACCTTTCCTGCCCCCTTCTCTTTGCTGACCTCCAAACTCACATCTCCAACTGCCTTTCAGACATCTTAAACTTGATGTCTGGTAGACATCTTCAACTCAATATAGCCAAAAAAGAGCTCACTATATTTACCCTAAAACCTCCCCCACTCCTACCTTTCCTGTTATGATAGAGGGCAACACTGCTCCCCACCCCCCAGTCCTTCAGACTCACAACCTAGTAGTCAGCCTGGATTACTCACTATCTCTCACCCCCTTATCCAAGCTGTTGCCAAGGCCAGCCAATTTCAACTTCACAACATCCCCTGAATATGCCCTCTTCCAGCTTCTCCCTAACTTAATGATATTTAAGTGGCCACTAAGGGAAGCCTGTTGAGTCTGAAGGAACAGGTAAGCAAAACTTATCTATACAGCAGTTTTCATCTTTCCTAGCAATCACATTCTAATGCTGTCCCTTTGCCCTTCTTTGTAATAAGGGTAAATCATGCAGCAGTAATGAAAAAGAGAGTGCTGAGAGTAAAAAACAAAACAAAACAACAAACAAAAACACCATGGTGACTTGATAGAATAAAAAATAAAATACATCATAGGTGTATACAAGAGTGTCTTTCAGTAAAGGCCTCTACAAATTCCTCATCATGATGTGGTGCTCACTTCAGGTTCTTGAAGACCAGTGAGGTACAAGCTCCAGCAGGTCCCACTAAGCTAGCTAAAGATGGAATGGCTCATTCCCATAGGAGGGACTACCATTCGATGAAAATGTTTCAGCCACAGTCACGTAGTCTATAGGCACACTTACAACAACAATATCAATGTAAGGAACTCCCTGGTGTGGAAATCCCCTCTACAAGTTTCAACTGGTAACTCAACTATGACCTTGCACAGCCCTCCCTCACTCAAATCAAAGTCAAATGCAAGTCCCGCCATCATCTCCTTGACATCATGGTCCTCTTCAAGAACGAAGGACAAATATAACAACAATAATCTCAAAGAACTCCTTGGTAGTATGGAGGATTTCAGTGACTTACTTATGGTTGTAGGAGTAGTATCTATCCAAAGCAAAATTTGAACCTGGGATTTCCTAACTTCAAGGCCGACATTCTATTCAATATGCTATCTTTCCTATACATACACACTGTTGGCTTGTACAATATACATAACCATCTATGTATGAATACACATGCATAGCCATGGAGTAAAATAATAAAATAAGATGATGTAAGCATTTCCATGTCTCTGGCGAGAGAATTGGAATTTATTCAGAATAACTAGGGCTCGAATCCTGGTTCTAATTACGTTGTAGCTCTGTGTCCATTGGCAAGTGTTTCTACTACTGAGTCTCAATTTTCTAATCTGTAAAGTGAGAATGATGTTATAATACATGCCTAACATAGTTGTAAGTATTAAATAAGATAATATATGCTTATATGATGCATCACAAAAGTTAAAATACATGGGTATAAGTTATTACCATGACAGTTTTGCAGAGATGTAATCTAAAGGAATATACATCCACAAAAGAGTAGTCAACAACACTTATTACACCTACAGATATTCAAGATTTAATGGTGTTTATAAGAAATACTCTCACACACAAAAGGGTGCCTTCTTAGTTTTAAAATACTTGGGCACAAATAAAAGACAAAAAATAAAAAAAATATATTTCATATTATCATGTCTGCTATATATTTTGGTCCTATTCCTTCCTCCCACACCCACATCATAAAAAAAAGAATTCTGAACTCTAGTTATTTTGAATAACTAGAATTAAGGAGCAGGGGGCAAATCTGAAGGCAAATAAGAGATCTGTAACAAGGTATATATTTATCAATTTTAGAATAACTAGACAAACATTAGTACTTAGTTTGTACTTCTCTTATACACTTACAATAATCTGCTGTATATTGCTTACTGTTATGTATGCAATATTCTCCATTTAGATTGTATCCTCTTGGAGATCAATTTCCCACAGTACTTAGCACAGTGCCCTGCACCTAGCAGTCAGTTTAAAAAATATTTGTTGAATTGAACTGATTAGAATCCTCATTTCAAGCTTCAAAAGGGAAAGAACACTTAAAAATTCATTTTGCCTACAGTCAGGAGGGGCATTTAATATGACTTGGAACTTGCTCTACTCGACCTTTCCATTGGTAATGAATGGTCTTTTTGCTGCTCCAAGAGCCTTTGAGAAGATATGCTACTATGTCCTCAAGCCCCTGGGTTTATCTTCATCTTATTCTGGGCCACATAACATTTCCACTCTCACCCAGCCAGCCCTTTTAAACACTGTAGGGTGGGACAGAAGAGCAAAAAATCTACAAATTCCAGAGCAGATGAGAGATATTTCTTTTTTCTTTTCTTTTTTTTTTGGAGGGCAATTGGGGTTAAGTAACTCGCCCAAGGTTACATGGCTAGTTTTTTTTTGTGTGGGTGTTAAGTGTCTGAGGCCAGAACCGAAATCCAGTCCTCCTGAATCCGGGGCTGGTGCTCTACTCACTGCGCCACCTAGCCACCCGCAATTAGAGATATTTCACTTTAGAGGAGGTCAGAATCAGAAAAGCCATTTGTACTCCCTAGGAAATTGGTGAATTAGGTGTCTAGATGTTTCTCACCACTCTTGTTCCCACAAAGTTTGAGAAAATCTAGAAAAAAAAGGCATTTCTAATCACCTTGGGTGATTAGTTAGGCATTTCATTTTATTTCACAATCACAATGACCTAAATTAGGTTTAGAAAAAAATAATTAAGTAACAGTTCACTTTCCAAAAAGTTCACTTTTGTTTATTTCAGCATTTCTTATTATTCCATTTAAAATGTATTCTGAAATTTCACAGAAGGAAACAAAATGTGTCAAATATTTCAAGTGACTCATAGAAAAAACTGAAACATATAAAATATTTGTAGTGACTCAGAGATTTAATTCCCCAAACAGAACACCTCCAACTGGAATAAATTGCCCTTTATTAGTAATCAGATGTCACCTATGGGATATTTTTGGTCAACCAAATAAAGATTCCTAACAACTCTCTTTCCCCCCTTCTATCAGAGGCCTGACCAAAAAACCCAGTTTTTTTTTGTTTTTTGTTTTTGTTTTGTTTTTTTAGTAAAAATTTGATCACAGCTACAATCAGAACCATTACACTGTCCTAGACAAAGGACAGTCAGAGTTAGACTCTTTAAAACTCAATTTACCCTGACAAGTAAAGTTATTGTTTGAATTATCTTCACCTTAAAAATAACCCTTTTCAAAGGTATTGGTATAATACTCCCAGATATGTCATGGTTAGTGGAAGTAGATGTTGGAGAGAAATTGACAAATTTGAACATCCATATAACACAACCTCATTCAGAGAAAAAATTACTAAGTGGAGAGAGGACAATACAGTAATTTATGCCTTCCTTCTTTATGTAAGCCAGTGATTTTAGAGGGAACTAAGAATCTAAGAAATTCTAAAATTCCACAGCTCTCTGTGGAAAGAATTTTTTAAAACCTTAAAGTCCAATAACTCAAATGTGTACATTTTTGTTAACTTTTAAATGATTAAAATGCCTTATCTTATGTGTGTCATGTTGTAGTGGATAGGATCTGGGCTCAGAGCTAGGAACACCTGGGTTCAAGGTCTGCTTTTGACATATTGACTGTATGGCCCTAGGCAAATCATTTAACCTCCCAATGCTCTAAATCAGCACCTTTTAAACTGTGGGTTGCGACAGCAGTAAAAGATTTCTTAACATGCAATGAAAAAAATTAATTCAAAACCAAATGAATAAAGAATCCAAGGTGTTTCTGGCAGCATTTTCTGGCATCACTTGATTTAACTGCAGCCTTAGTTCTGAACACAAAACATAAGCACTTTGCACTGCACATGCCCTCAGGCCTTGCAATGTCAACTAATGGTACCAAAACATGCAAAAGGGCCATGAGTGGGAAAAGTTTAAGAAGCCCTGTTCTAAACTGCTGTCTAAGCCTTCAAGTTCAAAAGAAAGCTTCAACCTTCTTTTGTAGGTGGAGCTTGCTCTTCTGGAAACTGCCTATTTTGCTAAAAAGCCAGGAGGGGCATTTAGTATTTCTTAGAACCTGCTCTTTTCTTACGTCTCACAAGTCCTGCCACTATCCCTATCCTAAAATTCATCTAACGAATGAATATTAAAATTGGCTTAACTTTGTTTGACCTGAAAAGAGAAAAAAGGTCAAAATGTAAACGTCAGTCTCTCATTTAGTTGGGGCTTTTACAAACTGAAGATTAAATTGCCTGTGTCAGGTTGAGCCTCCAACTGGAAAATGTGGTTTGTGCTTGACAACAGCTACTGAGTGTATGATGGAATGGACTGGATAGATCAGCAGCAGAGAGAAAGAGCAAAGTACCAAGAGCTCATTAGACATCATTGTACAAAAAAGACACATGATTTAACAATCATTACCTCTGCCTCCTTTATTCAAAGCTTAGCGCAGGTGCAACCTCTTACCTAAAAAGCCCTTCTAGACGCCCCTGATTATTAGTGTTTTCTTCCTACAGACCTTTCCCTGGATGTATGGTGATGGTATCCAATTCCATCAGAAAATCACCATGAAAGAGTGACCGAGTCATTGGTTTGATGAAAGAGTACTGACTATAGTCAAGCAGAAACTGGGCTCAAGGCAAGAATTTGACAAAGATGGCTTGGGTCAAGTGTATTCACTTGGAAGAGGCAAGTCAAGCTGCATGAAAACACGCTAATGGGAATTACAGGGCAGTTAGTTGGCTAATAGTCTGCAATGAGACACATTCTTTGAGGACATGGCATTCTTTTAATAGCAATTATATCTTGGTGAATCCCATTTTAAGAAACTCTGATATAACATAACCCTAACTTGTAAAACAGACATATCAAAGATAACCATTTACAATCCAAAATAATTCTTCACTTTTCCAAAAGTATTCACTCCAGGTTCCTTTAAATAGAAAGCTCTCTCATAGGGCAGTTAAAATATAGGTTGGCTCAAAAGGAATCAATTTACAAGCAACTTTTCAGGAACCTCATCTATTGCATAGGGTAAGGTATGTTTCTGTTCTTAAGTACTATCTACTCCTCTCCTGACCCAATGCTGCTTAAATATTTCATTTGCCCTCTAGTGGCTCAGCTTGCAAAGCTGGAGATATTTCATGGTGGTCACTCAAAAAGAGATTTTCTATTTACTTCAAGTCTAGTAAAATCATTTTTTAAAATGAAATCCATGAAATATTTCATAACTATTGATATTTTCCCCAGTCTGAATGTGGTACAGATGTATTTCATATTACAATCTGAGAGAAAATTTCACAAGAGGTCAACTGAATATAAAGTTGTAAATCTATCATAAATGTGCTTGGGTCAGGTCTGTCCAGCAGTCAGCTTCTGGATAAAAGGGGAAAACCTATTCAATTCTTGACTGATGAAAGAAAATACCTTCCTATTGAAATTATTCAGTATAGTCTAAGTCTCAACTGGATCTTTGAATTTGTCAATCTGGTTGGAATTTAGATTTACTTCAGTCAGTCAACAAGCACTTATTAAGTGCCTACTACATGTCAAGCATTCTAAGTTCTGACTATACAAAGAAAGGAGAAAATAGCCCCTGCCCTCAAGAAGCTTCCATTCTAATAGGTATCTGGTAATTGCAGTTTAAAACACAACTACCAGAAGCCAATCCATTTCCCCATTTTTGGCCATTTTTTAGGGTAGAGTTTAGAAGGTAAGTTGTCTATAAAGTATCATGTGAATTTATAGAAGCAATATATCTTTACATTAAAATGATTTCTATCTAATAATGGAAGCCCTTATTCAGCAATGATAATTTTGTAAGCTAGACACTCAGTGCTACAAAGAATCATCTATTCGTTATTTCTACAAATTAGCTTTTAATGATCAGAAAGCATATTATTATTAGCCTGAAAACTATTAGGTCAATAAACTCACTTAATTAATATGTTATAACAAAAGGCAACTATGCATAAAGATATTTGCAAGCCTCATAAATGGTTCTTCCTGCCTCATTTTACTTGCTAATAGGAAAACATCACTTATTTCTTTTAAAATTAGTTCCTTTCATCAATACTGAATTTCATTAAAAATAACATCTAATAAACGTGGCCACTTATTGATATCTTGGTAAGGTTTATTTATACATACATGTAGTTCAGCATTTCTAACTGAAGCTGGTCATTTCTTATTAATGACATATGTATTCTTTGCAATAACTCATTCAAGAAGACCTTGGTTGGAATCCCAGCTCTGAAACTTACTATCACTGTGAAACTGATCAAATCCCAAAACCTGCTGAGGCCTCAGCTTTCTTGTGTGTAAAATGAATGGTCCCTTGCAGCTGTAGATCTAGGGTCCTTGGAATTAACATTTATGATACACCTACTCCAAGCGAGGAACTGTCCTAGGTGCTGATCATAAATGGGCACTGCCCTCAAGAGGCTCACTGTCTAGTAGGGGAGAAAAGAAAATGTGAAGTAACACAAGATTTGAGGAGAGAAAGGTGTAGCTTGATAAATGATTTGGTCTTGGGGAAGGGGGGGGGGGTAGAACCTTAAAAAACCAAGTGGGTTTGTGTGTGGGGGGGGGGGTAGCATGGGAAGTGGTACATACACTGGAATCATTAGAGATAGCATGGTGTACTGCATAGAATGCTAGACTTAAGGCAGGAAGACCTGGTTCAAATATCAATTCAGATACGTTCTAGTTGTGCAAGTCATTTAACCTCTGTATGCTCTAGTTACCTCATTTGTAAAATGGGGTTGTTGTACCTCTTAGGACCTTTCTAGCTCTAAATCTATTGCCCTATGACGGCGTGAACAAAGGCAGAGGGGTAGGAGCAGGTAAGATGAACCCATACCTCCCCTTAGCATTATTTATGGTCTTGCAGCTAGATGGCCCTGTGGAGAGAGCTCTGTACCTAGAGTTAGGAAGACCTGAGCTCAAATCCAGCCTCAGACACCGACTAGCTGTATGATCCCAGGCAAGTCACTTAACTCTGTCTGCCTCAGTCTCCTCATCTGTAATATGAGCTGGAGAAGGAAATGGCAAACCACTTTAGTATTTCTGTCAAGAAAACCCCAAATGGTATCATAAAGTTGGACATGACTAAACAATTTATCTCACTGATGGATTAACGGCTCTTTGCGAGATAAGAACTCAATCAATAAACATTTTTTAAGGGTCAACTGTGTACTAGGCACTCTGCTAAGTGCTAAAACAAGAAATGCACATGTCCCAAAAGTCTTAGTGAAATTTTAAGCTTTAAAGTTTAGGGCTGCACTAAGACTTTTGGGACACCTTGTATAATGGATTAAAATCCAATCTGTGACTTCTTAAATAGTACTTATTATTTTGACATCAAAGGGATGGTTTATCAGTATGTCTACAAAGGACAAAGTCAGATATAGATACAGAGATTGTATTCTGTAAAGCATTTGAAGTTGTTTGCCAGATTAGACTGTCCATAATCCAAAGTGGGTAGGAGATAGAGAATAGTCAGACAGGTTACTCAATTTATTAGAATAATTTGGTGCAGTTTACAATGTGCAACCTAACCCCCAAATTAGTAATTGGCAAACCTTGATTTCCCTTTGTGCTAAGTACAATCACTGCATTGAACTATATTTTTTCTTATCTTCATGTTCCATGCCAAAACAAGAGTGTCAACATATTTTAGTGAAATAACATTCTATTTTAAAAGAATCTGCAGTCCTGTCTTAACTCTTTCACAATCTGTGTGACCTCAGCCAATAATTTCCTATCTTTGAAAGTAATTTTCTCATGAAGATGGGGGAAAAAATCCAGAAGAAATTCTTTCCTTTATGTAACTACTTAATTCACCAGGAAGTTTGTGTTAATAAATAAGAAGTGTGAAGTGTTTTTTTTTTCTTCCTTAGATGGAATGTGCTACATAAAAACTCAAATCATTGTTATTCCCAATAGCAACTTAACACTTCTTCTCCATAGGGCATCTACCAAGAATTCAAAAACAAAGTTCACAAATGTTGGGAGAAGACACAAGACTTTTATGTTCTCTGGTAACCTAAAAGCTGAGTAAGAGGAAATTCTCATCCCTTCTCTAATAAATTCACATGAAAATCAAAATAAACAAGAGAGAGTATGCAGTTTTTACTGCTTATTCCATGGTAAAGGTTTCATTAAGAATGACAGAGACAGGAAGGCCTTGGCATTTTTATGCTGACTGAAAGTCCATTTAGCCCTTAATACCCTAGAGAAATTTAGCAAGAATCTTTCACCTTGCCCTGTAGATGATCCTTTTAATGTCAGTGAGTTCTTTGGTTAGCTAATGCTCAACATTAGCCTAAAGTTTAAATTGCCTGGGGTGGGGGTGGGGGGCAGTGGTTAACTAGTCATCCAGCTTCTTTAGAAATAAGAGACTGTCATTTTCAAAGATGAAGTAGCATAATTTGAATTTTGGATGCCATGTCTTATTTTCTCTATCTCCCTCACTCTCCTTTAACCTGATATGGATGATTACCAAGGACTTCAAATGGCAATTAGTCTGTGAGAATAAATGTTTTCACTAAAGCTGGCTTCTGCAAGTAGAGATACAAGAACAATCTGAACAAATCATATCAAAATGCTATCATAAAAAAGTCATTTGTAGATCATTTAATTAAAAGTCATCACGTGGAGTGAGCATAAAAAACAAAAGTTAATTCCCCAGTAGTCACCTGAATCTATTAGAACAATATCTAAAAATGAGAAAGCCATCCAAAACTCAATTTAGGCCTTAGTTTTAAGTAGATCAGTGCAATGGAGAAAGCAATTCATGGGGAGGGAAACAACACATGAAAGGAGGCAGAAAAGGGGAAATGGGGAAGGGAGGCAGGGAGGGACAATGGATATCTTGTTTGTAAAGCCGAAACCAGGCAGAGCAGAAGATGCAGAAGAGAATGGGTCAAAAAGTTCAATTTCTGACTTCTATAAAGGAAGGCATTAGGAGGAGGAGTAGCTAGATTACATGATGCCATGGATACTTCCTAGCTCACAATATGGTAGAGATAGGAAGGGACTTACTTTTAATAGATACAGAAATCTAGGCCAAGAGAGATTAAAAAGTGACTTGGCCAAATTACACAAATGAGCCCTGGAACCCAGGTCTTCTGCTAGCCCATCAAGTACTTTTTCCATGTCCTGCCACATTTCTTCTAATTACTAAGTAAATAACCAAAGTACTAGCATAAAGCACTGGGAAAAATGACAATGTATACTTTGAGATGGTAGGTGGAGGAGCCCTGGGTGGGGATCGCCAAAGATACTGTAAAATAAAAATTATAAGGTTTAGAACAATGAGACTCAATGCTCTAACATTTGATGATTCTACCATTAGCTATTTCAAAATAGGATTAAAAAGATTCTTTGTTACACAGAAAGAACTACATTTTTTTAAAAAAAAACAAAGTGGTTCCATTTAGCAAACGTTTTACTCATAATTAAGGTGCTAAATAAATACACTTGAAGGATATCAGGTCACATAAATTTATGTCCAGGGCACATACCAAAAAGAAGGCTTTGTAGGGAGTTATTTTTTTGCTTTATGTATTGCTTCACCAGTCACTTTAGAAAACAAATACTCAGATTGAAAGGTCATTTCTTACTGTATAAACCTTCTACAACACATTGAATTTAAATTTGGGCAGCTTGACAGTGTTCTGTAATGACTGCTGGGTTCTTCTAACACATAAATCTGAGAGATTCTTACATATTCTAGTTTTATTATCAAACAAGTGATCCTGCCATTTTTCAAATTGTATGTTCACCCTGACTAAAAGAAATAAAATTATTTTGAACAATATTTAGAAGTGGTAGTTCATAATGATCATAAAACAATGGTTTCCTTCACAATATCAATAACAAATTGGAAAATGCACGCTTATTTTTTTAAAAAGAATGTTTATTTGACTACCTCCTACAATTCTGAACTTATAAAATAAAATATTCCAGTGGAATCTTTATTAATGTAAAGCAGTATCAGAGCAGCTAGGTGGCACAGTGAACAGAGAGCACTGGCCCTAGAGTCAGGAGGATCTGAGTTTAAATCCAGCCTCAGACATTTAACACTTATTAGCCATGTGACCTTGGGCAAGTCACTTAATCCCAATTGCCCTGCCTACCCCCTCCAAAAAAGAAAAAGCAAATATATATATAGCAATATTTAAATGACAGAATGCTGTCAATTATTAAAGAGGCTACTGGAAGAACAAAATAATACTATTAAATATTAAGATATTGAAAAATGACTATGAATCAATTTTATTTTCTTTCCTCTTTTGCTATGAATCTCTGGAGAGCAGCATTTGGGTACAACTGCAGGAATGCAGGACAAAGTTCAGCAACTCCAACCTGCTCCCTCCAGCCTTGTTAAAACAAAGCTCCAAGGTACTCTGCATAGTCTTAATCTTATCTTTCAGGTGTTATAATGGGAGCTGAAAGGAATTTACTTACTCCAACCCAAATATTAGTTAGGGATGAGGGAAAGAAGAGTAAATACAAATATGCTCTAAGGGACTTTCACTGTATAGAGCTGGCTATGGGTCTGACTCACAAAAGAACTGAAGTAGTCCTGAGACTAGATGAGATAATGTTCACCAAAGAGCTGAAATGGCACCGAGACTATGAGATAGGCACACAGAAGAACTAGAACCACTCATCTATGGAGATAGGGTTAAATAAGTAATAACAGAAAAATGCTAGAATGAATGTGAGGCAGAGAGAGAAGACCAGCCACTATTACTGGTTACTCTTTAGGGCAGTTACAAGTGGCAACTTCACAGGTAAAGAGGTATTCCAACTGGGATGCTGCCCTAGGACCTTTTCAGGCTACTTGTATTCTCAGTGTGTTTCCCCTATCTTGTGTTTGCCTCTCCCTCCACTTACTGATGGAACCACAGCTTGTGGGAGAGTATACTCTGGTGTAATGGGGGATTTTCCTTGTTATTCACATTTCTATTCTCTTTAATGAAATGCTTTGTATTTAAGTTAATGTGCCCTCTGGTTTGATCTAGTTTAAAAAAATTGAATGGGTTGTGGTTTTGAATAGCTTCTGACTTGAAGCATTTCTTGTACTTGGATGTAGCTTTCATAAACCCACAATGAGGGTGTTCCTGGGCCGAATCCTTCTTTTCCCATTAATAATCCACAAGTGGGCCCTTAAGAGGACAATCGTAACCAGGAAATCTAAGCTTTGATAATTGGAAAATATGCTTTTATTCAACACCATGTTAGTCATCAGATGACTGGGGTGGGGAGGGGGGGAAGGGAGAGGGCTTTAATGACTCTAGAACAGGGGTGTGGAATCTGACCTCCAGGCCACATGTGGCTCTTTAGGTCCTCAAGTCCTTCAGTCCTTCGAATTCAAACTTTACAAAACAAATCCCCTTAATAAAAGAATTTGTTCTGTAAAACTTAGACTCAGTCAAAAGGCAGCACCCAAGGACCTAGAAAGGCATGTGTGGCCTCAAGGCCACAGTTTCCCTACACCTGCTCTAGAAGACCACTTACTAAATTATATAGCAGTTTCAATCTGTACCCTACCTGGATCAAATTACACATCATTTTAGTATAGAAGTATTCTTTCCATATGAAATCTTTTATTAAAAGATGCTTCATAATTTTGTCATTATTTACATTCAATGATTAAAGGTTATCATTTCCTCATTCCTTTATCTATTGTATGGAACAAGTTTAGGCCAACCTAAAGTACAAGCCTTTTCTTATGATATCACTTTGAACAAAGTTCCTTCTGTCATTTCTGAACATAGTATCAAAATTCCATCTAGAGATGAAAAAGAAAGTCAGGTCATGGTAGCAAACTAAGTCATGATTACTGGAGATTGTAAACATGCCATTTCTGAGAAAATTGGTAGTGAGAAGAACAGTCTAAGTGCAATATCTATTCAAATAACTACTTAAGGCAGGTGGGTGGCTTGAAAGAGGCATTTGCTTAAACTAAGAAATCAGAGAACATAGAAATTTAGATCCAAAGGGAACCCAAAAGATAAAAGTGATCTACCCATCAAAAAAAAAATTAAAAGTGATGAAACTGTTGTCTAGAGAGATTAAAGTCATATAAATAGTAAAGAGGTGGAGCTAAAACTAAGGTAGTCTAACCTCTAGTTTTTTTAACTACACCATAATATAATAATTAATCAAGGGAGGCAGTGTGATACAAAAGAAAAAATACCAAACTTCTTACTGCAACTCATTAGATTCTGTATCGATCTCAGCTCTGCCACTTACTACCTGTGTGACCTCAGATAAGTCATGTACCCTCCCTAGGGTTCAGTTCATCACTCTTTTAAGCTACTGGCCCTAAGCAGCTGCAAAATTATGTGATTGGAATGAAATAACTTTTAAGGTGCCTCACAGTTCTAGGTCTATGATCCCATGAACCTCCACCTTTAGATTCTAAGACACACATAGAGAAGGCGGAATTACAAAGGGAACTTTTGCTAAAACATGTTCTGGAGGAAAATGAAAAATTTGGAAACTATGTCACAGCACGTGGGTAGACACACTGTGTAGACTTTTTGAGCATCCTCCTCCAAAGGAGATGCATTTCCTCCTCACCATGACCAATATGGAAAGGGCAAAGAGTTTTTGCCCTGAATTTGTAAATATAAGATGCTAAGGTTGGTCAGTGAATCAACAAGCAATTATTAAATATCAGTTAGGCTATGTGATGAATGGATCCTTGAGAAAGTTGGCGGATTTCCCTTCACTATAGGTTTTCAAGAGATTAGGTAGACTTCAATAAGTTCTATCTAGAAAATTTTTATAAAACTGTACTGTGCCTGGTGAATGATGGTTCAGGAAATCCGTCCAAATCCTACTAGGATTCTGTAAGCTTCATAATCCTACCAGGGCTAACACTAACTAGTTTAGCAATATGCTGAGGCATTTCCTTTGGACTCAGAGTAAATGGAAAGTGCATCTCTGAGTTAAAAAGAAGTCTGAACCTCCAATTTTGTCTCTGACACACTGGCTATGTGACTCCAGGCAAGTTCTAGATAACTCTCTTAAGATTATAAAGTTCAGAGCAGACACTGGAGTAAATTACAAGTCTGGCTTTAAAAATGAATTGAAACTCATTTTGAAGTCTTTATCAACATAAATCAATAGAACTGGGGGTGGGGAACAAATCCCTTCCCAAAGATCTTAGTGACATGGATGTGTTATAACAGATTTGCCCCTAGGTAGCTCTGTATATTTGAAATTATACACTCTCCAAAAGAGCTTAATCCATACCATCAAAAGAAGAAAGGCAAAATATTTTTGCCCAGTTCATGGACCATGTGACCTGTGAACTAAGTTTAGCTGGCATGTATTATTGAATACATCTTTTAAAATAAAAGTTTACTCAAAATTAAAAAGTCAGATAGGAATCCATAGACAAATGATCTTGCCTGTTCTTTCTGTCCCCAACTTGAGTAGTTTTGAATCTTCACAGTTAAACTACAAGTATGCTATAGAATAGGATAAATGACCAAATTCTCTGTAGACAAAGCACTGCAAGGGAGGTATGGACTGCTTGGGAAGAGAAAGGAGGACATTGGGAAACACTCATGAGCCCAATGCAAACTTTTGAGAGCTAAAGCAAAATTTGGTGGACAACTCTACAAGACTGGTTCATTCTTCCAATTTAGAAACCAGCATTTGTATATTATTCAGGCAAGTAAGGAGACACAAGAGACAAAGAAACAATTTGAATTCTCCTATGTTCATACTATGCCACATATAATTATGCTTTTGTACATATTATATGAATAAAAGTTATATGTCACCGAATTTGTAGTGATGACAGATGAAAACCAAAAAAAAAGACAAGAGACTGGAAAAGGAAGATAATTAGAGCATGATAAAAAAAATTGAGCTTTATTTTTTTCCCTAAATATTCCCATTCTCCCAATATCTACCCTTCACCTAGTTCCTCGAATGCCCCAAACATGATTGTTTACCCTGAGTGGTTCCTAGACTATAAAGAACACACATTTGGAAGAGGACTCAAAAGTCCCTTAAATAAAAAAAAATATTCTAAGTAGCTTTTAGTAGTGGTTAATAGATTTTAAGTAACTTGCCCAGGGTCATATAGTCAATATATGTTAGAGGAGGTACCTGAATCCAGGTGGTCTTGGGGCTCTGAGGCTAGCTTTCTATCCACCGTGCCAAAACCACCTCTCAATACCCAGAGGTCAATAATGCTTGGCGCATACTAAATGCTTAATGAATGGTTGTTGGCCAAGCTGTATTTGACTTCTTGAGTATGGTAAAATTAGCTATTAATATAGCAAGGTATTAGGCAAAAGGCATTGGACTGGGAGACCACACACCTGAGTTCTTGTCTCATTACTTAACTCATATGACTTTGAGTGAGTTAATTCATCTTCTGGGGTTTAAGTTTGTTCAAATGTAAAATGACTGGGTTGGAATCTGTGACATCTTCCTTCTAGGTCTGAAATTCAGTTACTATGACTCTTTGAGCAAAGGTCCTCATTAGAATTTAACCAAGGTCCACATCCAAGTGTGTGGAGTAGTGTCTGCATTCATGCTTGCTTTCAAATACTTCTGTTTGACCAGACACCCTCCTGATTCCCCCTTCAGAGTCGATGGTGGGCATGGGTTAGGGTAAGGAATCCCTCCTCTCATTTACTCTCTTTCTTCCTTGCAAACCCAGGAGAGAACTAATTATTTTTCTCTTATATTAACCAATTATTAAACGAAGATTAGGTTTTTTTCCTTTTTATTGCCTCATTCAGGAACCAGTCCTCATAGGTCATTCAGCTAGTATCTGAAGGACACTGTTGAAAGATGAGATTGCCCAAATCCTCTGGTTATGTGCTTCTTAATCTTGGGAGAGACCCTACCCAATGAGAAGACTTTACAAAGAGAATCCAGTATAGGCCAGTTCTTGCCCTAGGAAATAAGTCCCTGTCCTTGGAAACTTCCATTAGAATTGAGGGTGACCCAGTTTATGAAAGAGAAAACCAACCAGAGTAATCTGGATAGAGATGGATTCCTTTGCCCAATTGCTGGAGGGGGTTGAGTCTTATGATCAAACCACATTCTCAGCAGGTGGAGCCGGTGGAACACTTAGCCCACCTTCTCATTAACTGTTAATTAAATGAGTCTACCCCTCTTTAATTGTTCACCAATCAGGACTCACCTTTTGAGGCTCCTCCTTTTCCAAAGGTATTTAAGCATCCAGGGATCTCCATGGTTTTGTCTTTTGTTACCAAGAGACCACTGACCATCAATTTCATTATTTGTTAACCTAGTTAATAAACTGATTATTAATTACTCAGAAACTCTGTCTCTTGGGATTTCCATTCATCTTAGTAAGAAATAAGGGCCTATATCAATGACTTACCTTGCAAGTTAGTTTGCACATTTAGTCATGAAACTTTGTGAACAGCAAAACGTTAGGAGGAGGAGTGGAGCAAGACTGAAAATGTATTATCTGCTAAGTAGGCCTCTTTTGAAAGGAGCCTTCTGAACAGGAATTCTAATGAGTTTGTGCAGTCATCTCCCAACAGGCAGATGCTCCTCCACACAAGCAGGGATGATAGGACAGAATCTTTATCCCACAGCAAAATTTGTGCTTTTTAGATAGGGACTGAAACAGTGATTTCATCGGGCAGGAAACTCCAGGCAAGGAACTCTACGGACCAATGCTTGTTTGCAACTTCAAACCAGGGGAAGAAGCTTCCTTGGATACTGACAGGATCACAGGCCCTCTGGGCTCAGGGTCACAGAGCCAATATGTGTCAGAGCACAGATCTGATCCTTGGTGGCCCTGGGATTCTGAGCCAGCTCTTGATCCACTGTGCCAAATGACCCTAGATATTGGTACTGCTTGCTGCATACTAAGCACCTAATGCATGCATGCTAGCTATTTGTTAGCAAACGTGCAATCTTCTGGGCCTATCAGCAAAGAAAATCTAATATCAGTTATCATGCATTGCAAAAACTTGAACTTATGTTTGGGAGCCCTCTGTTTGCCAGTCAATATTTTTAAAAATTCCTTCTATGTATATACTACACTGTACTAAGTACTATAGACTAATGAAAGAGATAATGAGACAGTCTTAATCAACTAATAAACATGTTTTAACTGCATATGATAGGTACTATGATGGGCTCTGGGGATACAAAGACAAAAGTTAAATAAACCCTGACTTCAAAGAACTCATAGTCTATAAGGGAAGATTATATGTACATATAAAGGCATGTATAATATATAAACAAAATAAATATAAGGTAATTTGGGGGCATTAGCAGGAGGGGGAATCAGAAAAGTCTCATGGAGGAGTTGGCATTGGAGCTAAATTTTGAAGAAAATCAGAGAGTCTGAGAGGTAGAGGTGAGGGGCAAGGGCATTTAGCCATGGGGGCATGAATTTAAATCACACAGGTAAAAATGTGGATTTCCACACGTGAGAGATTTCAAGTGACTTGGCCAGGGTGAATAAAGGGCAACACTGGAAAGCTGGATTAGAGTCAAGCTGTGAAAGGTTTTAAAGGCCCAAGAAAGGAGTTTGCATTTAATCCTAGAAACAATGCGAAGTCACTAGAGCTCAAGGAATAGGGAAATGATGGCCAGACTTATTGCTTTAGGAGGACCACTCTGGTAGCTCTGTGAAAGCTGCGCTGAAGAGAGGGGAGAGACTTAAAGCCTGTGATCCCCCCTAAACTCCAGAGTCACTTAGGACTTTAGGAATGACGTCCATAGGGTCATAGATTGAGATCTGTAAGGGGTCACCAAACCCATCTAATCTAATTTTCTCATTAAAGATGAGGAAACTGGGTTCCACAGATTGACTTGCCCAAAGGTAACACACGGAGTAAATGACAAAGACAAGATTTGAACCCACAAACTGACTGCAAAGTCAGCGTGTTTTCCATTGCACAACAATGGGGGGAGAGTTCCTAGAATGACTAGAGCTTAGTGGGGCCCCTCCTGCTAATGGGCAGGTAGATGACACAGTAGAGAAAGTGCTGGACGTGGACTCAGGAAACCTCAAGGTTAAACACTACCTCAGACACCCCAGCCAAGTCACTTGAAATCTCCAAGTCTCAGTTTTTCATATATAAAACCAGGAAAATCATAGCATGTACCTGACAGTGTAGTTGTGAAGATCAAATGAAATATTATATGTTGGGAATCCTAGGGCACTATATAACTGGTGGATGTTATTATTACCATTATTACAATAAATGGGCCATTATTGACTCCCAAGCTCTATAATATGATCACTCTACTCTTGTTTTTTTGTGGTCATCTTATTGTTATTGCCATTCTTTCTTCAAGAAAGGGCATCTTGGAAGAAGTCCTGGTTTGTGCTGCAGTAAAAATCTTGTTAACTTGGAACATGTTAGGGAACAAACTAGTAACTCCCAATGTTCCAATTAAGTGCTTCTCTGAAATGAGAAAAATCACAGAAAATTCTAGAAGTACTTCGAAGTTATACTACAAAGTTAACACGACGCAGTGTGTCTTTTAAAGGGTATACACTCGGTAACTTCACTAAAAAGCATTCATTTTTAACTCTGTACATTTAAACTTCGGTCAAGTACCTATCAGCCACATTGACTGGGCCAAATACATCCACGCTGAATGAGCTTTATGCTGATACTATCCTGAATACGCTGTTCATTACTATTTACAATCATTAGGTTAAATAGCTTTTCAGGGAGGCATACTGGGAAAGCAGCTATCCTGGTTAACAAGAGAACATAAAAACCCGGCATTAGCAGTCTTGCATCTGAAGGAGAATTAATGAAGCTGTTCTGTCACAATGTTCTCCTTTAGGTAAATGTGAACCGCTCCTGCACTCTGGTTGCTTCCTGGGGAAACTCCGTGGTTCTTACTGGAATAAAACGCCTAACTGATGCTCCTCTTAGAATATTATCCAGCATCAGAGACAAGTACAGGAAGAGGCCATTCTGTCTTACTGACCCAGAACACAGAAACAGGAACTGAGGGCAAAAGTGAGACCATGGAACCATGAGTAAAAACACTAAGTTCTCATGTTACAGAATAAAGTCTACAAACGGTATTTTTCTAAAGCACAGTGCTGACCATGTCACTTTTTTGATGAAAAAGAAACAGTCTCCCTAGGGCTTCCAAGAAAAAAACTGCTGTTTGCCATTTCAAGACCTTCACAATGTGTTTCCAGCCTACCTTTCCAGGTTCTTCCTGTTCCTTCACACTCTCTACTCTCCAGGCAAACTGGTCTATTTGTGGTCCCTAGTATACAACATGCCATCTCCTGTGTTCATGTCTTTTCCCTGGCTGTCCCCCACGCCTGGAGTCTGCTTCCTCTTTATCTCTACTTCTTGGGATCCCCATCTCCCTTCAAAGCTCTGTTTAAGTATCACCTCCTTACATGAGGCCTTCCCTCATTTCCCCAAATACTGGCACCCCCTGGGACTACTCTGGGTTGATCTGTGCATATTTTGCATTTAGTTTATAATCATGCCTATTTTTTTTGATAGAATGTAATTTTTTTGAAATTACAAATAATTTCCTTTTTGTCTCTGTATACCCAGTGAATAGCATGGTACTTAGCACAGAGTAGGTGCTTGTTGATTAACTAACAAGCAATTCACACTTCTATGTGACACAAAAATGCAAAAGCGTTTCTGAGTTTTGACAGGCAAGACTTTGTTTTCAAGAAATGAGCAAGAACTGTATCTATGGGGCAATTGAACTCATGTGTAATACCAGTCAAAATACCAGCTTAAAAAGCAAAATACTGGGTCACCTAGGAAAAGAAGACCATGATAATGATGATGGTAATGCTAATAATGCTTACTGTTATTATGCATTTTATTTAGATAACATTTCTCCCAGTGGGTGGGAACAGAACATGTGCAAACATTTGTCCAATCAAGTCATCAAAGCAAGACCCTTCCACCCTTGGAAGACATTCCTGCCTATAGGAGACATTCATTCACTAAACATGAGCTGATGAGGAGGAAGGGGTGGGTGTTTTCTCCATTTTCAGAGCTAGGAAAACTGGCAGAATGACTAGAACACATCCTACGAGCTATCCAATCTCCCCAACACATCACAAACATTTACACAAATGACGTAAGATATTACCAGGTTATCAAACAATGCTGATACTTGTACCTCTGAAAAAGGATGTCAAAAAAAAATTAGACTCTTCATTCTCGGCTCTACTTTTAGACACTGCATTATGGTTAATCTATGATTTGGATTAAAGTTCATTGAGAAAACCTGATCATCATCTTCAAGTTACTCCTTTCAGAATCTGGGCACTGATCCAATGTAATTCCTCCATTTAATATTTGACTCATTTTTGAACATGACCAACCTTGTAATTTTAAAAGAAATCTTTTGAGTTCTTCATTCTACTCTATGAAAGTCATTTTGACACAAACTAACTCTCATAACATGATCGGACGTGTCTTAGGGATAATTTTTGTTTTATGGTTATAGAAGTTAGCACTTTTACAACACAAAATGGTTTTTAGGATAAAGTAGAGAAGGAAAGCATCAACAAACAGGAGCAAAGACGTTCAATAAGTCAAAATATTCTGCCGTGGAAATTTCTTAAAGCACATTATGTATCAATAGAAGGAAACACAAATTTATAACAACTGATTGCTTCTCAGTAATCAGAGGAAGCTGAACATTCCCCCTAGCCCTAGGTTAGTACATGGTGTTTTGAGTGAACAAGACATGTACCCCTGAATGTCCCTGGGGTGGTAGTCCAGGAGAGAGGAGAGGAGAGGAGAGGAGGGGAAGGAAGAGAGGGAGGGGAGGGGAGGAAAAAGGAGGGGAGAGGAGAGAAGAAGAGGAGGAAAGGGAGGGAAGGGGAAAGGTGAGGAGAGGGAAATGAAGACAAACAAAGAGACAGAGTCAGAGAGAGAGAATCACAGGCTGGAAATAATAAAGATGCCGCCCATTCCAGTCAGTATAAGGAATCCATTCCCATCCACATGGTAAAGAAATAGAGAAAATCTTCTCCCACAAACAGGTCTCTGTCATTTCCCATATGGATGTCTCTGTTAGATGATCTGGGTATTGTGAAACCCCATTATACTTGCCTGCTCAGCACTTTGTATTCTGCTTGGCACATAATTATTATTTAATAAAGTTATTCCTTCCACATCATGACTTTCCCCATCATGGTTTTTATATATCATAGGTTGGCATAAGAAATTAAATTAAGAATTTTGGGGGAGTTTTACAAACATGTGAAGGCCCGTATGATGACACAGAAAAGTTTAGAAACTCAGAAATGCATAAATACATGTATAGTATTATATATCAACATATTTAATTTTTATTACCATAATAATTTAAACTTCTTCTCTGGCATAAAGGGAAGACCCAAAATATTTACACATATTTTCCAGATCAAGGGGGTGCCTCTTTCCTAATCCCTACAATGTGGAGGGGATAACTAAATGTTGACTGTCACTGACATTCAACTGTTAAACAAGTATTCTATTAAAGTAGCCATTCAACCAGCTCTGAATCCAACAGATTGTATTGTCATCTACTGATATCTCTCTATCTTCTCTGAAAGAATCAGAACTTTTATCAAAACTTTGGTAAAATCTAGGCAAACTATACCTACAGTATTCCCTCTCATCTAATTAGAGTTTCATAGGGTATTTTGTATTTAAATGACCTGTCCAGGCACATACAACTATTACATGTCAGTGACAAAATCCTAGTTAAAAAGTAAATGAGGTTAGTCTGTTATGACCTGCCCTTGAGGGGGCCATGTTTACTCTTTGTAATCAGTGTTTCTATTTCTAGATGTTGGCTATCCGTTTCTTTAATTATCCTTTCTAGAATTTTCTCCACAATTGAAATCAAGTTCACTGGCCTTATAGTTTCCGAGCTTGGCTATCTTTTCCTTTTTGAAAACTGAGAGAACATTTACCCATCTCCAGTCTTGTGGCCCCTCTCCCACTTCCTATAACCTTTTGATTATGACAGACGGTGATTCAGCAATCACATCTACTGGGTCTTTAAGGGCACAGGGATATAGCTTATCCAGTCCAGGTGACTTGAATTCATGAGGAATATCTAGGTGCTCAATTTTCAGTTCTTTATATATCTTTCTACTTCCTGTAATTCTCTGTTACTATCTTTTTTTTCTCATTTCATGTGTTCAGATCATTTTTCTTTTATAAGAAAAGAGAAACAAAATAAATTCTTTGTGTATCCATATCAGTCTTTTCAGGAAAACCCCATTTTTCTCTTTCATTGGAATTGTTTTTCTTTGGGTCTTCAGAATTTTATCATTCATCCCCTAGACTGACTTCCCCAAAGAATTTTATTTCATCATCTTCCCTGTCTTTCCTCTGAATACTTTAAAAATAACTTTCCCCAAACCTAAGGTACAAAGTAGACTACTGATTTTTTTCTCCTCCTCAATCACGAACTCTAGGAAAGAGTGGTCACAGGCCCTCAAAATTCCCATCATTTCTGCACAAACAAGTTCCTTTGATTACTAAGAATCAGATCCAAGATAGAATTTCACTTTGTTGCTTCCTACACCTTTAAAAGGACAAAATGATCACTGAAATCAGCTACATCAAGTAAAACAGTATTTATTAAGTGTTTTCTATGTGCCCAGCACTTTGTTTCAAACAAGATGTTATTAGTTTGCTTTTGGAAAAGAGACAGAATGCCAGCAGACATATGGATAATTTGAAGTTCCCTATCACTGTGATATCATGTTTCTCTGCCAGGCTTGTGGTCTGTTCTCCAAATTCCTCTTCTATACCATCTTTCCCTCTCCTTCTTGCACAGTCTCCCTCCCCTGCCTGTGGTGTATGGGATTCTCCAAAGCCAAGAATCACTTCTGATTCTCTCTCCTTGGACGTTCACCCAAATTCTCTCTGTCATGTTTTCCCTCCTCTGCTTCCTGGATTTCCATACATGAGGAGAGTTTCTTAATATACAATGCTACCCTTTCCTCTTCACCTATTGTCTTTCTTTTGAATAAGTTATCCCCATCCAGAACCAGAGGGTAGCCAGATATTCAAGTGTAAACTAAAGGACAAGCTTTGGAGTTCACTTTTTAAAAAACAAAATTATATTTTGGTCTCTCTGCTATCTGGCCCTGGAGAGATTTGTCTGACCAAGTTCTAAGCACTCCCCAGGACCTGCTTCAGCCACCTTCATGGCTGCTGGAACAAACTGTTCTCATCAATCCATTCCACTGCGGACCATCTCCACATGCTTGGTGTAGACATTCTCCTGACTCACCGATGGCTTCGAGGTCTGTCACTTACTTTCAGCCTGGTTTAGTTCATCTGCACAGGTTACCAGGGTGTGGTCACTTATGTGGTTACAGCCCCTTGGAGCCACAGTATCAGTTCTTCCAAAATGTGGCCCCTTGTGAACTTTGTGGTGTTTGTGGCCTCCTGATATTCACTCAGTCGACATGCCAGCTCAGTGTTCTCTAGCTGCAAGAAAGCCAGCCAAATCTTGAGGTTTCAGATGTGAGCTAAATCATTCCTGGAAGAGATTAAGCCTGGCAACCTGGAACAGGAAAGCAGTGAGGAGATGAGTAACCTGGAAGAAATCCAGGACATTTTTACAACTCAGGAAGAAACATTAGCTTACTGGTCAAAGTACATGGATGGGGACCTGTGTGATCCCCATCCCTACCATAATGGGACCTGCAATGATGGTATTGGTAGCTTTCAGTGCATCTGCAAAGAAGGGTGGGAAGGACGCCTTTGTGGCTACAAAGTAAACTATACCAACTGGTCCATGGCAAATGATGGTTAGGCTCACCTCAAGAATTAGTAATTTCATTGCAGCTGTGCCCTGGGTATCAGGAGTGTGACAACCCGACGGAGTGGAAATCTGTTGCAAATTTTCCACGTGGTAAACAAAAGGTGAATTACCCAATGCCAAATTTTGAAGAATTACAAATCTCAATCTTAGTAGGGAGGCCAGGCAACAAAGGTGACAGCCTGTGGCAAGCGATACTGTTGGACTCCAAGTCAAAGTTAAAGTGTGGGGTGTCCTTATTCATTCTTCCTGAGTGCTGACTGCAGCCTGCTGCATGGAATAGCCAAAATACCTTACAGTAAGACCTGGCAAATACAACATCTGTTGGTATGAGAATTCAGAGATGGATTTTAACATACATAGGAAGCTATCATACACCCAAACTATACCAAAAGTTCCTCAGACAATGACATTGTACTGTTCTACCTGGACAAGCCTATCATCTTCTTCAAATACACCCTATCTATCTGCCTTCTCAACTTGGGACTGGTCCATCAAGAGCTCATAAAGGCGGGAAGGGAAACAGTGGTAATAGACTGGGGTTATCAGCTTGAAGAGTCAAGGAACTGCACCTATACCCTCAGTTTCATCAAAATTTCATGTTGACTGTTCTCAAACCAGGAAAAACAATATCTCAGAGCATGCTCTGTGCAGGAATCTTTGATGAAAGCAGGATGCTTGTGAGGGTTACAGTGTGTGTGGGGGGGACCCATGGTCACTGAATAGTGGGGTACATGGCTCCTAGTGGGTCTGGTGAGAGGGGAAAGGGCAGTGGATGACCAAACAATTCTGGCTTCTACATCAAAGTCAGCCAGTATCTCAATGGATGCATGGCCACATCAAAGCAAAAGAGCTAACATCAAAGAGTAAGTCAGCATTTCTGTCTCCTGAAGGACTTAGTGGAGTTCAGAGCCCAAAGGGAGATATGGGGCTGTCTACTGGCATTAAATCAAGTGCAAAGCTTGCCCATGGACACTCTTATGTGTATCATCATTTTCCCCTTACGCTATGATGACTATTAAACACCTATTATAGAGAAAAGATGTCCAATAGAAGACACAATCCTACCTCTCCTTGAGCCTACCATCTAGTCATGGCATCTACCTACACATGCAACATCTCCAGGTGGTACCTTTGACCTGGTTCTCCCTCATGCATAGAATTTTCTCCCTCCTTTCTCCTTCTTCTTGATATCCTTGGCTACCTTCACTACTCAGATCAAATGCTACCCACTGCACATATCTCATTGTTCCTATTTATTTACATGTTGCCACCTCTCAAGGAGCCCTCCATTAGTATATAAGCCCCTTGAGGGGGGGCTTGTTTTTGTGTTTTTGCCTTTCTTCATGTCACCAACACCCAGCACAGCTTTCCAGGGATATACACATTGATAATAAGGTTGACACAGGCATTGCCAAGCTAATTTAGAGTTTGGGAGGTTCTAAAGGCAAGTATGGGAGAGAAGTATTAGACTACCAAACTGAAGGTCTACAGAGCTGTGGTGCTGACTTCATTGTTGTATGTCTGTGATACCTGGACAGTCTACCAGCACCATGTCAGGAAACTGAATTGCTTCCATCTGAACTGTCCTAGGAAGATTCTGAAGATCACCTGGCAGGATAAGGTACCAGACACTGAGGTCCTTACTCAAACTGAACTGCCAAGCATTTAAACTCTGCTTCAGAGAGCGCAGCTCTGAGGGGCTGGTCATAGTGTTCAAATGTAAAACATACTCTTGTCAAAAAGTCTATTTTATGGAGAACTCACACTGCGCAAGCGATAACATGGTGGTCAGAAGAAACAATACAAGGACACTCTCAAGGTCTCTCTTAAGAACTTTGGAATTGATTGTGTGACATGGGAGACACTGGCACAAGACCGCTCAGCATGGTGTGCCCACATCAGGGAAGATGCTGTGCTCTATGAGCAAAGCAGAATTGAAAAAACCTCAAAGGAAATGCAGGATATGCAGACTTAGAGATCATTCTGCACTCATACTGGTCTGATCAGTCACAGTAAGGCACACTGAAACTTGACTCTAGCATAGTAATGTCATTTTGGTCCCCTTTGAGAATGAAGGACAACAACCACCACTACCAGTCAGATAATGATAGATATTATTAATTAAGCTTGATATATGCTTTATTGATTAGGAAAAAAACTATTTGTTATAATTGATATGATGAGTTGATCTCCCATTTTCAATATGACATTAGTCAATTGCCTCTAGCTAATTACCTTTATAAGTGACAACATGGTAGAGTGGATAGTGAATTGACCTCAGAGTCAGGAAGATGGGTTCCAATGTTACTGACACATAATGGTTGTGCCACTGATCTTAATGGAGTCAATTAACCTCTAAGAGTGCCCTAAGGGGCAAAGCATGGGCTGACCTCCATTGATAGAGGGAGTCCTTTATAGGAGCTCCCAATATTGATGAAATCATAAGTCTAGTCTAAAACAATAAAAACCACCCTTAACCCATCTCCATTCTCTCTTCCTCAACTTCCATTCTTGGAATTCTATTTATGTCAGACCTCTTAGAAAACAAAGACCCAAGCAAATAAGTAAAACAGCCCTTCCACTGAGTGACCAATTTTCAATAAGTAATGCCCACATAGTGTCTCTGGTTCAGGTGTAACACTTTCGACTTAAAAAGTGTTAATATGGCAGTGAGAAGAATGCAATTTCAATAAATTATGTGTTTTCTCAGGCATCAGAGATGATAGTAGTATCAAGTTATTGTGGAGATCAAATGAGACAATGTGTGTAAAAATGCTTTGCAAAAAAATATTTTTAATTATTTGAGTTGTTATTTTCTTAACTTTGTTGTGCTTTAAAATACGCAGTTCACAGGTTACATGTGAGACAGATGGTTCAGGTGTGGGGGCACTAAGGATGTGCTTGCTGGGCATATTCAGAAAACATCCTGACAGCTTTTGGGGGATGAGAATATTTCTGCTTTCCTTCTGAAAAAATCAGCCAAAGCACTTCTACCATTAGAGCTGCAGATCTAAGACTTCAAAGCTGTTATTTCTGAAATGGTAAAAGTAAATTGGAGGGAAGAGGAATGGGGAGGGCATGAAAGAAATATCATAGGATATCTTAAAATGTGATAAACAATTACAATGCAATGTAACTAACCAAACTAATACCTTTGAAGCATTTTAATCTCTTTTTAAATTAATAGCTAATAAAACAAGCATTTCTTTTTTTAAAGTTAAAATGCATAATTTATTTTTTCTTTTTATTTTTTTCAAATGCTTTATTAACTTCTGATTTACATCATTTATTTCTGCCAGATTTTGAGTTACAAATTTTCTCCCCATTTTCCCCCACCCACTGCCCTAAAATAGCAGTTCCACAGGATATCCCCTCCTCCGATCTGTTCTCTCCCATACTTTCTGTAATACCCCTTTCGACTTTTCCAGTGGATCTCTATGCCCCAGTGCCTCTATATCTTATTTCCCAATTACATGTAAAATAGTATTAATAATAGTATATATATATATATATATATATATATATACTTGATTTTAAAACTTTGAATTCCAGATTCATTCCCTTCCTCCCTTGTCACCCACCCTTACTGGGAAGATAAGCAGTTCAGTATTGGTTGTACATGTGTGGCTAATGCAAAACAATAACATAATAGATATATTGTAAAAGACTGACTACATTTCCCTCCCTCCTATTCCACCTCCAACTTGTTCTATTCCCTACTTTGATCCTGTCCCTTTTCAAAAGTGGGTGCTCCCAACTTCCTCCCCCCCAGTGTGCCCTTCCTTCCATCATCCCCCCTCTCATCCCCTTCCCCCCTACTCTCCTGGAGAGTGAGATACCCTATTTAGTGTGTATTTCATTCCCTCCTCAAGCTAAATCCAATGGGAATAAGGTTGACCCATTCCATTTTGCCTTTCTATTCTTACCCTCTATTGTAACCATTTTCTCTTGCCTCTTCTATATGAGATAGTTTACCCCATTCTGTCTCTCCTCATCTCCTCTCATTATATTCCTCTCTTACCTCTTGATTTCACCTTTTAAGTATCATTCCTTCCTGTTAAATTGGTCCTGTGCCCTCTATCTATGTATACCTGTAAACATATATACACATATTCACATATGCATTCATATGCCCACATACCCTCATATATAGACATATAATATATATATTTCTATTCCCTTCAACTACTGAGAAAAATTTCATAAGTTACAATTATTGTTTTTCCATGTAGGAATGTTAATAGTTCAACTTTGATAAGTTCCTTATGATTTCTTTTCCCTGTTTACCTTCTCATGCTTCTCTTGCTTCTTGTATCTGAATGTCAAATTTTCTATTCAACTCTGGTTTTTTCAGCAAGAATGCTTGAAAGTCTTTTATTCCACTGAATGACCATATTTTCCCCTGAAACATGATACTCAGTTTTGCTGGGTAGGTGACTCTTGTTTTAATCCCAGCTCCTTTGACCTCCGGAATATCATATTTCAAGCCCTTCGATCCCTCAGTGTAGAAGCTGCCAGATCCTGGGTTATCCTGATTGTGTTTCCACAATATTCAAATTGTTTCTTCCTGGATGCTTGTAATATTCTCTCCTTAATCTGGGAATTCCAGAAGCTGGCTATAATATTCCTAGGAGTTTTCTTTTTGGGATCTTTCTCAGGAGGTGATCGGTGGATTTTTTCAACCTGTATTTTGCCCTCTGGTTCTAATACATCAGGGCAGTTTTCTTTGAGAACTTCCTGGAGGATTATTTCTAGGTTCTTTCCCTGATCATGGCTTTCAGATAGTCCAATAATTTTTAAATTATCTCTCCTGGATCTAATTTCCAGGTCAGTGGTTTTTCCCATGAGATATTTCACATTGCCTAATATTCATTCATTTGTTTGGATCTGTTTAACAGCATCTTGATTTCTCATAAAGTCATTAGCTTCCATTTGCTCCAATCTAGTTCTGAAGCAATGATTCTCCTCATTGAGCTTTGAGATTCTTTTTCCATCTGGCAAATTTGGCTTTTTAAGGCATTCTTCTCCTCATTGCCTTTTTGAGCCTCTTTTGCCATTTGAGTTAGTCTATTTTTTAAGGTATTATTTTCCTCAGTCAGGCTGTTGACTCTCATTTCGTAATTTTCTTGCATTGTTCTCATTTCTCTTCCCAATTTTTCCTCCACTCCTCTTATCTGCTTCTTAAGGTCCTCTATGGCCTGTGACCAGCTCATATTTTCCTTTGAAGCTTTTGGTGCAGGAGTTCTGACTTCACTGTCTACTTCCTATTCCGTGCTTTGCTTCTTTTTGTCCCCAAAATAGGAGTCTAATGTTGGAATCTTCTGTCTTCTTTGTTTCCTTTGCCTGGTCATGTTGCCCCTCAGTCACTTGACCCCTGGGCTTTTTGCCACAGTAGGACTTTGCCACCAGACAGGGGAGCTTTTGTCCCAAACGCTGGGGTTTTCTCAGCTGCCGGAGGTATTAGATGGGTGCCCTCTCTGAGGTCTCCACACGCTCTGGCAAGCTGGACACACACCCCAGGACCCCCACCCTAGACTGCAATCCAGATCCAAGAAGGTTAAAGCAAGAGTGATTACCCCTCAGACTGGTGCTTGGTCCCCCTACACTCTGCAGGCCAGGCGCTGAAGCTGCCATGTGGTGCTGGCTGTGATGGGTATCTCAGCCACTTCTCACCCCAGGGGCAAAAGCTAAGCACTCCCACTTACTGGGTCCCAAAGTCCAGACTGCACTGACCTCTCACTTTGTCCTTCACATCTATGTGTTAACAAATCTGGAAATGGCCACAGTTGTTGCTGATCTGGGGTCCCTCTGGCCGGTGGCTGGTCAGGCCCACCCTGGGGCTAAAGCCTCAGCGTGGGGCTGGGCTCAGCTCCCAGAGAGCTGTGCTGGCCAATTTCTGCTGGCCTGCCGGGCTGTCCTCAGCGGGATGTTAGCTTCTCCATGTCACTTTGTGGGTTCTGCAGCTCCAAAGTTTGTTTAGAGTCCCCTTTTACATGGATTGGGGAAGGTGGAAGCCGGAGCCCAGAGGAGTTCCTGCTTCTACTCTACCATCTTGACTCTAAAACAAGCATTTCTATAAACAGAACATGAAGCTGCAAATATTTATTATATACTGCTTGCTTTTAAATATTCATGCAATAAATCTAACATGTAACTTTAAAGCTATCCTACTTCTCTCTGATTCTTTCTGTGCCCTTTTTCTTTTCTATTCATTTTAAAAACATATGTTTCAATGATTCTCTTTTCTTTCTTTTTTGGAGCATTTTTAAATAAGAGATTTACCTTTCCAATTGCTTCTTGCTTAAGATGATATTAAAGTTAATTTTCATTGCTTAAGTCACAAGCTATTGACACAAAGAGGTGACTAAAAGTCGTGCTGGGCAGCAAAGAGAGCCTAAGAGGAATGGCAGATCTGCTGAAGATAATCTAGATCTTGTGAGGAAGGTTGCCTGTATCTGCTTTCAAAGATGCTCAAAAAACCAACTGAGTGTCTAACTGGAGAGGAAATGGAAGAGATATGGAGAGAAATTCGTTTGGACACAAACTAACATCCTCTTACCATTCTTATAATAATATTAATTGGGTGGGTGGAGTTCAGATCTGTGATTTCATGACTGTAGGAAACTTTCAACAACTATTTGACAACTCATAGTCTTGGAACAGCTAGGTGGGTACAGTCAATTGGCCTGGAATCAAGAAGACATGAATTAAATCTGACCTCAGACATGTGCTAGTTGGGTGACCCTACGCAAGTCACTTAATGCTATTTGCCTCAGTTTCCTCATCTGTAGAATGATCTGGAGAAGAAAATGGCAAACCACTCCAGTATCTTTGCCACAAAAACCCCAAAATGGGGTCATGAAGAGTCAGACATGACTGAAATGACTGAATAACAAATAGTTTTAGAAAGTAAACTGGGGCACTTAGAATTTAAGTGACATGCCCCATGGTACACAGTCAATATGTATCAAAGGTGAGACATGATGCCAATTCTTCTTAATGTTGAAACTGGCTCTCTATTCATTCCCTCATACTGTCTATCAATACCAATATTTAATCTTTATAGCTTACAGTATTTTAGATCTCCATTAAAGACCTCCAAAGACTTTGATGATTTACAGTGGAATGGAGCTGACCTTGGGCTCTCAGTGCCTATGCTAATAGGATATGAGTCCTAAATGGGTAGTATTTATATCACTTTTTAAGGCTTGCAAATTACTCTGCCTCTCTCTACAAATACATGTATTTTTGATTTTCATAACAACCCTGGGAGGTAGGTCCCTATTTGACATAAAAAGAAACTGAGGCTGAGTGCCCAGGATCACAGTTAATAAGTTTATGAAGCAGGCTTCTAGTTCAAGTCTGTCTGACTCCAAGTCCAACACTCTATGCAACTTGTCATGTAGCTGGTCCTCCCCAAACTATAAAGCCTTCAAACGTAGAGCCTGTGACAGATTGTAGGTCTGTTTATGCAGGACTTACCTGGCTAAATTCAGAGAGGTTTATCCCCAAGTTGTCCAGATGATGATGAGTTGGAAGGGAATCACAGCTCTTGGAGACCCATCATTACTTTCACAGAGGGGTTGTGATTAAAGTCAGCAAAGAAGTATCCACAGTGAGAGTCAAAGACCCTTGAAATATAGGTTTTTAGAGCTTCAAAGCACTCAACTGGGGATTTAATAATCCAGAACAGCACAGGGAGGAGTGATTTTTTCCAAATGGATTGATCACTGTACAATCTGATGACTTCTGTGGTCACACTACTGGAGCATGGCAAATCAAAGCTATATATGATATACAGTCTACAAAATGAGCTGTGTGTTCTGTTGGTCTAATTCTAAAAGACCACCCCCTGCAATGTAGTTCCAGACCACAGGAAAAGCTGATGGGTTTCTAGGTAGCCCTGGTGACACCTCATATTCAAGCTTCCCTGCTGCTTTGGAGGCAATGGGTGTGCCTGTCTAGCATAGAATTGTAGAGGAATTTGGAATTGGCTGTAATGGAAATGCAAATTTAAAGATCTTCCCTGCCCCTAGACTAAAGTACACCTGGAGCCTGGGGTGTGAGGCTTGTTTTTCAATAGATACTTCTTGATTGGCCAGTGAGTCAATAAGGTTGTTACATTCTCTGAGCCAGGAGAAGGCTATATAAGCACTGATGTGTAGCTTTGTTTTGGGGGCTCACTTTAAGAAGTGTTCTGTGATTTGATCAGATGAGACTCTGGGAAGCCGTTGTTGAGAACTCCCCCGGCTTTGAAAGACACAGATGTTGATTTGATATGGATGTAATGGTTGGACAGTTTGGAAAACTGTCTCCTTGATCTGTTTCTCTATCTTGATAATTCTGTCTGTATATTCTGAAGTTTGGGGTGCTGACCTTTTTCCCCTGAACTAGGTAAATGATACATATTTGACTGATTAAAGTAAGCTTGTTAACCCATTTTGAGTTGCTTTCCTTTAACAAAGCAGATCTAAGAACCTGTGTTGGCAGACACCCTGGGGACACTGGGGTGCTTGCTGCTACACTGGCTCAAAAGCAGGTGAAGAGTAAAACATTACAGTTCCACAAATTCACTCAGAAACTTGCCTTTGGGATGGGAGGAAAAAGCCCTTGATGGCTAGTGCCATTAAGAGGGGTCCCAGCATCCTTGGAGAGATTAAACAAATGGCCTCTCTGGCAATGTGGTAGCATTTTATGTCATTATATCCAAATACCACTAATTTCCCTCTTCTAAAAACTTTAATCAAAGGGTCAACCCTGTGACTAGTGACTAGTCCATGCAAATTAAATTTATGCTGAAAAGATCTTTTGAATCTTGCTGAACTTCATACTGCTAGTTCAGGAGTAAAAAATAAAAAATAGTTAACAGTAAAACCAAGAATATGATAGGTCCAACACACAATTACTTCAGGAGAACCAGACTTCACAAAGTATATAGTACATCTAGCATCAGGACAGCCAAACTTGTACAAATTTTGAGCACAATAACATAAGATAGCTATATCACATTGCTGATGCTATTGGATATAAGCCACAAGGCATGAAGCTAGGAACATCCTCTTTATGTCTCAGAAGGATTTCTACTTTTCTAAAATTCAACATCCTGCTCTTGTGATTACCACTCCAAAAGGATGCGTGTATATTTGTATGTGTTGGGTTAGGGGTGGTGAGTGTGGTAAAGCACTGATTATCAGTTAATTAGGTCTGATTGCATATTTTTGTCACTAAGAATATGAGTGTCTCTAATTAATTTAGAATTAAGAGAGGGTTGAGCCCCCATGGAATCTACTCATAGCACATGTCAAAATCAAACATCCATTTCAGATGCAGTGTGGCTAATTTTAAGCTCACTGATGCAAAACCTGAAGAGGGTATAGAAGGAAGGAGGGTAAATAAGGAACAACTTCATTCCTAGAAATTTCTAAAAAAGAGATTGCTTTTTGTCTTCTTTCTCAATACACAAAAAGTGACTTTGACTCTGATATTGTTCTATGCTACTGAAGCAAGGTGGGTTAATGGAAAAAGGACTGAAGTTGAAATGGAAAAACCCAGAGTCAAGTCCTGTGCTGGCCACAGACAAGTGACATGATATTGTATAAGTGATCTTGCCTCTCTGGGCCTCCATTCCCTCATCTACATGAGGTGGTCAGACTTGATTTATTTTTTTGTTTAAAGCAATTGGGGTTAAGTAACTTGTTCAAGGTTACATGGCCCGTTATTTTGTGTGGGTGCCAAGTATCTGAGGCCGGAACCAATCCCAGGTCTCCTGACACTGGGGCCGGCACTCTTATTCACTGTACCACCTTAATTTCTAAGCTCCTTTTTAGCATTATTATCCCAAGGCACAAAGTTCAGTTAAACCCTAGACTATCTGTAGTATGGAGGAGTCCTTATCAAAGAGGAAATCCAATGAAAGTGCTATGAGAAATTGGGGGAGAAGAATAATCATTCATACTGTACTTTCTAGGTGCCAGGCACTGTGCTAAGTGCTTTAGCAATTATCATCTAATTTCCTCCTCATAACAAGTCCTAGAAGGAAGGTGCTATTATGATCCCCATTTTACATATGAGGAAACTAAAGCTAACAGAGATTAAGTGACTTACCTAGGGTCACATAGATAGTAAGTATCTGAGGTCAGATTTGAACTTGGGTCTGACTCCAGGTCCAGTATCCTATACACTCTGCAACTTATCTGTCCCATGAGGAGTAAGAAACACTTTCACCTAGCCTGGGGGAAAGTCAATGATATAGGAGTTGGGCATTAAAGGAAAAAAATAGACTTAGACTGAGAGAAAGGGGAAATCCATTCAGGCATACATGAGTAAAGATGGTGATATGGGAGAGAAAAGGATTGTTTATTTTTTAATCCTAGTTGCATTTGTTGTTATTGTTATGACCCCAAACTGAGAAACTTACTGCCTCTGACATGCTAGAATTTCTCTAGCAGTATGGAAATGATTAGAATAGTGCAGTAGATAAAGGGCTGGTCCTGGAGTCAAGAAGACCCCTTCCTCTGAGACAGAGGATCGAAAATTTAGAGCCAGATGGACTTAATCTTTTCACAACTTTGTAAAACTGGGAAGTGGAGCACATCTGGCTCATTTTATACCTCCATGCTATTTTTAGACAAGAAAATGGTGACTGAGAGGTCAAATGATTTAGCCAAGCTCATACGAACAGTAAGTAGCATAGGCTGGATTTGAATTTTTCATATGACTACAAACCTGGCTCTCTTACCACCATACCTTGATACTAGAAATGGGACATCTGGCAAGTCACTTAAACCTCTTAGTGTCTCAAAGTTTATGAGTTAAAAATGGATTATTGATCTATAGCAATGAAGAGAGTTTCCACAGTGAGAGTTCTCTTATATTTATGGAATAAGAGATCTAGTCCCCTACTCTCCAAGGAAATGATATGAAAAAAAAGGTTTCAAAGTTCTTCAATGTGAAATAGAATAGACAATCAAAAGAAGATGGGGCGGTAAGGAGGTATGACTTTGGGACAGACTAGGTCAGAAGATATAGTCACCCAATTATAACACCAAAAATCAAATTTAATAACTACTAGCCTACCCCAACTAATTTGTTGGTCCCCTGAAAACATCTTTAGGTGAAACAAGGTATGTGTGAGTGTGTGTGTGCAGGGGGGGGGAGGGAGACAGTTTCCATAGCAACAGTCAATAAACATTTATTAACTGCCTACTATCTGCCAGGCCTAGTGCTAAGCAAGGGAAATACAAAGAAATGGAAAAAGATACTTCCCAGCCTCAAGGCCATAAATTGATGGCAGAAGACAATATAAAAAAGGAAGCTGAAAAGTAGATGGAGAACAGGATAGAGAATGTACCCTGTGCCAGGGCATGAGAGAGAAGTCCAGAGAACTTCAGAGGGAATCCTCCTTAGAGATAGATTCTGGGAGAAGCTCTCAGATCTTCACCTTCCAATCAAAGGAAAGGAACCCCAGGGTCAGGGTACTGAGGAGGTGTGAGTTCCGGGGCTAATGTGATCTTGCAAGGGGTTATGACTATTAAAGATTAAAAAAATAAGTCTTCATAGTGGCCCAAGACTATCCTAGAAAACTGTGAGGGTCTGCAGGGCTGCCATGGGTCAGGCTGGTCTGGTCAGAGCCATAAAACTGCTTGGATATACTAAGAAAATGGTTAGAGGCAGTTTCCCTGTTCCTCATGGGAGATGAATTTTGCTTTTCCATAACTGTGGGAAATTAATTTTGATCATGAGGTAAACAGTCTCCAAACTCATAAAAAAGTTGTAACAAGCCAAGTCAACAGAGACACCCCTGATGTTTGTGGCTGGGAGGCAGGATTCTAAAGGATAGAATGGAGAGACCCAGAACTATGAACGTTCTAGGGAACTGTCCAGCAAAAAGGTGGTTGGTTTAAAGACTAGAGGCAAATATGAATAATTCTTCTCTGAAGGCCAGGAAAAATATTTATAGAGTAATCAAGGGGGGGCAAAGATTCCAGAGTGCAATTTGGAAGAAGGTTAGGGGAAAAAAAGCTAACTATTTTCAAGAATTCTCTAACATTTACAATAAGATCAAATTAGATTACTTTCAGATGAATTTGGACATTGGTTTCCATTTACCAAAAAAATATTTATAATGTCCAGAACTATGCTTCACCAGTCCCCCAAAGGAATAAGGCAATTTTTAAGTGCTAAGCCCCAGTGTAAAGTTTGGAAAGAAGAGGGTGACCAATTACAGCAAGATGCTATAGCTTGGGGAATCAAATTCACAAACCGCACCCCCCCTTTATTAGAGAGGCAGCATGGTATATCATAGAAAGGAAAAGCTAGATCTGGAGAGAGAAGAGACCTGGCTCTGAATACTGGCCCTTCTGTCTGCTAGCTGTATGACTCACACAAGCTATTTCATCTCCTGGCCTAAACCTTAGTTTCCCTATCTGGAGAATGAAGATAGCCATACTTGCAGTAATCTCCCTGGCAAGGCCATTGTGAGGAAAGTGGTTTGCAACCTTCCAGCATGATATAAATGTGAGTTCTTATTAGCAGATGTTTATAAAATCAGGAAGTGGTACCACTTTGGGAGTGAGAAAGAATAATAGAATTTAGATTGAATAACTAAGAACTGGTCCTCAGTATTTGTGATGGTAATGGAATTTAAAGATCCCCTTGTATTGGCTTGGTTTTCAGGTTAAGTGTTAAAACCCAGAGCTTGTGAATCCTACTTGTGGTATTGACTTCTTGATGTGAAGAGGGAGCTGAATTGGAAGGAGCTGGTGCCATGGATTTAGAGAAAGGCCCAAGCAGAGAGAGGCCAGAAGAACTTTTGGGAGCAGCAACATGGAGGCAGAGAGAGAGAGAATTGCTGGGGGCCAGAGTTGCTGAGAGAGAGAACTGCCAGCCAAAGCCACCCAGACTGCTGAGAGCTATTTGGAGCTGCCCAGGGCTTTTGAGAACTGCTACCTAGAGCTGCTGAGAACTGAGGAGGCATGACTGTGGTGCCAGTATTTCTTCTGTCTGTTTTGATTTTATTTTGCCAGATTCATCTGCTGGTAAATGACAATGCTGTTGTTGTAGAGGTCCTTGCTGTTGGTTCAGAAGCCCTGAATGAGGATTTTCATGTTGTATGTTTACAGAAATCCTGGAGGAAGATCTTGCTGATGTTTTCAGGGGTCCTGAGTCTGTTCTGCAGGCAGAGAGTGAATTGATGAGGATACTGGCAATGTATTTTATGGCTTTGTTAAGCTTTGTCTTCCCGGGAACAGAGATTGCTGAGAACTTGCCTTGGGTCAAGATGAAGAAAAGACCTCTCTTTGGGTATTGAAAGCTGTGATGATATGGTAACCTTGTTGTGATTTAGGGCTAGATGGCCTTTGTGCTCTCCACTTCCCCTTTGAGAAGGTGCTTGGTGGTGATGGATGGTATTGTAATTCAGTTGTGATCTAGGGGTGGGGTACTTTGATTTTTGTGCTTTGTAATTGACCAAATGAACATACTTTGTTTATGATTGGAAACTAATCTCCAGTTGAATAGAGAGGAGACTTTGTGATTGACTAAATGAATGTACTTTCCAGGGGTGGAGTACTTGGACCTTAGTACTTTGTGATTGAATTGAGAACTTACTAAATGACTGAGTTACACATGGTGAATGCTGTATTTTGATTTTCTGTGAATGTCTTGCCTTAATATGTCACTGAATAAATGGAGTTTGCTATGCTTGTAATCTGAACCTGGAAGTTGCTTGTGCTTGGCATTACAGTATTGAAATGAGTTGGTTGAATAATGTCACAGTGAGACTTCTAGACTTAGTATTGGGCTTGGTTCTAATGTGTAAATGATTTATTAAATGCTTACTATATACAAAAAACTGTGCCAAGCACTGTGGATACAGATAGGAAAGAAAGTCCCTTCTCTCAAGGACCTCATGTTCTAATGGAGGTCACAATTAATGTGAAAGGTTTCAGTTCCCAATCCATTGGAAAGGGCCCGTGGTCTTTAAGGTACAGGAGCAAAGCAGATGGTAATGTTTCTCCTTTAATGTAATTTCCACTCATAAAATCATATCATTTTCTGATGTTGAACCATTTGACAATGCCAAGGACTTTCTTTTGTTTATCTTCAGTAGCTGTGGGTATTAGCAGAAGTGAGCTTCATCTCCACAGGGATAGTGGCTATGGGTTTTGGAATGGAAGCATTGCTTTTGCAAAGACTCTTAGGTTCAGGTTTTGGGCTATCTCCATTAAAATCTAAGGGCATACAGTGGTCAAGGTGGTGACAGTGATGGCTGGTTTGTCTTGTCTGGAACATGCTGCTTCCTGTCTCTCCCTCAGGGTACCCTGCTGCTTCTGCTAGGCTGGCTTGACTGCTCTGTGTGTGGCTCATCATTCAGTAGGCATGGCTGACCCCTTCTCTTTACTGATGGCAGTGAGGCTGGGCTGGAAGCACGTCTGGTGGTTTGGGAAAGGGTGAGGGAGAGGATCACTCCCGGGGCTTCTCTGTCTCTTGGTGGTAGTTGGTCAGAAAATAGAGAAAGTGTATTAAAGACTAACCAGGGAACTGCTAGACAGGGTATCCTCTTATTCACCTACTTTTTATTTTTTAATAATTAACTTTTTTTTATTTGTAAGAAGATGTTTTCTCACATTAAAGAGGAATTTGGTATTTAGAGAGTTAAAAAATTAAGAAGTGAGCCAGCCAGGATGTCCCAGAGAAAGAGGATAAAGACTCCTACCCATCTTCTGACAGAGAGGTAATGGGCTAATATGTGACACACATATTTTTGGAACTGACAAATATGAGAATTTGTTTTGCTTCAGTCTGCTTACTTGTTTCAAGGGTTTTATATTTCTCTCTTTTTTTCTGGGGAGGTGGAGTAGGAGGAAGGAAAAAATAAATGATAGTTGAAAGAATTAACTTTAATTTTTAAAAGTCAGCAAAGATAATTATCAGTTAAATTATTTTACAACCAATATGACCCATTATTTATGCTTCTGATTTGTTATACGCATAATTCACAGTGACTTCAAAAGAAGGTTCAGAAGGATGAAAAATTAACCTCAATTAATCATGTGATCCATTTAACATTTGTTGAATTGTTGCACTGAATATGATCAGGTTTAGAAACTAAGGTAATAAATACCTAAATGCAATATCAACTACAGTCCTCTAAAAACAAATCTAGTGCAATTCTAAATGCATCCTAAACATTCTAATATATAGTGTTATTGAAAAATTCAGGGGGGTTTCAGAATGCCAGTTGGCCCACTTCCAGACACATTTATTTTCTTCTAGATAAGTATTTCCATTTAAACTAGATCTGAAATTTTGGTGACCTGAAAAATAGAGAACATATACCGCGTGCGAGGGCATGGGAGAGAAGCCCAGAGGACTACAGAGGGAATCCTCCTTAGAGATAGGTTCTGGGAGGAGCTGTCAGATCCCTACCTTCCAATCAAAGGAAAGGAGCCCCGGGGGTAGAGGTACTGTAGAGATGTGAGTTCTGGGGTTGATGTGATCTTGCAAGGGGTTATGACTACTAAAGATAAAAAAAAGTCTTCATAGTGAGGGGCTGCAGTGTTGCCATGGGTCAGGCTAGTCTGGTCAGGTCCATACAACTGCTTGGATATGCTAAGAGAATGGTTATGAGGCAGTTTCCCTGTTCCTCTGGAGAGATGAATTCTGCTTTTCCATAACTGTGGAAAGTTAATTTTGGTCATGAGATAAACAGTCTCCAAACTCCTAAGAAGACCCAAGCTTTTCACTAACACAGAGAAACCTTCAATATATTGTCAGGCTTCATCTCCTACACAGAAGATTAATACTAAATCACTGCTAATTAAACAAATCTACCTGTTTTGAAAAATTCCATTGCAAACTATTCCCATGTTCTCCATTGCTGCAAGTATTCAAATAAATTACTCAGTAACCCTATCTTAAATTGAGCATTTCAAGGTAAAAAAAAAAATCATATAGGGGCAGCCAGGTAGCACAGCGAGTAAGAGCACTGACTCCAGTGTCAGGATGACCTGGAGATCGAATCCCAGGCTCAGACACTTAGCACCCACACAGAAACACCTGGCCATTTAGCCTTGAGTAAGTTACTTAACCCCAATTGCTTAGGGGAGGCCAAGTGGCTCAGCAAGTAAGAGCACTGGCTCCAGTGTTGGGATGATCTGGAGATCGAATCCCAGGCTCAGACACTCAGCACCACACCCAGAAATAACTGGCCGTGTAACCTTGAGCAAGTTACTTAACCCCAATTGCTTAAAAAAAAAAGGATAATAAAAAAATCATATATTAAGACAAGATGCTTAATGTAATGCCAAAACACATGTCTAAAGGAAAGAAGTGGAGGCAAAAGAAAAGGTGGGGATGGAAAAGAGATGGGGCAAAGAAGAAAAAAAAATCCAGCTGTTCCACAGGGATTCACCATTTGATTTATGAAACTTAGACTTTCAAATGAAATTCTTTGGCTTGTCTCTTTTATAGATGGGAAAAGTCAACTCAATTGACCTGGTCAATGGCATATATTGAAATATCCATAGTAAGCTCATAGCTGGAGGTGATTATGATTTCTTGAAAGCTACGTTAGCTTGTTCAGCAGAAAAATTTTTGGTGGATCCTCCATTAAGTTGAACATGCTTCAGGTATGGGCCGGGTGAAGGACTAATTTGTATGTTTAGAGTCTGAAGATGAGTTCAGCTGAGTGCAGAGATGCCCACCACCAGACTGCACAAGGTGGGACAAATTTTTTGACTACAGCAACTCTCTTTGATCATCCATCAAGTAGGAGAAGGGTTGCAATCTGCATCAGTGGTGGAAATATCCACACTGAGAAAATCAAGGATTCTTTTAGTGTTTAAATATATTGATTTAAAGAGAGAGTTCTACTATCAGTCATCCTTAGGTATTTCACTTAGTTGTAAAAATTTTCTTTTTTGTTTATTGACTGGTAGGATGTTCCAGCACAATTTTATACAATCTGAGGTCTTCCAACTACCTATCTAATCTGAATTTCTCTTTTTCTTTACTTCCATATGCTATTTCCTTCTCTTCCCATCCATTCTTACAGGAATGGAGTGAAATATCTTCAGAAATTTCCTGAGGGCAGCTAGACAAAGGTCAGGTCAGTTCTAGACCACTGTCCCACCCCTGCCCCCCAAGAGCCCTATTACTTCATTGATTTCTGACTCCTGTACTCTTATCAAATATCAGTGCTACTAGGGGCTAAGGCAATATCATAATTAATTCCATTCCAATTAATTCCATTGTGATCCCCTATAACAACTGAGAAGAAAGGGAGAGAAAACAAAAAGCAAATACACATTAGCAAAGTCTCCTTATTTCCTTATTGAGAGAGAGAGAATTGTTCCTTTCCATGAATACTTGCTGATATCTAAGGTTTATATAGCATTTTGTATATATTTAATTCGAGCCTCACAATAACCCTATGAGATAGGCTCTAGAAGTATAATTCCCATTTTGCATGTAAGGAAAGTGATCCCAACAAAGATGGTCAAAATTCTTGGGCATGGCCCAAGAGAGATATGATTCAGTGATCCTCAGGAAAGATTCTCTGAGATGATATCCTCATCTCCTCATACAAGGGAACCTGGGAAGAGTGGACAACCAGGTTGCCTTTCAGTTCTGGAATTCTGTGATTATAAATCACATAAGATCTCAAATTCATATAAAGCGATAGTGATATTAAAACATGAAAGTCAGAGTAAAATAATATGAAAATTCAATTACTTAATGTGTGGTTTATAGTGGCAAAATATATTTATTATAAAGAGATATTTAAGGCTAACAAAACTATACTTGCCAAACATGCCATTTTTCCTTCATATGTAATTTTATTTAACTTGTTTGAGTTTTAACTTTTGTACTTCTCCTTTTTTTCTTATATTCCATGTTCTCAAAGAGCCCCAAAGAGCTTGCTCTGGGTTTGTTATTCTCATTCATTTCTTCACTTATTTTCATTCCTCATTCATATTTCAATTCATTTTCATCTTATTATAATTATTTCCATATTTCTTACCAAAAGCAAAGATTTTTAATGTTCATGGATATCTCCTATAATGTGTAAATTATTATTAATTATTATAAAGGGAAGCAAGAGTGGAAGAGATCTGTGATTCCCATGGGTGTTCTTTGGTTTTTTCCTTAGAAGTCATTACTGACAATATTTTCAATTTTGACAAGTCACAGGATTGGGGATGGGGTGAAGGCTAACCTGGAATGCAGTCTGGGGAGGAAGCAAGTCTCAGTATACCACAAAGTGTCTATGTTAATAAAGAACTAGATGACTGCATGAACAAAGCCAATGTAACCAAGATTAAGAGGGAAGTGGAAAATTGGGAAAGAATTTTTACAACCAGTGTCTCTGATAAAGGCCTCATTTCTAAAATATACAGGGAATTGAGTCAAGTCTATAAAAATACAATCATTCCCCAATTGATAAATGGTCAAAGGAGACAAACAGGCAGTTCTTAGAGGAAGAAATTAAAGATATCTATAAGCATATGAAAAAATGCTCTAAATCACTACTGATTAGAGAAATGAAAATCAAAACAACTCTGAGGTACCACATCTCACCAATCAGATTGGCTAAGATGACAAAACAGGAAAATGATAAATTCTGGAGAGGATGTGAAAAAATTGGAACACTAACACATTGTTGGTGGAGTGAATGAGTTGTGAACTGATTCAACCATTCTGGATAGCAATGTGGAATTATGCCCAAAGGGCTATAAATAATTGCATACCCTTTGACCCAGTAATACCACTTCTAGGGTTGTATCCCAAAAAGATCACAGAAGTGGGAGGAAGACCTGTATGTACAAAAATATTTATTACAGCTTTTTTTTTGTGATGGCAAAGAATTGGAAATTAAGGGGAAGCCCATCAACTGGGGAATGGCTAAACAAGTTGTGGTATATGAATGTAATGGAATACTATTGTGCTATAAGAAATGAGGAGCAGATGGACTTCATGTTTACCTGGAGAGACCTATACAAACTGATGCTGAGTGAGAAGAGCAGAACCAGGAGAAATATGTACACAATTACAGACACAATGTATGTGTGACGACCAACTTTGATAGAACGGAATCTTCTCAGCAATGCAAGGTTATAAAACAACTCCAAAAGACTCATGATGGAAGGAGATGTCTACATTCAGAGAAAGAACTACTGGTATAAAGAACAGAGTTTGAATGCAGACTGAAGCAAATTACCTGTTCTCTTTCTTTTTCTTGTTTAGTTTTGTTTCCTCTTTCCCATTGCTCATTCCATCAGTTACAATCCTTCTTTGCAACCTGGATAATGTCTAATGTGAAAGTATTTGCAGATCCTATACTTGATTATATGCTGCCATGGGGGAAGAGGAGAAGTTGGGAGAGAAAATATGAAACTCAAGTGATTGTGGAACTGAATCTTGTAAACTAAAAGTAAACAAACAAATTAATAAAAAAAAAAAACTAGATGAGCTATTGGGATTCCATCGCTGGATACAGGAAGTACAATGAAACTGCTAAGAGGGGTGGGTAGGGGCAGGAGGGTACAGTGAGTGTGGCTAATGGTAGTCACAACTACTGTGGAAAGAGCAGGCAAAAGAGGAAACACTCTGACAGATTAGGTCACTTATAGTCTTACACCACCATGGATGGATGACCCAGGGAAGGGTAGAAGTATTGAAGGAAAAATGCCATGAAATATCTACTCAAGGACAAAGTCCTTACTGTCCTGTCCCAACACAGTTCTGCACTTCAGTTCCTAGACTTGGGTTCCCAAAATTTCTCTAAATTATTAATTTCTGAATCTTGAATTCAAGGATCCAATTAGGTTCTCATCCAAAACTTTTCTCATCTAAGATTGCTCTAAGATTACTGGGAAAAGAATCTGGGGCACAGCTGCAGGCAGCTGTGGGTAAGAAAATCTGAGTGGGCGACCACTGCAGCTGTGGATTCCTGGGACATAAGAGCAAGCCCCAAATGCTACAGTCAACACGAAGTGACTATATATTTATCTAATGAAGATGAAATTCATTTTCATTTAATTATTGTTTTGATAATTATATCATTTAAAATCATTTTGCAAATGGTATTTTAAAATTCCTTTTTACTGTGATTTTACCCTTCCCTTCAATACAACAATTAAATACCATTGATTAAGGCTTATGAATGAGGGGAAAAGGTTCTCAGGAGAGAAAAAAGAAGCAGCATTGTGGATCTAACAACTATTTTCTTCTGATGATCTATAAAAATTAAAAAGGCATTATTGGCCTGGGGGACAAAGGAAAAGAAGCAATGTTTAGAAATGAAAGGTTTTGAATATGATTTAAAGACTAGGCAGAGGAGCTTAAGGGTAGAGTCAATTTCCAAAGGGATAGAGCAATTTCCCAAATGCCAAGAGGAGAGGGAAATATTTTTACTAATATAAAAAGGACAGAGATAATTTTTTTTTGCCATGGCAGCAAGAATTCATCTAAAAGGTTACCAGGGCTTCACAGTCCTCTCCAGAGTTACTAAGTGATTCCTTAAAGGCTTACAAAGCTTCAAGACATTTTTCGTGGCCCACATGCTAGATGCATGATGGGAATTGAAAAGTTGTACACGTGTTTGTCCTGTGTCCAAAGCAGACTCAGTCAATGTACAGAGGCAATATGATAGAGTAGACAGAAAGTTGGTCTTAGAATCAGGAAAACCTGGGTTCAAGTCCCACTTTCATAACTCCAGGTAAGAAACAGTATCTCTGTGCCCTAGGCAACTAAGACTGTCAGTTATAGAGAAAGTGCCAAGCTTCATCAAAAGAGGGAGTTTTTCTACACAAATAAAATCAAAGGATCACTCAAAAAAAGTATAATGAAAGTTAGGGAGCAATATGGGTAAGAGTAATCCAGACAAAAATACTTCAGGAAAATTTAAGGAAAGGATGCTTTATATCTATATTCTTGGGTAAATCACTTAATTTTCTCTGGGTCTCAGTTTCCCTAACTGCATGCAAAATGCATGGGATGGGTTAAATATTCCTAACTTTTTAACTTTAAGTTCTTTGATTAACTGAAAATTCCAGAAATTTAAAGCCTTCCAGAAAGCATATGCAAATGTAAGTATTAAGATTTCAGGACAAGAATTTAAGGATAGAGTCACAGAAAACCAGTAAACTGGCCTCCAACTTTCTCTATCATTCTCCTCTCTTCCATGTTGTTTCCAGAGTCAACCCTTTTTGAACACTAAAAACATTTTTTTCTCTTAGATATCTTCTATGTAATCCATCTTTTTTAAATATAGTGGCTGCCTTGTGTTCAGACTATATTTGAAATGAAAACTGAGGCAAAACTAGCTGTTCTTTATTTCTAAGAGAAAAGAAAAGTATCCTTGCATTTCAACTTCCCCTTATTTTTAATAGCTAGGGCTCTTGTACCTTTTGTCAATAAATTCATGAGATCAATTTGTATTTTGAATGAATGGTTTCATGATCATAGAAAGATCAATTTGATTATGTCGTGGCTTCCTTCTATTTTTAGAACTGATAATTTCTCAGCTTTATATTGAAACAGGGTCATTGATCTAGAGTTGGAAGAGATCTCACAGGCCATCTTCTTATTTGACTGATGAAGAAAGTCTCTGGAGTTTCTGGAGGACACAGGGAAGATTAAGTGCGCTGTCCAAGGTCATATAGGTAGTTTGCTTCAGAGGTGGGCTTTGAATCCACATCCTGTGACTCGAGTCATCATTCTTTCCACTGAACCACAACAGTTCCTTGAAAGCTGAAGTACCTTCACTTTCTTCTCAGGTTATCTGGACTCACAACATTGGTTGTAATGCATCTTAGACAGCAGGGTAAAGCATTTTATACCACAATAACTACATCCTTATCCCTGTTCCTCAGGCTTCAGCTACACATGAGATACTAATATAGAGCGATAACTCCAATCAAAGTAACTGATTAATAGCTGTTTCCAACTTTCATTTACTGAATGTGCCTCCAACATAAAGTAGGCCCAAAATGTCAATGTGGTTGAGGAGCAGGCACAGCATGTAAGACCGAGGAAAACAAAGCATGCCTAGAGGAGGGTGATAAGCATGCTGATAGGACTGGAAAGCCTGTCATATGAAGCTCAGTTGAAGGAATTAGGGTTATTATGCCTGAGGAAGAGAAGAATTAGAGCACATGACAGCTGTCTTCAAGTATCTGAAGGGCTATCATGTGAAAAGGAGTAATTAGAATCCTTCCTCTTGGCCCCAGAGAGCAGAATTAAGAGCATTACTGTAGAGAGATTTTAGCTCGATGTAAACAATAAAATTAAAATTTAAAATTAATTAAAATTTAATTAAAATGTGGAAGAGGTAGTATGGAGTAAGGCGACGGGAAGTAGTCAGCTCACCATGGCACATGACAGGCTCTTAATAAATGGTTGTTGACTGATTGACCATCACTAGAGGTCTTTACAGAGATGTTGTATGATGAATTGTTGTTCATGCTGTAGAGGAGATTTTTGCTCCAATACAGATTGTAATAAATGACCTCTGAGGTCCCTTCCATATCTAAGATTCTGTGATTCTACACAATAGCACAAAATTCTTAAATTACTTCCATAATAATTATTATCTATAAAATCTCATGGTCCATAGAAGATTAATGGTCTTCTACCCTTTGCAAGAGTGTTTGGGTATAATCAGAAGAGGATATCCAGGGCTACCACAGTGTTCAGTGTGGTGTTAGAAAATTAGCATCTCCTCTTAGCAAGTCCTAAACGAGGACCAAGAAGCTAATTATCAGTATTAGCCCATTTCTTAAGTAACAGTGTTTGACATCTACTTTGTGGCAAAAGATGGTATATGAAAAATTTGTATGCCACTAAGTGAGACAGCTTATAATAAAAATGCAGATCTGCTTCTCTAGTATTTAATAAATATAATTTGGTGTGTGTGATACTATGGGACCAGAGAACCTGGAGTCAATGTGATGAATGGTGAAGATGACTGCATGATGTTTGAGTCATAGATGGCTCATAGTTTCTATCAGAGAAGTCTAATGTGCTTGCTTCCAATTCACTTTAGTATATGATGAATAGGAATTTCCTCCTATCTGTTAAACATAGTCAGATTTGACCAAAAAGAATATAGACCTTTGTAGAGACACCAATTGTGACACCAGGGGTTGGTGTTAGATGGCCACTGAGGTTGCTTCCATCTCTGCAACTATGAACCGAAATCAACATTTAAGTTTTTAAAAGCATGTACTTGATACTTATATCCATTTGGAAGTTTTCATATATAAAACATTTGATACGAAAGAACTGGTTTAGTGGAGTCAAACATGCAATACATAAGAAAAACACAGAAAGTGCGGTAATCCACAAAACATAAAAAAATGTTATTTACAAGATGTCTTTTTCCTCTCCAAGGAAATGAAAGTGATAATAAATGTCATATGCAATTTTAAAAATTAGATCTTCTAACTTTGTCAAGGTGTTTGAAAGCAGTGAAGTTTTCACAACTAATTCCTCAGCATTCAATTAACAGTTGATTAAAATACAATTTTTTTTCCTGTGCAACTCAAACCAATGTAATCAACATACCTCTGGAGTTAACAACTAATTCAATTTGCTCACTGACTTATGCAAACTATAATAAGGATTGCTATAACCTGTGTATAGAAAGTAAACAAAACATAAATGTCTTGGGAAAACAAAACAAAAGACAAAATTAGGATAGTTGTTTGTTTAGTAAATTGTTCCTCCTACACAAAAAAGCACTTCAAACTTACTAATTGACACACTCAAAGATTACAGTGATTGATCCAAATGTTCTATGTTTCTATTTTTATGGAAAAAACAGTTTAGCAGAAAAATATAATTGAGCTAAAGAAGTTAGTCAAAATATTTTGGCTGAAGTTTCATCTTTACTAGTAAAATGTTATCTGGTGGTAACATGAAAGATAACAATAAAATGCTTATATTTATGGCTTTTGTTTAATATGTACTCCAACAAGGTGTGAAGTATGCAACCTGTATTATTTTCCGCAAAATGACTATGAGGATATCCCACTTCTCATTTCCATTATTTAAGTAATATATCCAGGAAATGTGATATGGTTTATTCTACTAGTGGTTTTTGTAACAATGCCTGCAGATTTCCCCATATACTATCATTCTTAAAATATTAATGCTTCTTCCCCTTGTTTACATCTTCCACTTATTCTTTACCCATATTTTCAAGGCAACTTTTTGTTGATAACCTGACGAAAGGCCTTAGAAAGACATCTTTCTGACAGTGTCTCCTTTAGGAGCTTTTCATCATTATTTCCACAGAATATGAAGGTGTCCCCTAGGTTTATACTAAACCTGTTATTTTTCCCCTTAACATCTGTTCCTCAAGTGATTTCATCTACAATGGCCTTGATTGTCATCTCTGACCTTTCCAATCTTATCTACCACACCTGACCTTTTCATAGTCCTTAAAGTTTTTCAATCTCCCATATTCAACTTCATTGACAATACAATAGTCTTGGATATAGTTTTGTTGCTGCAAACTTAATAAAGATCATATTTCTTATATTTTAATTGAGCCCTTACTATTGTCCACCTATTACTGGAGAAAACACAACCATTGCCACAGTTCACCAGGATCAAAAGTGTTTTCAATTCTTTCCATCTCTACCCATATCCAAAAATTTGCAAAATTTTGATACTTGTTTAATAGTTTCAATATATCTCTTTTGTAAGAATTCCAATGGCCATATCTTTGATCATACCATTCTAGATTTGAGAAGCAGTAAGCAGAGATATTGGTGGGATACTAGTATATTTATTGTTCTGTGTGTTTGGTGTGTACTACATCATCTTACAATGTAAGTTGATGGAGGGTTAGGGACCATGTTGTATGCATTTTCCATGCAGCATCTAGAAGAATGTGAATGCTTATTGGAAGGATAAGCAACAACATGAATTATTATGGAATATTAAGCATTGAGATGTTGGAATTCATGGCAAGACTTGAACATTGATTAATCATCAATCTCTTGCTTTTTGCATGACCTGAGTCTCACTTTGTGAAAATCACAAGATCCCTTAACAAATTGTAACACTCAGAGTTAATTTAGCCTATATCCTCAGTCCTCCACACTGTTTATAATAGCAGAATTTATATGTATGGCAGGAGAGGCAGGAGAGTGTAGTGAAGAGACTGTAGAACTTAAAAGCAAGGAAAACCTGGGTTCAATTCCTGCTTATAATACCACCTGAGTGATCCTGGGCACATCACAACCATTAAATGCCAAAGGAAACTCCTGACAACTTAGCTATTAATTATGGAGGTTTTGTAGATCTGTGCTCATAGAGGCAGTCCTGCACTAAGAAGTCCCATTCTTATGAAATCATAGATCCTTCATGTATCTGTACATATGTGCATGGTATCCCAAAAGTATTTGTGCAGTTTAAAGTTATTAAAGCTATTAGAACAGCACCAAGACTACAAAATGATGTGCCAGGTAGATAGGTGTTGCATATGTTAACTCTATTACATGAAATATGTTTTCCCCTAAAAATGCCTCAATTGGATTTGTGATTCCCCTGACCTACCTCTTTTAAGGTCCTATCAGGTTCTTTAGGAAAATCGCCCAATTTGATGGAGAATTTCCATCCCCCTTACATACAGTATATATCTTCTCTCACATATGGATTAGGTAGTTAGCTCAAAACAGTTGTTACAAATATCCTTTTCACAAGACCATTAATATAGTATTAACACATTCAGAGACGATGATATGATTTCAAAGTAAGCAAAATATAGCACTTACTTTTTTGTGCAGAATGGATCTTCCCCTTCCCAACCCCCCAAAAAAGGTATAATGTTCACAGAAACTCCAGGGTTTGGTCTCAATGGTGGAAATTAATGGATTTCTTTTATTAACCAGAAGATCCATGTAAGTGCTACATTGTTGTCTTCTGCAGAAGGGGTGGGGAGTAACGGATGGATTTTTTCTAATAAAAAAGAGTTGGGCTAAACAATCAGGGATTTTAGGGGCAAAGAAAGGTATTGAAGGACCATGAATCTCAAAAGCCATAGGAGGAAGAAAATCTGACTGAGGCTAGAGTACTTAGGGTGTTGTTCATTCTTCCCCACACTAAACTGGAGCAGAGATTTTTATTCATTGTTCTTTTGCATTTGCCCATGATGTTTTGATGAACTTCCTCTTGTCAGTCACATTCTCCTTGTAGTCAACTGTCCTTTTGCTAGTCTATAATTCATCGTGCATTTTACAACATGCTTTATGAAAGCTTCTCACTTGTCCATCTTGTTTTCCTAGGCTACAAATTATCTGCCGGCCAAATAAAGTTACAAATAACCTTCACAAGGCTGGCACTAGCAAGTGAGGAGAGTGTGTGTGTGTGTGTGTGTGTGTGTGTGTGTGTGTGTGTGTGTCCCTCCCTTTTCTTGGAAATGCTTTAATTTCTATATGGTTAAATTTTCCCAGTCTGTTCATTAATGTCTCTCTCCCCAGAAGGAGCTCTTCCAACCACTACATGGAGGTCAGCGGAGCATTCAAAGTCAATTGCAGTTGAATCTGTATTTAACAGCAATGGGAAAGACTTCAAGGCAGCTCGCAAAGGTGCTGAACAGACTCCCAGAGAGTGGCCAGGTCTCATCAGACACATCCTGAGCAGCCCAGTGTAAGTGAACTAACAAACTGGGGGTGGGTGGATGGGAAACACACTTTCTTTTTGGGGGTGGGGCTGGAGAGGAGAGAAATGACCATGTTTTCAGGCAATTAGCTTTCCTTGAGCTTTTAAATTCTGGTATTCTTCTGTAGGGTTCTTCTGCTTCAATCTTACTATTTTAAACTTGATTTCTGACTTAGAAATATAAATAGATCCCACCTCTCTCCCCTGTTACCTATATGACCTCTGGCAAGTCCCTTAACCTTCTTATACCTCAACTTCCTCATCTGTAAGATGTGGGGGATTGAACTAGTTGAGCTGGAGGTTCCTTCTAGCCCTCAATCTATGATTCCACAACTCCCAGGCTCTCCCCTGCCAACTCCCATCCTCCCCAGACTAGATAATTTTGTAGTCTGTCAATGAGAAGTAGTTCTTACTATACTGCCCTTTTGGTCTTTGTGGGGTGGGGATCGTAGGTAGTGCCAGGGGCAGCATCTTTAGGTCTGAGGGCAAGCAATTTTGACAGGTGGTGGTCTGAAGGAAAATTCTTAGAAATCTCAACCTTTTAGGGGGTGACTAGGTGGCACTGTGACTAGAGCACCAGCCCTGGAGTCAGGAGGACCTAAGTTCAAATCCTTCCGCAGACACTTAACAACTTAACACAAAACTAGCTGTGTGACCTTGGGTGAAAGAAAGAAAGAAAGGAAGGAAGGAAGGAAGGAAGGAAGGAAGGAAGGAAGGAAGGAAGGAAGGAAGGAAGGAAGAAAGAAAGAAAGAAAGAAAGAAAGAAAGAAAGAAAGAAAGAAAG
>NW_027185777.1:15664653-15666926 GCF_028583685.1 Petaurus breviceps papuanus | reverse complement strand
AAGAAAGAAAGAAAGAAAGGAAGGAAGAAAGGAAGGAAGGAAGGAAAGAAGAAAGGAAGGAAGGAAGGAAATCTCAACCTTTGAAAAGCATGATAATGCTTGCAATCCTTGAAATACTACCATTTAGGAGAACTGCTCTAACTGAGACACATAGGCTGGCCATGATTCAAAGACCTTTTCAAGTCTAAAGGGAGTTATAGTATAATCAAATAACCTAAATCTACCCTTAGAAAGTCCTTACTAGGAACACAGCAGGTGAGCATTTGGAAAATCATTGTTTAGCCCTTTTCCCTTGACTTGCTCCATTTTCCTACTCACTAAACCTTTTGGTTTCATTGTCAGAAAAGGATGTTGGGGGGTTTTTTTCTATCGATATTTAACAAGTACCATCACATTCTATAGCACTTTAAGGTTGACAAAATACCTTCTAACAACCTTCAAGGTATATCTTTACAAATATTGTTACCCCCATTTTACAGTTAAAGTAACTAAGACTATGGAGCAGCTAGGTGATGCAGTGAATAGAGCACTGGCCCTGGAGTCAGGAGGACCCGAGTTCAAATCCGACCTCAGACACTTAACACTTACTAGCTGTGTGACCTTGGGCAAGTCATTTAACCCCAATTGCCCTGCCTCCCCCCCTCCAAAAAAAAAGAAACTAAGACTCAGAGAGATTATGAAACTTGTCAAGGATCACAAAGCAATATCAGAGACTAATCTGAACCCCGATCCCAACTCTAAGCCCTGTCCTCTTAATACTGCTTCTCATAAACATATGCAAAGCATCATCTAAGTCAGGATGTAAAATAATATGGGAAAAAGAATTTCCACAAGGAAATTAGATCTATTAAAGACTTTTGATTAAAGGATTATTTGAATGATGAATATACTGCCATCAACACTTTGCTTATAGCCCTTAAAGCTCACCGAAGCTCTTCAAAATCCCTTTTCTTCTGTTTTTCAGCAAAGTAGTCTCTCTAGGGGATACCAAAACGTTCCCACCTCCTGAGTCAGGCAGCCTACAGTAAAAATTGGATTTATTTTTTCTAAATTAAAAAAGGCAGCCTCAGATCAAAAGAAAGAAAAAATCAAGGAAAACATACCAAATACAAAAATATATCAGCCCAATATTAATTGTTCCAGACAACCCATCCAAATACTGCTAAAATACATGAGGATTTTTTTCTCAGTTGACTAGATTTTCATCCTGTCCCCATTCTCCTTTGAAAATCTCTCCTAGCAGAACAGAATGCACATTTTACCAGCAACATTTTATCTGTTTTAGGAATCAGGCTTTTATCAAAGTATTGTATTCTTACATAGTCAGTTCACACAAGGAGTTCAACTGACTGGAGAAGTTTATTATAATAGACTGATCATGAAATGGATTAAAAGAATCCACAGGTCAATCCTAGCCCCTCAAATTCAATTCACCAGATATTTACTATGTCCCATGCACTGTGCTCAGCACTGGAGATAGAAAGACAAAAATGAAAATGAAGCCCTGCCTCAAGGAGGGACTACCACATGTAAACAGGCAAGTATCCATGATAATCTGGGGAGAGAAAGCACGCCAACATGACTAGGGTGATGAGGAAGGCACACCCAAGGTGGGCCTTTAAGGAAGTTAAAGATTTGAAGGAGCAAAGGTAAAGCGGGCATGAGGTAGGGGACAGATTTGGGTGACGGAATAATGAATGCAAGTAGGGGACAGCAGCTAGACCAGTTTGGGTGGCACATAGAGGGCATTAAGGGAAATGATGTGGAATAAGTCTGGAAAGGAAGGATACCACCAGATTGAGGACCCCTTTTCCAGGTTAATCAGAGCCACAACCATCTTACATGAGTAAGGGGCCTTGTGTCTTTACGATGCCCTCCCTCCTTGGGCAGCATTATTAAATCTATACTAGCTACATCAAAAGCACCTCTCTAGCTACACATTTTACGCTTGCAAAAACTATCCCAAATATATAAAAATTGAAAGTCTATATGGATAACATATAGAATATATGTTAAGGATAACATAGAGAATGAAAATCTGGCCTGGAGGCCAAGAAGACCAAGGATCAAGTTCCCCTCTGATACACAGTGTGACCCCAGACAAGTTATTTAATTTTACTGTTCTCTTAGCAATTCTTTACTATCAGAGGTTGCAGATCTGTAGAGGGAATTTCCTCAAGTGGGAGTTCCCTTTAATCAACAAGATCACGGGTTAGGAGGTCCCTGTCTCTCTCTCTCTCTCTCTCTCTCTCTCTCTCTCTCTCTCTCTCTCT
>NW_027185777.1:15641996-15664643 GCF_028583685.1 Petaurus breviceps papuanus | reverse complement strand
TCTCTCTCTCTCTCTCTCTCTCTCTCTCTCTCTCTCTCTCTCTCTCTTTCTCTCTCTCGTATTACACCTTCAAATTTTATTAGAAAATTATTTTTCATTATCTACAACTGTCATGCAAGGGTGAAAGGCATCTTTCTAGACATTTCTACATCTTAAATAGCCTGCTGAATTAACCTTGGACTTTCTTCCATCCTTTGCAAGGCTCCTCTGAGTATCCTGTTTCTCTTGTAGTTTTTTGTGTTTGTTCTTGTTTTTTTTTTAATCAATCCAAGGGCTTTAGTTTGTCATATTTAGGCAGTGAGATTTGATAGAAAGAACCAAAAAAAACCTGACATACTATGGCTAGGACCTTAGATGAGTGTTCCCTCTTCCTCCTAACTTGATGCTAACATTATAAAGGGTTCTGCTAGATTTAATGTGTTTCCTCCTGTCATCATGATGTCCTATGATATTTAGAGCCCTTAGTAAGTGGGAAATCATTGTCTTGAAAACAATCACAAGGCACCATTAATATTAGTATGAGTCTTTTAATGGAAATTTCCTCTTGCATCTAAACAAATTTAAATGCCAAAGCCTTTTGTTGGCAGTTGACCCTACTGGCCTTGGGATGATATCACAAACTCAAGGAAAGGTTATTTGAAAAGGAAACATTAAAATTAAGTTAATGGTAAAAATAGGTACTGAGAGCTGTTATCAACCAGGCTGTGGGAACCATTTAGCAGAGAAACTAACCTTTTTCAAAAATTCTTTATATGTCCCATGAGATCTACTAAGAAGGTTTTAGTTTTCAAGTTAGCTCAATTCTCCTTTTTCCCTTGTAGGTCACCTTTACCATAAATGAGACACTGTGATAATCTCCCTGAAACTCTTTCCAGGTAATCTGATTTTTGTTCTCCTCATCTGTTGATGAGGTTTCCATGATGCCACAGGCCAGCATCTTCACTTTTAACCCTTTTGCTGCAGAACTCAGCTGCAGCATCAATATAATGGTACTTTGGCAGCATTCTGCAATTTCTGGCATTTCTGGGCTGTCCGGCTTCGTCATCGAGGTCAAAACTTAGCCAATGATACAAGCCTGGCCTTCATACACTGAAATGCATTAGGAAAGTCTCTGTTAAAGACTCTCAAGTCACATGGTCCATGTACTCATTATGCTGCAAAATAAAGGATCCTGTAGAATTTTCCTCAAATTTTTGCAAATAATAATAATAATACATACATATATAAATTTATATGTATTAGTGTATACATACATACATATGACTTTACCACCATTTATGCTTTATCCAAAAATATGGTTTTATACTTCACTATTGACACTATGAACTTCTAACTTATTATTTTTTCAAATGATGGTTCTCAGGAGCCATCATATATTTCAGAGCTATGGAGTTCCCAATGATTTCTTTAGTTCAGTTTCTTCTTCTGTCGATGCTGTCCCATTTGGTACTCCTACCACATCTCATCTAGTCCTCTGTTACCATCTTACTCTCCTCTCTCTTTCCTACTGTTAATTATCTTGCCTTTAGTCTACCTTTCCAGGCATCGCCTCTCATGTCCCCTCTACTGGTTCCAACCTCAGAGATCAGTTACCATGTAGTGGTAATGATCACTCATTATCATGTTGACAAAAGCAGAGGTTACTCTACTGAAGTCTTATGCCAATGTCTTGAACTATAGAGGTGACCTGGCATTAGTTAAGGCTGTACCATGGAAGTCACACAAGCTCTGACAGGTCCTACTGAGCCAGAGGGTCTTTGAGCACAGATTCAGTAAAAGATCATATGTCTGTAGTCTGACAACCAGCCTAAAAAAAGCTAAGAAAGGCTCATCAATAGAAGGTTGACATTAGCTGATTAATGTGTCCACCTGTAGCAAAACACAGAGACCACCAAACAATCATTCAGGAAATACTTATTAAGTGCCAACTACACTCCAAGTACTATCTACTATGTCACAGAGGGAGTGCCACACAGATTAAATCATGAATCATAGAATCAGGTACTTAAAGGCACTAGGGGCCATGAAGATAGTTGAGAAAATTGAAAACTAGAGAGATTAGGGGCTTTATCTAAGGTCACACAGCTAGATAAGTACCAGAGATGAGATTGGAATCCAGGGTTTCCTGACTCCAAAGTATATACACTTTACCATGTTAGCTCTCTCATGGATACTTCCTAGGGGAAAAAATGAAGTTTTTATGATGTAATTATAAAACAAAGGAATTAAAAAAACTTCTTTGGTTTTGTGTTTTGGTTATACCTAAACATGATAAATTGTATTTCTAACTTATTTAGAATATCTCTGCCTCATGTGACCATAAAGAAATTTTAAATCCACCAAAACACTAGAGAAATTTTTTAAATAAAGTACCTTATTTATTGACTTTTAAAAATAATAACAATGCCAAATTGAGGACTAGTGGCCAATTTTCCTCCATCTTTTTAGAACTAAAATGCTAAACTGCTAGGCTTACCTGTAATAACAAACAAATTTGATTCTTGTCAACTGACAGTCAAGTAAACTGAAAGTTCCACAAGAACTACCCAAAACCAACAATAATAAACAACTAAATCCAATCAAAGAGAAAGGGAGGGAATCAATAGAGAAAAAAAATGGTTGCTCAGATTTCTGAAAGGGTCCAGAATAAAAGAAAAAGGAAGCAATATAACAATTTTTCTATCATATACATACATACAATACATATAAAGACCGACACACACATAAACATACATTATGTATACACATACCATGAATATATATAGTATAAACACATACACATATAAACATTATCACACACCTGCACACCTATACATATATAACACACACATATACATGCAGATACCTACATAACTACACACACTTATACACATAGATAGCACCTTCAGGCTTAGATGGCTAGAGGCAGGGAAGGAGTGTAAACAAAAGGTATGATGTAGTTAAAGGCTATCAATTCATGCTAACACACTATTGTTCTTTTTCTGGTATTTTAACTTGAGAAATAAAGATTTTCAAGCAACAAGATAGAATGGTAGAGAGTTTACTTTGTTCCCATTAGCACACAGCTGCTTATGATTTTGCTTACATATTTGAATGCTATTCTTGGAAAAGGCAATAGCCTTCAATATGTACCAGATGTAAGCAAGTGTTTATTCCAGTAAAATTCTTGCTTCAGTGAGTCAAAAGTTCATTGAATAAACAGGCCAAGTATATAAGCAGAACTACTTTTATTGTTGGAAATCAGAAAATTCATTGGAATCTGTGATGGCCATTAATTATCCCATTAGCTATAGTATTTAACTGTAGGGAGAGTGGCACCCACTCGATTGCTATAATTTTATATTTAATTATGCCTTGTTCCAGGAAATCTGAAACTTGATTGCAATCATGAACTCTAACTTAGTGAAATACCTACAAATTTCACATTAATCAACTTTTTCTGATGGTACAATGAGTTAATAATTTATCAGGTATGTAGCAATTCTAAAGGACTACACAGAGTTATCTTTTTCACAACTCTGTGAGAAAGACAGTATAAATGTTATATTTTGGGGCAGCCAGGTAGCACAGCGAGTAAGAGCACTGGCTCCAGTGTCGGAATGACTTGGGTATCAAATCTGGGCTCAGATACTTAGCACCACACCCAGAAATAATTGGCCATGTAACCTTGAGCAAGTTACTTAACCCCAATTGCTTAAAAAATTAATAAATGTTATATTTCATTATTTAAATGGATCCATCATATTCATCACATGGATCCATTCCTTCTAGTGGTACAGATGTCAACCCATCCATGCTGTCTTATCTGGGTAATTCTAATCCATTGTCTTCTTAGCTTTTCTGTAAAGGACCTGTCCAAAGTACTGGAATCTTTTAACATCCTTTGGGTAGCAATTAACCTCTTAGGCCATCCATTAGTGTAGTGATTCAACCTATTTTACAAATGAGGAAATGGAAGCTCTGAAAAGTCAAATGACTCATTCTAAAAGGGACAGAGCCCAGGCCTATGCCCAGGGCTTCTGAGTCTTTGTCTAAGGCTTATCTTTAATCTACAGAAAAGGAATCAAGCATAATGTAAGTTGAAATTTAGTGATCTTGATACAGTCTCTAGATGACCTGACAAAATGCATCACATCATCTTATCACTTCATTCCTGGACTATTGCCATGGTCTCCTATTCTCCAGTTCTCATCTGCTCTACCTACCATCAGACTCGCTGTCCTAAAACACCATCACCACATCATTTGGCAAAACCTTTTTCTTACCCTTCACTAACAATAGGATAAACTCTTGATTCTAAAGAGACCTAACATTCAAGGCCATTCATGATCCCCAACCATCATTCAAATTTTCTCATTTTGTGTCAGTCAACCCAGTTGACTCACTGCTTTCTACCTCACACCTTCTACATTCTCCTCTCTGTGCCTTTGCTGCAACTTTTCCTATATCCAGAATGTCTGCCTCATTCCTCTCTGCATGTACAAACAGATCAAGTTCAATTCAAGTCTCATCTTCTTTGTGATGCTTCCCTCAGCCCATGGCATTCAGCCCCCTCCTTAGGACTCCTAGAGCACATACTGCCTACATTGCTCATTTAGCATTCTGATGTTACTATACACAATTTGTTATTTTGACTTACTTTTTCTAACAGCTAGATGACAAGTTCTTTGGAGGACTAGCAGAAGACCTTTGCTTAAATTTTGTCTCTGGCATTAGTTTTATGACTATCTCAAGAGTACATGGAATCTCAGGATTTTGGAAATGGAAGGGACTTCGGTGACAAACCCATCCACACCTGAAAAAAGTCCAACCCGTCTCTGAAGAAGAATTCCCTTTTGAACATACTGGACACATACTAGATCATCCAGCCTTTGTCTAAAGACCTCCGGAGAGGATGATCCATAACCTCCAAAGACAGTCTAATTTGGGGTAGGTATAACTATTGGGAAATTTTTTCTAACAGTTTTCTAACAGATTCAAATTTGTCACTTTGCAACTTTCATCCATTTCTCATCATTGTACTTTCTGGGAAAGCCACATTATGAGCCTCAGTTTCCCTATCTGTAAATAGAGATAATCATTCCTAGGTGGTACCTGCCTTACAGGGCCATTATGGAGAAGGCGTCTGGTAAACCTTAAAGCAGCCTGTAAATAGGAGCATATCAGCTCATGACATCAAAGAGACCAGGAAGGCACCTTGGTGATCTTCGAGTCATTACTGAGCGGAAGGGGAATGATACTTACAGGATAAAATTACACAGAGTAAAATTTCAACAAATACTTGGAGATAATTGGATACTTTATTCATCAAGAGAAGGACACAGAAAACAAAACCTGGGGGGGGGGGAGGTTCTTCAGATCCAGAAGAGTAGTTAGACACAAATTATGCAACATCTTTACCAAATAAAATAATTCTCATTCAACTAGTTACAAAAAGTGTTTTTAAAAATCAGAGAAATGAATATGTACTAGCCTTTCCCAAATATTATAATGCTTCAATTATTTTAAGGGTTTCATTCATCCATTATTCTTAACTACCTTAATTTTTAAAAATAAAGCAGTAATTATTCTTTATGTAGCCACAATGAATGACATTGATCCCATGCCCTAAAGTTCACATACTAACATCATATCTTCACTTTGGGTTTGTATACTCATTATGAGATATAATTGTAATTAATTTGGTCATCAGTTTTTCCAGGTGACAGGAGACTAAAAATTGAAAATTGTGGGGGTAATGGAGAATTGCTGGTGGTAGATTCACTGACAACAATGCAAAGAGAGAGCTGACATGATCATTATCATCAATAACATGTATATAGTACTTACTATGTTCCTGTTCCAAGTGCTTTACAATTATCATCTCATTTGGTCCTCCCAACAATCATGGGAGGAAGGTGCTATAATTATCCCCACTTTACAAATGAGGAAACTGAGACAAATGGAGATTAAGTGACTTGCCCAGGGTCACACAGCTAGTAAGTGTCTGAGACCAGATCTGAACTCAGGTCTTCCTGACTCCATGCTCAGCACTCTATGCACTGAGCTACCTAGCTGCCTTGAAGCAATAAGCAAAAGTACTATGGAAAGTACTATAAAAAGAAAGACATGAGATTTCAAAAAGCACAGTGTTCTTGGGTCATTTGGTATAGAAAAAATAGGCCAAACTTAGATTCAAATCCTACTTTGAAGACTTATACATATTATACTTATATGTGTGTGTGTGTGTGTGTGTGTGTGTGACTTCTCTTTGGGCCTCAATCTCCTCATCAATAAAATGGAGGAAATAATACATGGGATTGTTGTTGAGAATCAAGTGAACATATGTGTGTGTATGTATGTATATATGGAAAGTATTTGGTAAGCCTTAAAGCACTTTATTCACATCATTTAGTAGAGGCCGGTCAGGATTATAAGTCTCAGAAAATAACTATAACGTCATAGTGTAATCGATGATTTGACAAACATCTAAGTACATGGCACTGGGGTTGGCGCTAAGGATAAAAGATGAAACAAAAACAGTTCCTGCCTTCAAGGTGTATACCTCCTGCTGGGAGCAAGGCATTAATTTGAACTGTTTTTATCTACTTTTTTTAGTTAGGTTCAGTATGCTATTATGCTATCTTTAAGGAGGCAGTGAAATTTTTAGTACATTTAGAAAATTTTCCATCCAAGATGGCAAAACAATAAATATTGCTTCTTAAAGCAATAAGATTTTGCTATCTAAAAATTAATTTATATAGAATACCTTATTCTCTGATGATAAATGGGATAGAGTGTATTTTCCTGAACTATCCTAGAAGATCCAATCAATAGGTTATGATTTAATGTACACAGAAATGCTTAAAGCAGACATTAAATGCACTGAAGTGTTCACAAGTCTACCAATGACTGTCTCCCAAGTTTCTTCAAGATATATTTTCTCCTATTACAATCAGTATCAGGAAATAAACAATTAAACATATTTTTCCTTAAAAATCTAACACAAAGATTGAAGAATCCCCAAGAGTAGGGATGAGGTAGAAGACAAAGAAAATAGTAAAACAAAAAAATTTAAAATAAGGTAACATTAAGATATATTCCCAAATCACTCATGACAGGAACAATAATTCGTCTAAGTAAGAAGGAAATGTCTCAAGATTTTTTGTCACAGTTTCCAGGAATAAAGTAAATAGATATAGATACACTCAGAAAAAAACATACCCACAACCCAAATACAGTCAGTGGAGGTGACCAAAGACACGGAGAGCCCCAGAAGGAGCACAGCAAGAAGAATATCAGAAAGTGAGGCATGTCTTCATCATCTGCTGCCACAACTGAAGAGAGGAAATCAGAGATTCTGGCAGAGTTGTAGTTATAGATGAGGAAATAAGGCTGTACTTTCTCTGGGCACCAGCATCTGGGAGGAGGACATTCTTCCACTGGCCCACTGGCCTTATGCTTCACTGTCTTCTACTGGCATCACATCATATGGCAAATTTTCTTCCTCTCTTGACCAAAGTCTTGTCACTACACTGCTTCCCTCCTGGGGCCAGCCCTGCCCCCTTTCACCACTGTACACCTTATCCACTACAAATCTGCCCCAACCTCTGTCACCTCCTCAAAGTTAAGGGTCAGTTATCACCTGTGCCAGGCTGTTCTCTCTAAAGCATGAACCCTTCCTTCTCTTAGTACAACCTGATTTGGCCAGGGCAGACTGTTCTGAAGATCCACATGATAACTCGCATCAGGGAACATCAGTGATACTCCCTCTGCTCACAAAGAAGTCTGGAGTCTCTGTTTACAATCACCTCCCTAGGGGGTGATACACCAGTGTCTCCCCTAAAAAGGGGCTTTTAGTCAGGAGATCTGCACCATTCCCCACCCCACCCCCTAACTAAATTTGTCCTCATTGCAAGAAAGTCCATTATAGTTCTGGTCTCTGGTGCTACTGATCTGTTGGTTCTATGCTGGGGCAGGATAATGTATTATTTCATACCAGGAACACTTGAATAAGGTTGAATGAATCAGGAAATTTCCTTCATCATCCAAGAACGTTCTCTCTACCCTCTGCATGCCACTACTAACCTGTTGTGTGAATCTGTTTAATATGTTTATCTCCTTCTGGGTCAGTGCATTAAGGATTGGCATAAGGAAAACATCCCTGTCTTGTGTTCTCAGGAGAATGGAGACTCTAGGTAGTTTTCACACTACTGTATGCTAATCTCCAGGTATCAGAATGGCACTAGTACCGAAAACTAGCATGAGCTGGCCAGGAGCCTTAGGGTATTGACCACTGATAGGATCTGGCCCTCCGGTAGGATAAATGGACTTTTGTCTGAAAGTCAGGTTGAGGAACTTCTTTCTCTACTGACAAAGCATGAAAGCTACCAGTGGTGGTAACTGAAAGATGTGGGCAGAGGAAAGATGTGAACGATGAGGAGTCAGGCGACTGAGGAAGAGCATGTTTATTAAAGTTACTTCAGATCCACTGCTTCATTTCATTAGGCTTTTGGTCGTTAACATACATTTTGGTAATGTGGGACTATGCGATTTGACTGAGTTGCTTTAGAAAGCAAAAAGGTAATTTAAAGTTAACATATCTTATTACTGAAGTATTTAGATGTCTCAGGGAGAACTTAATAACTTATTCAAGTTGAAGTTAAGCATATATAACTCGGTGAATATTCTCCTAATTCTTTTTATTTAATTAGGTTTAGGAGCTTTGTATAGACATATTCTAGTACTTGGGTTACTTATAATAATCATATTGTAGGCATATCACATACTGGCAATGAAGGCAACAGCAGGAATTCATCACACAGAAATCAGGAACAAAAGAAGTTATTCATAATGGGAGCACTGGTTTTAGATAGAATATAAAGACTTTGCCTACTGCTTTATCTACATACTGTGCAATGTATGGGGTCTATAATAGCCAAGTCAAGTCAACAGCTTTAAGTTATCAGAATAAAATAATTCCCCAGGGAGTAATGACCTATCTGGCTACTGCTTGCTTAATTGGTGCATTTCCTGTGGAGAGAGAGAAGACGATGACATGGAGAAAAAGACAAATGTTCTGATGACTTCTTGGAATTCTCGCCAAATTTCTGGAATTACAGAATTCTTTGGGTGTCCATCTGACATCTTGAGAGTACTGTCCCAGAGAACCTAGCTAATTTTCTGGGTGTTTTATGAGGCTCACATATATCACATTTTAAAAATAATTTTTAAGTGGATTGAAAAAAATTATGCCTACTAGCTCAAGTCAGAAACTGGGTAGGTGGAAACCTATTATTAACACCATAGGTTTTTGACAAGTTAAAAGGGCCCAAGTGAAAATCATACCATTTTGTTTTTCATATCACATTCAATTCCTCCTAGCAGATCTTTCATCCCTCAGGGAATAAGGAATATTTCTATAAGCAGACCCTCTGATTCACAGTAGAATCCTTCTAGGCTGGTCTTCCATTAAATGAAATTCTTATTGGATGGTATCTTTGTCCTCAGGAGCTTATATGAAGTTGATTCACACCAGAATAGGAACCTTACATCAAACATGAGAGAAGTAAGACATTCCACTATTTCATTATTCTGATCAGAATGCTAGAAGGAGACACAGAGAATTAAAGTGATAGAACCAAATAAGAAGCAAGATGGGGAAGATGAATCAGGTTTCTTAAATCCCCATGCTCCTCCATGTTCATTTTTCATTACTTCCTAATTACAACTCTCCATTTCAATCATACCAATCTGTTTCACTGTCCATCTTCTACACAAAATTGGTTAATTCCCACTTTGCTCATGCCATCTGCCCTGCTTTCTTCCAATCCCCATCAAGAATGTCATTGAAAATCCAGGCCCAAACTAGTTTCTTACTGAAAGTTCTCCCTTATTAGCCCTCCAATACTATAACCAACCCTTTATACTTCTTTGCCATTTAGATGTTCAGCTGGTACAACTCAGTGGTATAGTCAATTTGTCCTCTGATTCTCTTCCTATTTTCAACTGAGTCATGTCAAGTCATGGGTATTTTCATCTCAGAAAAAAGACTGTAAATTCCTTGAGTTTAGAAACCATTTCTTACTTCCGTGGCTTTTAACCATTCACATAGCCCATCCCCTTGTACAGTACTCTGACCACAGCACAACTGCTCTGAACAAGCAGATACTCAATAAACGCTTAACTACTCTACTTCCTAAAGTTTACTGTCTCTTAATATTCCTTTTATCAGCATCCCATTAAATCAATCAATTGATCAACAAGCATTTATTAAGCCCCTACTATGTGCCAGCAATATGCTAAGACAGTGAAGAGACACAATACAAAAATGAGACAATCCCTGCCCTCGAGGAGTTTATATTTTCATATTCAGTGAAGTCTATTAGCAACAAAGAGTAATTACAACATCCATCTCCCCTCACAGTCTCAATGCTGTGTAAGCCTGAGCCAGACATCTTTCCGAGCCCCAAGTTCTTCATCCGTAAAAAGAAGATAGGAAATAATATCTGTATTAGCTACCATACAGGATTGCTGGGAGGCAGGTAGTTGGCAAAATCTGAAGTATTATAAGCACAAGCTATTACAGAAATCTCTTCTTAAATTTCCCTTTATACTTATTGCTTCTTTTTTATTTATTAAAAGTTTATTTCCTTTCCGACACTGTCATTCTCATTCCCCAAGTAAATAGGATTTATTTGTACCTGCAGAATGCTGTACTTGTAAGAGTGCTTTAAACTTTAGATGAACACTACATCAAGCAAAAAAGGACATTTTTTTGTGTGAAATGTGGAGAAACCAAATACTAAACAATTACTGAATCATAGGGACATTTCCCCTGGGCACAGGATTTATTCATAAACAAATGGCTCTTCAGAGTATTTCTGTTATGAAGCAAACCTTACTTAAGGCATTTTCTAAAGAGAAAAAGAAATGAAAATGTTACTATAAATAAGTGTCACATGCTTACATGTTACACATGTTAATGCTAAGCCTTCAAAAGACAGAAAGAGGTAGGGAGTCTTATATGTTGCGGCATTACAAAGGCAGGCACTATATTATTTCCATCAAAGATGGAACAAAGGGGAATGAGTTAAAAATGTTTAGAGAGGGATGTAGGTTAAGGAACAGACAGGATAATAAAACTAGAACTGGTCGGCATCTTAGAGCTCATCCAGACCAACCCCTTTAATTTAGAGGGGAGGAAATGGAGACCCAGAGAGAGATGAAGTGGATGCCCAAGGTCATATAAATCAGAAGTGTCAAAGCTACCTTTAAAATTCAAGCTGTTTGGCTTCAGATTTGAAAAGCATTATAAAAGAAGAACCAACTGGACATAGTTTGACTATAGGAAGATTAAGAAAAGGGGGGTGATGTTTATGAAGTAACTGGAAAATTTGAACTCTTTGCAGAACTGCAAAGATCTGAAAGAGAAATCCATTTGGGGAGAGAAGGTGAAGGAGGAAGGTGAAGGAGCTCAGCTTTATGTGTGCTGAGCCTCAGGTGATGGCAGGGTAGACTCCAGCTGCCAGTCAGAAAAGTAGGCATGAAGGTTCAGTAGGAGATCGTTGGTGGATGCTCACATCTGGGAGTTATTCACATCATTGCTGGTTGAAGCTATAAAAGGAAACGTTATCTCCTAAAGAATTTAGCGAGACCATCTGGCCAAGGATTACCATTTAGGGGTAAAGAACAGAGGCATGGATTGAGTAAGTGTGCTTAGAGAGCATCAGGTAGTGAATTAAGGCTGTGCTATTGCAGACACAAGTTGCTCTTTTCTGTTTAACCTGTGGCTTTCCAACACTGCTACTTTTTACATGAAAAGATTATGATATATTAAAGTATACAGAACACACAGTAGTCAAGCAGCTCTTTTGGTTAATAGTGATTAAGAACATAGCTCCCTAATCATATACCACTGGGCACCACTGGTATACTATCATGAAAGCCAAGAGAATTTCTAGGAGACAATGATGAACAGGGCTTACAGTTGCAGGGATATCAAGGAAAATTAAGAAAAAGAAAAAATCACTGGAAATGACATTAAGAAGTCACGGGTGATTTTTGAGCATGTCACTTGAGTAGAGGAGGAGGGATAAAAGCCAGCACAGCACTATTCTAGGCAATGTGGATGACACAAATAAAGCATAGGACATGGTCCCATTTCTTTCTTCCTCTCTCCCTCCCTCCATCTCTTTCTCCCTTCTCTCCTTTCTTTCTTCCCTCCTTTTTTCCTTCCCTACATTCTTCCCACAAGCATTTATTAATCACTTTACTATATGCCAGGTACTATGCTAAGCAATGGAGACAAAAGCACAGAAAAAAAGCCAAACAATCCCTGCACTCACAGCACTTATAGTCCAAGAGGAGAGACACCATGTAAATCATTAAGTCCTTATTAACCCTAAATCCATTCTGGTAGACACAATTAATGCTCATTAAATGATTCTAAAACAGTATAGGATGTTGAAGCAGAGATAATGCATAATTTGAGGCATACGTCATAAATCAGTTAATAACATATTTTTAGCAAATCAACAAGCATTTATTAAGCACCTACCATATATTGGGAATCATGCTACATACAATTTATAAAGAATCCTATAATAGATATGCTCAAACATAGATTTCCAAGATACTATTACTGGATCTTCATCCAGGTCATGCTCACTCACTGTAGGGGTCCTCCAGGCTCTGTGCTGTGTCCCTCTTCTTTTTTTCCCTCTATACTATTTTGCTTGGTTATCTCTCAGCTCCCAAGTACTCAATTATCATCTCTATGATGATGATATTCAAATATATTTGTCTAGCCCTAATCTCTCTCCTGACCTTCAGTCTCACAACTCCAATTGTCTTTTAGACATGTTTCAGACATCTCAAACTCATTATTTCCAAAACTGAATTATCTCTTTTCCCCCAAATCCTTCTCTCTGCTCACCTTGCATATTACTGTTGAGGGTAACACCACCCTCCCAAGTCACCTAGTTTCACAACATAGCTGTCACCTTTGATTCCTCACTCTCCCTGCCCTCCCATACATGTATTGCCAAATTCTGTCAATACACCCCCTTCTTTCCTTTCCTACTGGCACCATGCTGTGCAAATCCACATAACCTCACCCCTAACACTACTGAAATGGACTTCTGGCCAGTATTTCTGTCTCAAGTCTCTCCCTGTTCTAGTCCATACTCCACTCATCTATCAAACTGATCTTCCTAAAAGCTCAGGTCTGACCATGTTACCCCAATATTCAGCAAACTCCAGTGGTTGCGTATGACCTCTAGGATCAAATATAAAATCCTCTGTTGCCTTTTAAAACCCTTCATATAACATGGTTTCTTCATACCTCTCCAGTCTTCTTATACCTTATTCCCCTCCACATACTCTGCACTCCAGTTACACTGGACTTCTTGCTGTTCCAAGACATTCCATCTCCTAACTGTGCATTTTCATTGGTTGTCCCTCATTTCTGGAATTCTCTTCCTCCTAATCACCACCTTCCGGCCTCCCTGACTTCCTTGGGTCCCAGCTAAAGCCTCACTTTAGTTTATCATATATGTATATATCCTTCTTCCTTCCTTTTTCCTTCTCTCCTTCCCTCCCCCCCATGTAAATAGTTATTTACATGTTAGATTTCCCCATTAAACCATGAGCTCCTTGGAAGCAGGTAGTATTGCTGTGTTTCTTCATATCCACAGTGCTTAGTATAGAGCCTGACACAGTAGGCCCTTAGTAAATGCTTTTAGAACCTGACTTAACTACCAGTTGAATAATTGCATATTTTGTTAAGGTATACAATATATACAGTTCTACTGTTACATTTGGAGAGAAATTCAGTTGAGTTCTACTTTTCCCATTAACCACTGTTACAAAAACCAACATGCTGTAGAGTCAAAGATAGGGAGGGTAACCACATCATCAACCCCTACACTAGCAATTTCAATGCGTATTTCACCTGGGTAAGTCTGTGGGCTTCCCTAAGCTTAAGGCTTACATGGATCAAGTTGAATCTTGGAGCAGCCCTGAAAAAACCTCTCCCTTTGGCTTGGTTTGCCTGCAACTCCCATGGCCTTTCAGATATCTTAGAACATAGCTCAAATATAGCTCATGACTAGGTCTCCACATTTTGGGGCAAAAGGTTCCCTATTTCCTGTACAAGCACTCAAGGTAACAATGCATACCAGGTGTAAAAGACTTTATTCCACCCCTCAAAAATGTAGAGAACAAAGAAAGGACTCACTTTAGCCCAGAAACAAAAGATAAACTTCTCCCTCCCAGGCAAATCTTATTTTTCTCCCTGGCTCCCATAGATCCTAGAAGATTAAGAGTGCCATCCAATGCTTTGGATTCTCCTCAGAACGGAAATTAATTTGAGATTTCTCTAGGAACTCTCTGATATTCTGATAAGTCCTTTCATCATTCCAAAAATCCCTTTGGGTCTTCGGTCTTTTGGCACTACCCTTTGCTCCAGAAGGAAATAGAATGTGGTATTGTGAAAAACATGAATTCCTAATCATCAGACTGATGATTTTGCTGTCCGAAAAACTTAAAGTAGTAGATGAGAGTAAAGCCTAGGCCTTTGGTTTCCTGCATATTTTGTCTTAGCCCCTTGCTGAGCTCTCAGTTCCAGGGCCATGTCTCCCGTCCCCTTCTCTCAAATACACTTACAATGTCTAGGAATTGTCTGCTAGAGGACTGGCTTCAAAAATTCTCTCTTCTAAAACAATGGTGATGATGATGATGGTGGTGGTGGTAGTATTTATGATGATAACTTGCATTTTTATAGTGCTTTAAGGTTTGCAAAGTACTTTACATGTATTGATTCAGTTTATGAAATCTCCAAGAGACTGGCACTTTTCTCTGTTTTCTCTGTTATGGTAGATCCTTGAACTCTTGAATTGGGGTTTCTAGAGAGACAACTCTAAAGGTTAGCACCTCTCAGGATCTCCTTCTCATCTTACTAGAAGCCTCCAGGAATTCTCCATTATCCAACAAAACACTCTTCCCTTATCCAAGCATCAGGCTTAGGAACTCAGGGACCAATGATTCACACATATATTTGCAAAAAGTCTCATATCTAAGGCATCTATTCACATTTTCTGTAGGAATGAAAGAGAGATAAGTGGTGGAGGTGCATATACTCTTCCCCTCTACTCCTACCCAAGAGCCTGATCTGCTTTTAGCTCTGCTACTTTCTCATAACATTCCTAGAAAAGGGGGAAAGGATGTCTCTGCACTGTGTTTTTGCTCCATTCCCCAACACTCTGATGCAACAAATTCATCCCCAAGCCATCCACATTGAATGAGTCAAATATGCACGCGCACACTCTCACAGGGAGACACAAAGTCTTAAACTCAAGCTGGCCACCTGTAAGGTCAGAAGACATCCTTGAACAATGCAAGGACTAGGGAAGATAGTGCCATGAGAGAGAGAGAGAACCTCAAAAATAATAAATTCTGATTATGATAAATATTCTATCTATTCCCAGTTTTATAAACCTTTAATTTTCAAAATTTCATATACTGAGTTTGCAAAGGGATACTTGGAATAAAAGGCCCTTGTGTTGTGCTACATGTTGTATCATTACTACAAAACACATAGAACAAATATGCAAAAAAAAATAATATCTAAAAACAAAGACCTATGTTGGTGTTTTGGAGTTTTATTCAGCTGGTTGTAAGCAAGAGTGTGACTCATTTATTCCATAGGCAAGGGCTATCTAAATGCCTGGAGTGGAGCATTGGATCATTTTGCCAACACATAATATTTTACATCTATAAGCTTTAATGATATATCCTCATCTAATGGAAGCACGAACATAAATCTTTAGTACCCAAGCATTACTTAGAGTGCTCACAAAAAGGCTTATTTTAGGTAGAAACAGAAAATAAGTGCTTTCTAGAATATGACATTCTGTTTGGAACATTTGGTCCATATTCTCCTTCCTTCTTATTATACCACAGTCAAGAACTAGCAAAAACACAACCATTAACTTGTGGTTGGGACAAAGTATTTTCCCTTAAATCCAAATAATTCCTTTTAAAGACAGTGTTGTACAAAGGGCATTTTTGTGAATTGGATAATGGTACTTCTCTGTTGTTCAAACTCTGAGAAAAGTTCAAGTGTGCTTATGTAATCATGCCTTTCCTTTGGCATGCATGTTTAATTTTTAAGATTCTGTTTAGTAGTTTGTTTTAGAATCAGTCTAACTTAATTTAGAAAAATATCAAAATCTTAAAGGAAAGAAAACAAATATATCAGTTTAGATGCTGAAACCCTCAGAGTTACACATTTGCTACCAGCCATCAGTTTAGTGCTCATTTAAAATCTCTCTAGGATATGCTTGAAATTTTAAATTGTGAGCCATAAAAACAAATGGGAAAAGCTTATGGATACATAAATGAGATTTTAAAATGGTTATAGACTTTACCATTGGCTTATATTGTATTCAGTAGTAAGCAGGAAGAGAAAATAAAGACTTTTAGTCTGCAATGAATAAAATGATCCAGGTCATCACTTATATGTACTCTAGCTACTATACTGACATCAAAGTAGAGAGGAATAGGGCCTGAAAATATGGGGGCATTAGATGCATTTTTGCCAATAAATAGAATGCCCTAGGAGAATTGATCACCTCTCAGAAAGCCATCAAATCTGGAATGATAGCATGTGTTACATTGTGGTCAAGAATAGTCTCAACTATAGACACTGCCAAGAATCATGTGTTATCACATGTAGAAATAAGCTAAAATACCCCATCCATAGAATTCAACAAAGGCCCATTGGCTGAAATCAAAAAACAGACCAGGTAGCCATGAGGTCTGGTTATTGACAAATAAGGGTTTTAATATAAATGGAGAATGACCAGTTGAATTACTGATGCTCACTAGTCCCAACTATATCATCTCTGACACTGACAAGCATGTGGAACGTGTGCAGAAAATTTGCATGCTGATATAATTTTTACAGACATTAAGATCACTTGGACTGATATGCAAATCCATAAAGGTACATCTGGAAGGGAAACAGGTTGATTTGAGGAAGACACAAAATCATTCTTTACATGTTGAAAGCTAAGTAGAATGGTTAGTGGCTATAAACCAAAACCAAAAGTTCACAACACAAGACCTTTGAAATTTGGAAATGAAATAACAATTCTCAGAGATGGCCAGGGAAATGCACCAAGAAAGAACAATGCCTTGTAACTCCAGAAACTATTCTGCACTACTGGGATCTAGTTCAAATGAAGTAATGGGTAATAGTGATGTTTCCAGAAAAATCTGAGAGAGACTGATGATAAAAACTATTCTATGTAAAGTATATCCTATACATGGCTCAATCACAAAAAGCATTGACTTTGAGGATTATGCTGCTGGTCAATAAGGTATTCATACTTGTGTGGTACATAGTCATACAAATACTAAGAAAACATTCCAGTAGTGTTACCAAACTAGAGCTCAAAAAATAAATTAACTGCTGCACTGTATAGTCAATTTCTCATTAACTATCCAAAGATGAATTACCTATGACAGGTAGGCATTGGAATAAATACTGAATGTGGAGTTAAAAGACCTGGGTCTTAATCCTGGTCCTGGCACTTACTAGCTAATCTGAACTTGGTAAAATTGAATACTTTGAAGCCTCAATTTTCACATCAGTAAAATAGAGCTAGTAATATTTTCATAACTTACTTTGCAGGTCTGATTTAAGGAGAGTACTTTGTAAATCTTAAAAAAAAACACACTCAAAAAAGTTATTTTTTTAATAAATTTTTTTAATAAAAAGTTATTATCCATGAATCTTGCTTTTTCTCCTCCTATCTTCCCCTGCTCATTAGTATCAAGGCAAGAAAACTTTAAATTCAAACTTGTCAAGGATAGATATTTAATTCTGCCTGAGTTATACATAATTACAGCACTGAACCAAATCTGGGCCCCTTTTCTTAAGCATTCACAGCAAAAAAGAGCACCTTCTATAGATGAGAAAATCATAATTCTAATTTATAGTGACTGTAGTTCTTGGAAATATATTTTACAGCTTTCAAAATAATGCATCAATGATATATAAATTCAACTGATTAAAGACAAATTTAATAGAAGGAAGAGATGCCTGGTTTTAATTATTTTTCAAATTACCTCTAATAAACAACTTTGTGTAGTAGAAAGAGTATTGCAGAAGATTATGTCAATAAATCCTATAGGCAATATTTGTTTTGTCAGCTTTTCAATAAACATTTATTAAGCTCCTACTATGTGCCAAGGACTGTGCTAATACCTGGGGACACAAAACCAGACAAAAGACAGCCCCTGTTCTCAAGGAACTCACAGTCTATTGGGGGAGACAACAGGCAAACAGATGTACAAACAAGCTATATACAGAATAAATAGGAAATAATTAAAAGAGAGAAGACATTAGAAATTAGAGGAGTTGGGAAAGGCTTCCTATAGAAGATGAAAATTGTGTGATTTGGAGCACATTACATAACCTGATTCAGTTTCTTCAGCTATAAAAATGGGGAAAATAACATTTGTACAATTTAGTTCACAGAGCTTTTATGAAATTCAGTCAATAAATAAACATTTACCTATTAGGTGCATAGCTAGACCCTATGATTCACCCACTAAATTTCTCAATATACAATGACCTAGTCTCTCACCATAGGGGCAGCTAGGTGGCACAGTGGGCAGATTGCTAGGCTTGGAGTCAGGAAGACTCATTTCCCTGAGTTCAAATCTGGCCTCAGACATATGACAGTGGAAGGGAAACATTTCCAACCATAAAAGGACCATATCAGCAGTGTTATGTAGTGGACATGGCAGCAAAAGACGTGACCTCAAATCTCACCTCGGATACTTACTAGGAGGCACTGGGCGGGCAACAGCCTCTCTCTGCCTTGATTTCTTCTTCTGTTGTCTTTTTTTTTAAGCAGACCAATGAAATATTGGTTTGTCTTGATTTGCAAATGAATTGGATTTAAGTAAAGCAGAATTGCACAAAGGTATCAGCCTCTCTCGTCCACAGTCATCTCAAAGTTCGGCAGCAAGACAAAAATCAGGATGACTGCTGATGGCCAAGGATGTAGTAGATGACCTTGCTAATCTCTGAACGATCTCTAAGCACTCCATAGCACCTGCTTGAGCCACCGCCATGGCCATTGGAACATGTTGTCCTCATTTTGTCTGGGGAAGTCTTCACATGTTTGGGATGGATGTCCCCCTTGGTTGTCCTCAATCTGGTTCAGCCCATCTGCTGAGATGTTTACCATGATGTGGCCACTGTACCTGCCCCAGCTCCTTGGAGTCATAGGTGACAGTTGGCTGAAGTCCAACACCAAAGTTGAGGGAACATCCCTTCGGTGGGCTCAGCTGGTCCTCACAGAAGAAGAGTTAGACCTCCCAGAACAGGACCCCACAAATCCGAGGGCCTGTGATCTTAGAGGAGGTAAGAGGGGGGAGGGTGTTCCCTGAAGACAGGTGAGGGAAGGAGTTCAGGTATGGGGGTTCTTTGCCAGAATTCAGCAGCTCAGGACAAGAAGGAGAGCCTGAAGCTGGAGGGGGCAACATCTGAGCACTCTGTCAAATGAGGGATCTGGACTCCATGGCCTCTCTCTAAGGACACTTTCAGCTCAATATCCCCTAGCAGGGGTGGGGAAGCTGTGACCTCGAGGCCACAACTTCCCCAGACCCTCCTTAAAGGATCAATTCTCAGATACAGGCAGTCCCTGACACAGATCTAAGTCAGGCATATCCGTAAGACATGGGAAATGTCACAGGAATTCCCCTTCTTTCCCTTCTCCCCATTGCTACTTTAAGCCTCATCATCTTCTTCCTCTTTTCCTCCTATACTGATGCAGACCCTGCTATTTCCTAGAAGCTTCATGAGGCATTTCACCTCTCTGCCCCCTGATGGGTCTGCCCCAGGGGAGTGTGGGCAGCCAAGAAGAGAGGCTAAGTTCCAGAGCAGCTTCTTCCTTCTTCCCATCCCTGCTGCTATTTCATCCATCTGCACATATACCCTGTTCTACCACAGCTTTACCCTGGTCTCCTAATTACCCCAGTATTGCCACAGGAAGGAATTTATATTATGGGGACAGCAAGGCAAGTGCTTCGGGAAATCACCCAAAGACTGCACCAGTCTTCCTTTCATTCTGAGTCTACTATGTGCAGATAAAATCCGAAAGTAAAACTTTTTATGGCACTTGGTTGGCTCATTCCACTAGTGTCGTAGAGCTGTTGGTCTTGGGGTGAAGAAGAAATATCAGCATTGGTTATGATAGTCTTTCACTCCTTGGTGACTTTTCTCTGTTTCTCTGGTTTCCCGATATTGTGTATGTCCCTAGGAAAAGTTTATGTGCTGGGATGTCTGTGGACTGCCTGAGGTTTGGGGCACAAAAAACATTAGAGGGTTTAAACTGTAAGGAACCTATGTCATAGTATGCATGACAAGCCCCAATGTTAACAATGGCTTCTCAGCCATTTTGCTACATGTGTTTATGTCAAAGGTCATAGAACTCAAAGTCCCCCACAAATCCTCTCCTGCTCCTCATCCGAGAGTATTGTATGTCTTATGATAACATAACCAGGATGGTTATACTGAATCTTTTTTTTTTCTCTGATATAAACTTTTCTCAAAATCTTATATTATCCCATTCTGTACCTACGGACCTACCACCATTACTTAGAGAGCTTTGTGAAAAAAGTGGGAAAAAAAACTAAAGAGAAAGATATCGGAAGGGCCCTTTTTATGTCTGGTCCACTTCCTACTGTTCAAAGTCAAAATGATTTTAAACTATTTCAGAGGAACTGTAGGATACATTAGGGATAAGAGGATAAGGGAGAGAAGTTGTTTTCTATTCTGTGGGGCTAAAGGGGAGGGAGGGATGGAACAAGCATTTATAAATGTCTACTATGAACCAGCCACTATGCTAAAACACTTTACAATATCTCATCGGATCATCATAAAAATCTCTAATTTACAGAAAAGGAAACTGAGGCAGACTGAAATTTTTTTTAAGTGACTTGGCTCACATCACACAGATAGTGTCTCAGTCTAGATTTGAGCTCAAGTTTTAACTTCAGGGCCAGTATTCTATCCACTGCACCTCCTGGCTGAAATCTTGAGTCTGAGGCGACCAGCAGTGGCAGTTTTAAAGGATGCTGATGGATCTACCCATATAACAGATGTTCTGAAACTGGAGTCTACGAACTTGATTTTTCCAAAAATAGACAGATGTACATACATATGCTAAAGGAAGAGACAACATGTATGTGTGTATATGTACATATATGCACATATAAAACATACAAGGGCATACAAGGTAACTGAAGAGAGGAAGGCACCAGCAACTTGAGGGTTTGTCCAGCCAGTCACTTTTTCCTGTCTGTCTAATGCAGGAATAGAGGACTTTCCCTCTGACATACTTTAAGGTTGCTGGCCCTGTTTTTGTTTCTGTTATAACTTTTCTTGGCTCCAGAAAAGTCACCCTGAAATAAAGTGAGCTGGAAGTCACATAACATTCCAGGAACAGAACTAGAAACCTGGAATCCCTGATCCAAGGCTAACTTTCTCGATGAACTGCCAATTTCTAGAACAATCACTGTGTGCCACATTTTAACCCCTTTCGTAGAGCCAGACCATCAAGCATATTTCAGGATTAAAAATAATTCCCCATGAGTCAATTTCTAAAATTTGGCAGGTCTCCGCCAGTCAGTAAAATGTGGCTATAACCCAGAAACCTAATCTAGCAGAAAACATGACAGTGAATTCCCACTTCGCCCTGTCCCCCAGCAGCTTCAGACCGAGAAGTTCTCTCCTTGAAAGAGGGGAGGTGGCTTTTTGTGTGAGCAGCTGCTCCTTTCCACAAGTTATTATTCTTTGGGAACAGAATTGTGGACATCCTATTTCTACTGATCAAAAATCTGTGAAACCAAAGGGAATTCTCCAAGGTTATTTCATAAGAAATCTGCTTAAAAAATTACCAGGAAAGCTCTGGCCTATCCCAGTGCTGGGCACAAGAGACAACCAGAAGACCTGGAATGGCCATCCTTCCCTAAATACCCACACAAAGGCAGCCAAGGGAACAGAGAAGATTCTGAGGAAACAAAGATCACCCTGAAGGTGGATGTGATGGGGGTGGGGGGCAGGGAGACTAGCAGGATTCTTGCAAAGATGGGGTAACCGCTAAGACCAGCTTCACTTGTGTCTCAATTCTGCCTAGGACCAGCACTGCTTGCAGGGCTGGGAGTAAGTAGAATGCTGACTAAGCAACTTTGGTCAGCTCCCACTGCAGGGAGCAGCTATAGCAGCAGAAGTAGGCAAGCTGACCACTGCAGGTGGACTGAGGAAGCGAGGGCTGGCAGAGGGGAACTTTGACTCTCATCTCACAGAGGGTGGCTTTATCTGTAAGGTAGGATGGGAATATATTAGGAAAGGAGGACAGGCAGGGCAAAGCCATGTGGTGGCTGCTGTGGCTTAAGGTACATAGGATGAAGAATTTTTTCATGCCTAGAATGTTTAATAAAAGGAATCTTTGCATATAATAGGGTGTGATTTGGTGGAAACTAAGTGGAAATTACACTTGTCTGGAAGTCTAGGCCAGAGCTCGCTCTCTCTCTCTCTCTTTCTCTCTCTCTCTCTCTCTCTCTCTCTCTCTCTCTCTCTCTCTCTCT
>NW_027185777.1:15628879-15641986 GCF_028583685.1 Petaurus breviceps papuanus | reverse complement strand
TCTCTCTCTCTCTCTCTCTCTCTCTCTCTCTCTCTCTCTCTCTCTCTCTCTCTCTCTCTCTCTCTCTCAGCTGATCTCCAGCCCCACATCACCAAACACATATTGGACTTCTCCAATGAGATGTTGCATAGGCATCACAAACTCAATATATCTAAAGACAGAAATCATTCCCTCCCCCCCCCCCCCCCTTCCCTCCCCAACTTTTTTTGTATTTCTACTGCAGGGACCACCATCACTCCAACGTCCAAGGTTCCCACTCTCAGCATTACCCTTGTCTCCTCTTTTTCTTTCATCCAACATACTTAATCGGTTGTCATATATTGTCAATTCTACCTCCACAACATCCCTGGAATTGTCTCTGCCTACACAGTCAACTCTGCCTCTCCTCTGGACTATTGCAATAGCTTCCAATCTTGTCTCAAGAAACTCAATGACTTGCTGTTCCTCATACACAGCGTTTCATCTTCTGGTTCAATGCTTTTGCACTCCCTCCTCATTCTGCCTCTCCATTTCCCGGCTTCTTTCAGAACTCAGGTCAGGTGTTCCCACCCATCAGGCCTGGCCAGATCCCCCAAGCTGCTATGGTCTCCTTCCACACCCAAACTACCTTGTTTTTCTTTACATCTTACACACACAAAGGCACAGCTGGTAGCTGAATGGAAAACCAACTTCAGAGTCAGGAAGATCTGGGTTCAAGTCCTGCCTTGAAACCTATTGGCCAGATAACCCTGAGTGAGTAACTTTACCCCTCAGTACTCCAGGAAACTTTCTTGAAGAAAAGGTACCAAACTCCTGGTAAGGGGAATCTGCTATAGCACTGAACTCAGAGGTCAATGCAAAAAGAATGAAAGAAAGAAAGAAAAGGAAGGAAGGAAGGAAGAAGGAAAAAATCCAACTTTGTGTAACAATTATAATAATAATAGTTAGCATTTATATACTGTCCACTATGTGCCAGGCATTGTGCTAAGGCAGTTACAAACACTATTTTATTTGATCCTTATAACAACCCTAGGAAGTAGGATCTTTTCTTATCTCCATTTTACAGATGAGGAAACCAAAGCAAATAGAGGTTAAGTGATTTGCCCAAGGTCACACAATTTTTATGTGTATGGGGCTGTATTGGAACTCAGGTCTTCCCCACTTTAGGTCCAGTGTTTTATCCACTGTTACCAGCTGTGCTCTCTCTCTCTGTCTCTGTCTGTCTCTCTGTCTCTCTCCACACACACATTACATATATAAACATATCACATACATACACACAAACTACTTGTTACAGATAGAAAGACAGATAGAGATAGAGACTGAGAGAGACACAGACAGAGTCAAAGATGATAGAGCTATAATCTCATTGTCTACTAGCACATAGTAGGGGCTTAATAAACACTTGCTGCTTGATCTAGCAAGTCACTTCATCTGTCTGAATCTCAGTTTCCTCATCTGTAAAATAAGGGAGTTGGGGGTTATGGGTATAGAAAAGGCTGATGATTTCAAAGAAGTTTTCTAATTCTCTGATTCTGTGTTCTTCTATCTTTTGGAGGCTCCATTAAAGAAAAAAGTACAATTATCATCTGTTATAAGGGTTACCCCCATCTAAATGTACTCATCGAAAAGATGAGTCTTCCTGATTTCAGGTCTGGTGCTCTGTCCACTACACTATCCAGATGCCCTTATACAACTCTTAAGCATCAGTATGAGAAGCCAGTATTCCATGACCTGGAGGTCAGCACTCTTTCCATTGTGCTCTGCTGCCTTCCATGTGTTCCACTGAAAACAGAGTAGAGTTCTGAATGTCTTTAAACTTCTACACAATAGCTAACATTGTAGAATGGGGTTTTGTTTCTTCATTAGACATCAATAATTTGCAATGATTATGCAGGATGCAAAAATAAAGTGCTACTTTGTAAGAGCAGAGTAAGTATTCTAAATAACTGACTAACACATGTAACTCCAAATACTTTCAATTTGTAGATTGAAAAAAGGGGGGAGGGATTCAGAAATTATGAAGCACCCTCAAATCACACACATCAGAACAGGATCAGGAGTTGTACTCAAAATAACTCTTTCTCCAAACTCTCTGCCCAAAAACCCCTGGATAGAGTATTTTATTTTTGTCATCCACTGATAATCACTTTCTAGAAATCTTGTATACCAAGGCTGGGATCCTTAAACTGGCATCAATGAATTTTAAAAAATTGATAACTATATTTTAATATAATTGATTTCCTTTGTAATCCTAAATATTTTCTAAATTTTAAAATATTCTTCTGCGAAGGGCTTTACAGGCTTCATCAGTCTGACAAAAAAATCCCTGATCCCCAAAAATTTAAGAACCCCTGAGAAGGAAAAAAAAAGAAGTCCTGAATGGTAAACAGAAGGTCTAAGTAAAAATCAAACAATTAAATAGCAATATAAATACTCCTTACCACTCTCAGTAATTGAAATTAAGATTCATTATGGGCATACAGAATCATTGATTTAAAGTCAGATGGGATTTCAGAAGCCATTGAGACTAAACCCCACACTCTCCATTTCACAGATGTGGACACTGATGACCAGGGAGGTTAAGTAACTTGGTCAAGCTCACAAAAGTGGGATTTAAGCCTATACTTGCTGGGACTCCACTGTCTGTTTTCCGATATACTCTGGATATGGTACTTAATTTACATGGGAGAAATTCATAAGAGCATTTTTATCTATTTTAAGATGAGCTTTTTATTTTTTAAAGTACCATTAACTATGGGAAATTACATTTAAAACAAGAATGTTATGATTAAAAGTTTGAAGGAATTACATTTTGTATCACGATGCAAAGAATTATATCCTAATGTCCTCCCTTCAAGATCATATGCTCTATTACAGAATCTGGATTAACGTCTGGCACAGAGCAAGCACTTTAAATGTGTTTATTACTGAATCGGTAACCACTAACCCTGGAATTTCTCTCTTATCATCTTGTTTCTTTCATCCAAGATAATTCACAGAATTATAGAACCTCAAAGATGGAAGAAACCCTTAGAAGTTCTTTAGTCCAATTCCTTACCGATGCATACCTTTCCCTTAAACTATTAGTACATCCATTCAGTCAGCAAATAATTAAGCCCATTTTATATGCAAAAAGACAGTCACCATATTATTTATCTCTCCAATGTGTAAGGCAGCTGTGCTCCAGGCCCTCTAAAATGCCATGGTCTGAACACTCCTAATCCTTTCCAACATCTTCCTCCCCCTCCTTCTCCTCTTTTTCTACCTAATGTTTCCTAGACACATACACTTAATGGTACAGATTAGACTGTGAAAGTCTCCCAGTGTGATCAAAGACAGAATCTGATCATTTTCCTTAAAAGGTCAGGAGCCTTATTAATAATACCCAGGTGTGGAATGTTGACTATAAACTGTTCCTGAGTTGTTTAGGCTCAGTTATGAAATATCTGTTCTTACTGTAGAATGAGTATGATTTCACTAGTTTTAATGACTTTGCCATGAAGAAACAGGTGAACCCACACTGTGCAAGATGAATTCCTATCTGATGTTCATTTTTTTTTTTTGAGGTTAAGAACTGATATTTAAATTAACTCTGCTCAAATGGGAATCAACATTTGGAGGCAAAGGCTGAAGTTCCCATGAGGTCTACAGAGATCATTCGATTCTATTAAAGAAGGTGCCCTAGTAGCATTTCTCAAGGAGGAACGAACTTTTCCTACCCACCAGCCCTTGGGTCCTCCCATGCATGCAGAGGTCTCAGTATGGGGCAGCATTATGGGAGGCGGAGGTCAGGGGAGGCAGAGCAGCTCTCGAGCCTGTGAAGTCATTTTAAACTTTTTCCCACCAGAAGTTTGGTTAATCCAACCTACCCGCTGGCACAGGAGCGCCAATAGAAAAGACGAAAATTTGCTCTGAGTAGCAAAGCTGCTCTAGGCAGAGGTGGGTCTCCCTAGAGTAGACACAGTCACCATCCAGCAGATCGCTTGGAAGCTGACTTACCCTCACCCTCCACAACTCGGGTGCGCGCACGCGCGCACAAAAAGACACACAGGCACCCACGAACACGAACGAAGGAAAATACACACACGTTCACTCACAAGCACACTTGTGAGAAGGATCCTGCGGACGTTCAGCCCTTTCTCTGCTGAAGCTCTTAGCTGAGCTGCACATCCCTGGGAACCCCGCAGATATGGAGCTCCCCAAGTGCACTCAACTGCGCCTGTAGCCACCCCGCTCCCTCCTCCCCCAGTCCTGCCGAACTTCCCCCAGAGCTTTTCTTGGGAGCGCCTCAAGCTGCCCACTCCCTCCCGGAGTCCGAACTCCAGCCTTCCCACCCCCTCAGCCTCTAGGCTACTCAGGCGGAGCCACCTCCTTCCAAGCCCCATTCTCGCTCTTTTACTAGCAGAAGGGAGCTTTCTTGGAGGTCGGTGTCCACACAAAAGGCAGAGGCTGTCCCCATCTCCCCACCTCCGAGGGAGAGCGCACCCCAAGGTCACCAGGTGAAGTGTGACTCTCTCCAACTCACAATCTCACCTTTGCCAGTTCAGCCCTTCCAGCACATCCCCCCTCCCCCTCCCATTCTTCGGAATCTCCTGCTCCCCACTTCCCTTACTCTAGCAGACCCCCAACGTCCCTACTCTCCTTCCCCTCACTCCCCCGAAGTTCTCTTTTTGCACACTCCCTCGGCTCCTTTCGGAAGATGAGAGGAAGAGACTTCCCTCCTACTTTCCACTGACTCCAGAGGAGGAGATGGCAAATGAAGACAAACTTCTGGTGCCACTTACCCAAGGTTCTGCTCCCGGCTGCCGCCCCTTAGACACGCAGTGCCTCGCCTCGCTCTCCGGTGACTTCACTTTGAAGAAATGAGCCCTCTGTGTGGGCATCACCCACAGCAGCCGCGGCTGCGAAATGCACAGGGTGCCCCCTTTGAGAGGAGGTGACAGTGCTGGCTTCTGCAGCCGCGAACGCAGCCGCCGCCTCTTCTGGCTCTATCTAGTCTCTCCCGAGTCCGGGTCTGGCAGCAGAATCCCCGGCAGGTGTAGCAAGAAAGAGCAGCTCCGCGCAGCCCGAGGCTATTGCGCAGGGCGCTGCGCGCCCCGCTTCGCGGCTTGCCCCTTTCTATCGGAGTTGCAGTTTCAGTTCATGCCAGGACTGCAGCACCAGCTCCGACCTCTTCCGGAAACGACTTTCAGTTCACCTGGTCCGCTGGCTGGAGCAGCGCAAAGCGGGGCTCACGGGCAGGCGGCATGGCACAGGGTGCAGTGGGACGGGCGGGAGGAGGAGCGGGAGGCGGCGGGAGCCGTGACTGCGCCTCCAGCTTCCTCTCCAAGGAGCGCGCAGCCTTCTCCAGACGCTCTCCTCGGGACTGCAGTCCTGACGTCACCCCCCGCCCCCCCGCGGAGGAGATGGGAGGCGGGTAGGGTGGAGTGTGAGTGTGTGAGTGTGTGCGTATGTATGTGTGTGTGCGTGTGTATCAGTGTGGTGGGGGCGGAGGGGGGTGTGTTTGGAGAAAGGAGTTCTAAACAGCAGCTGGAGCTGGAAAAAAAACCACTACATCTAAAGAGGGAGAGCTACCGAAACAGCCGGGGGGCGGCGACTTCAAATTTGGGGTGTGGGCGCGGAGGACTCTTCAGAGTCGGATCGGAAGGGAGGAGATGGAAGAAGCAAGCCGGGGTGGAGGAGCAGCCGGAGTTAGGGACGCACTTCATCACAAAGTTAGGGCATGAAACTACGGCGTGCTTTGCTTAGCTCCATTTACTAGCGTAGGGGAGCGAAGAGGGGCGGGAGAGGGGCCGGTTAGCAAACGTCGAGTTGCGGGTGGCAGCGGGAGGGAGGTTGCAGGCTTAATAAAAAGTGATGAGACAGACAGAGGGGGTGGAGAGCCATTGCCAGTGCAGAACATCTCCAGGCTCTCTCAGGCTCTTCCCTTTGCCCCACAATGTCCCCTAGAGGATGCAAGCTTATATACGCAAAGGGCACCCCTAACTCCCTCGGAGCCTGGCGATTAGTCCAGCTCCAGACTAGTTGTTGTCCAGAAGCGAAAGTGGCCCTTGCCCTGACATCCTCCCATATTGTCACCTATTCGCTCCACCGCTCCCCTGGGTGAGCCGTTAGGGGTCATCTGTGGCTCCAAAGGAAAGACAACTCAGGTATTGGTCCGAGTTGAATCCAGCCTCGCTACCGAACACAGCTACCCATGGTTTTGCAGCCCAGCTCGGCAGGTACTGAGCCCAGGGGATAGCACAGGGAGGCGGGCAGTGAGAGGTACCAGGGTCATCACACTCAGGAGCTGGAGCAGAGAGAAACCCGGCAGCACGTCAGGTCAGAAATTGCTTGGGGTTCTTTCCTTCCTTCTCCCTCTCCTCCACTCCCCTTTCCCCAGCTCCCGCACCTTCAGGGCTGCGCTAGGGATCGAAAAATGAAATAGCCTCCTCCCTCCTTAAGACCACCCAGTCTAGGGTTTTCTGAAGCTGCTTTGGGGAAACCCCCACCCCCAAAAAGAGGCGCCGGACGTCTCGGCTAGGCTCGACATGGCTAAAAGTTGTCCTCTTCGCTGTAACCCGGCTAGCTGTGGGCGCCGGGCGCAGCACTGTCCTCTGTCCGGGCCTCCCCTCCCCAAAGCGCGGCTGTCCGGCTAGCTCGCCCAGGCGTGGGGTGGGCGCTGCCTGCCAAAGCTGACTCCTCTCACGTCGTCTGGAATAGGTAATAAGCGCCAGAGCCCGCTGTCAATTTCACTTGTCAGCTGCGCAGCGCCAGCCGCTCTGCAGTGACTACCGGAACCGCCGCCAGCAATTTTGCCCTCGTCAGGTGGCCACGGTTTTTAACTGCGATTTTCATTTCTACCTGATTCCAGAAGTCTCTGTCTTTAGCGGGATGCTTACTCATTTTGTAAAGCCCTTATGGGCGTGCTGGGGATGGGTGGGAAGAGGGAGAGAGAATAGAGTTTAGCCCAGGAAACCCTTTCACTTATAAAATAAAGTTTTAACTTTTTAAAGTTACTTGAAAGAATAACAGAAACTTACTGAACCAGCAGAAAGTTTCTCGGCCTCTTCTGTCTCAAATCCAGAGCACCGCAAATATTAACAAAACATCAGCTGACACATTTGCATGGAAGTCTGCTTGAAGGTGAAATGGCCACTTCCTTCCTCATAACCTCTTTGGCTGCGGGAGGGATACCTGAGGAAAGGAGACAGAAATTCTGAACCAAACTATAAAACTGGATATTTTTGCCTGTAGGGTGAATTTTAAAAGTACATAAATAAATCATCGTGCTAAACGTCCCAATTAGGATAATACAGTGTCAGATTAGGAAATTAGGCCATCAACCTCTAGTTCCCCTCTTTTCCTCTTTAAAGACTAAATAACACATCCACAACCCGCTGTCATCGCTCATGAATTACATAACCAGAATCCTACTGAACATGCACTTTCAGAAACAGTAATGACTTTGCAGCAAGACTTCTGAACATGCTAATTCTGGTTAGCAGGGGGGAATTAAAGTCTCTGACAAAGAGACAGCTTAAAAAAATTAGTAAAAATGGTATATATGAAACAAACGAGCCTCTTAAACTATCCTAAATCTGACTTAGCAGCATGTTAATTATATAACAAATATTTTATATTTTTGTATATACATACAGATAATTAAACCTAAAACCTGACTTTCCCTATCTCTGTCAAATTCTGACCAGCAGTATTGTTTGTACTTCTAAACAACATACACGAAAGAAAGGTCACTTCTTAATAAAAGCACCAACTCACAATTTTGTTATCAGGTTAAAGTCACACAGATGGTCCCATGAAACTCTACAAAAGCTTGAAATGTTAACAACTGCTGGTTTTAATAGTGGTAACCTCATGTGAGTGATTTACAAGTGATACAAGATAGGGATAGCGATTGGAGACCTTTGATGTAGGAAACTTCCTCTATCGGTGCTCTTTAGGATCGTCTCCATCAATCATTAAACAATTATTAAGCACTTACTATGTGCCAGGCATTCTGCTAAGTGTTGGGGATATAGAAAGAATCAATAGATAGGTCTTGCCCTCAAGGAGCTTATAGTCTTAGATGAAGGTATCAATTACTGTCATTTAAGTTTATTGACATTTTAGTGTTTTGAAAAGTTGGCATTTAGAGGTTTTGTGAGATTTTACAACAGCAGCATTTCACTTATACTTGGACATATAAGTTGCTTAGAAGCAAAAGCAATGCTCCAAGGCATAGCCTTTCTTTCCTCACAGCTGAGCCTTAATCATTGTGAGAAGAAGTAAATTCTAGGCACAATTCCATAACAGCTACAAAAAAAAAAAAAGGCTCCTGTGTATCTTGAAGACAATAAATACTTATTGACAGTCCCAACAAAGGAAATAAATAGTGAAGTGAGGACAATGTGAAGAAGAGTGTGTGCTCCTTGAGGGTAGGGATTCTCATTATATTTGCTTTTTATTCCCAGTGCATAGCACACAGCAGCCATTTAACAAATGCTTGTTGATGATGAAAGTGCCAAGAGTCAGAACTCTGAAGTAGGAAATGAGTAGCCTAGCCTTAACTCCTTGATTACAAAATAAACAAACCCCAAACAACAACAACACATTCTGTTAAAGGATTGCCATTACAATGCTAGGTATTCATGATTACAAATAAAGAATATCTCAGCCAGAGTTGGGGAGGAGACTTCTTTTAAGTTATAACACTAGTGACTTTTAATTAAACTGTGCATAGTAAACAAGTTTCTAATCTAAATTCTCCAGCAAATACCTTTGACTAACATCTGTGGCACCCTGTAATTCATTTCCTACTCCTCCAGTCCTCCCCCCCCCCCCCCCCCCCCCCCCCCCACCCCCCCGATCCCAGAGGCTTTTATAAAAGCCAAGGAGTTTTCTTCTTTCCTTCTAGGTGTTGCTTCTCATTTTCAATACAGAGAAGGAAAGATCTTCTCTTAGGACTCCTTCTTTCTGCATGTACCTTACAAGATTAACACTGTGTGTGTGTATGTGCACATGTGTAATGCAGGGTGAGAGTATATAAATTACAATAAAAAATATCTATTGTACTTTGTAGTTTCATTTATAGGAAGACCATTAAAAAACCAAAAAGCCTTTATGCTTTTCATGATGAATAAATAAAATCCTACCAAGAGAGCCACTTGTTTTTAAGATATAATGAATTTTGTAGAAAACATTGGAATTTTTCTGTAACTTCTTCTAGTCTTTGGTTTTGCTCTTAATATTTCATGCATCATGATATATTAATAACTCTTTGTTTGAAATGCTTTTAAAGTGACCTATAATTTTGGTAGAGTTAACCCTGGAGGCAACAAAAACAAGTGGTCATTCGCTTTTCCAGAAACCAAAATTTCAAACCAATAAATTAAAAGCTAGGAAAGTAGTATAACCAAGAAGTCTCTGAGATAAAACATTTATAGATAATGTCTTCACTGGAAATATGTCAGGTTAAGTTTTGTACCTAGAAAGATACATTGAAGGGTTTATGAAATTACTTTCTACAATTGATTAATGACTATATATTATGTATTAATTGAAAATTACAGAACTATTAGATTTTTATGATGAAAGTCTAACAGGAAAAAAACTGGGTATTCCAAACATTGTCATTTAAATATTCATATATTTGATATGTAGTGTTGTATTTTGGGATTCTGAATATTTCTACATTTCTGTGTTGTAAATATCCTGCACTGATGTGTCCCATGGAGGGGACCTTGGGTTCTTTACACCTAGGCCAACATTGTAGAAGCTCTGACAGGTTCCATGAAATTGGAAGTTTCAAATATGTTGTGGGTTATTGGTTATGCCTACTTTCCAAAGGATAGCCTAACTGATTACAGAGATAGACACATCAAAATAAGCTGACCAAGAAGTAATGGGAACCTGGTAAATTACAAAATGATCCTCAGCTCTATTGGGTCCTTTTTGATTCTGCAGAGATGGTGGCAGATTAGTAGAAAGGAGGCATAGAGTGCTAAAAAAGACAATTTTTTCTATCATCTATAAATATTTACTTTTGACAAATATTAGAATTTTTCCATTGGGTAATGAATAAGTCTAAGAGAGGCAGTAGATAGATTGCTGGACTTGGGTTCAAGAATACTTGACTTGGAATTCCTCTGGGTGACCCCAGCCTCATTTTCCTCATCTGAAAATAAAGAGTTTGAAGTCAATGACCTCTCAGGTCCTTTCTAACTTCAATGATTATAACATGGAACCATGTTATCAATGTGGCTTTCTCATGATCAATGGAACCACAAGAAAAAAGATAAAGCTAAATGGAAGCATGGTTTAAAGATATTCTTTGGAGAAGAGAAGGCAAAGTGTTTTTCCCAAATGTCTAAAAGCAACAAGAATAATGATTTTATGAAACCCTTGATCACCTATTTATGGCTAATAATTAGCATTTGCAAAGGACCTCCATTAAGACAGACAAGGCTTATGGGTCAAAGTTGGTTGTACATGATACAGAGGTAGAGTACAAACAACAAACACCCTATAAGTTAAATCAACATATACTTGAATATTCCATAACTTCAAAGAAAAGGTAGTCATAGGGAAGTGTGGGGAAAAAATTAGAAAATGCAACTCAGAATTAACACGTGAAAGAGACCAAAGGTTTGTAGATCCGTGCACCGTTTTATCTATATATTTTGAATACTTTCTTCAAGAAAAGAGCCAAGAGTTTCTAACTAAGATGAGCCATACATGACATCACAAAAATCAAATTGGCCATATCTTAACAGATGATAAACAAAGGGTAACCAATGGAGAAGTCAAGGAGTCAGTCATTGAGGATTAAGTGTGTACTACATGGGGGACGATGTGCTAAGTGTTGAGGATGCAAAGAAAAGCCAAAACAGACCCTTCCTTCAAGGAGCTCGTTTTCTAATGGGCTGATTTCAGAATGTTCAGAATATCTATGTACAGTCAACCCATTGGGTCTTTATAGCGAATATCAAAATCAATACCAAATTGGGTTAAAAATTAGAAAACATGAAAAATTGGGAAAAAAATTAGAAGATATAACCAAAACAGATCTCATTTGATCAGTTTAAATAAGCTAGTGGTGCCAAAAAAAAATGGAAATGGATAAAATAACAGATACTGACAGGGATTTTTATAATTTCCTAGGGAAAGTGCCATAATGAGGAAGCTTAAAACAAGTCAACTCATACTTGATCTCCTTGCCGAGCAGAGTTATTTGGAAGCCAAGAGCAGCATATTTTAGACTGTAAATTCATGTGCAAAATCTTATAGAATAGGATGGGAAGAAAAATATGAACAATAGGTTTAGACTCTAAATAAGTAGACCTTGCCTTCCATGTGGCAAAATAGAATGTCTTACAGGGGAAAGAGCTAACGAGCCCTTGAGCCAGGAAGTATAGCCAAATGAATGACATGGGAGCTAAGGTTTTGAGGGAGTCAAAAGAGGCTTCTGCAAAAACCTGAGCTAAGGGTCTTACCCTATCTTTCTTTCCTACCAGAAAGAAAAATGTGGCACTTCAGTTGAAAAAAATCCTATAACGCTCAAGCTGAAGAGAACCCAGGACCACCCGGCCAAACTAGAGGTTAACTATGGAAAAAGACTATAGCTTCTCATCAAAAAGCAAGCCCAGAGAGTTTAAAGGATTATTCTATCTAGAGAAGATGTTATACCTTTGAAGAGCCCAGTGATTGAACAACCTGATTAGCCAACTCTGGCAGCAGTCACTTGGCCATCTGCAAATTACTCCACTCAGGTGGCAATGAGACCTTCCCAGAGTCTTCTGGTCCAGCATTCTAAGTTTTGTGTTCACTGACTTCATTTCCCCTTCAATTTATTGTACTGAGGGTGACTGATGCTTACTGCTAAGTCTCTAAGAAAATGTTTAGAATTTTGTTAACTATTTGTTAACCACATTTTTGTTTCCTCACTGCCTTGATACCTTACTAGAATGAGCTTCCTAGGTTGGTTTGCAAACAACCATCTCACTGGATTATACAAGATGAAGGCAGAAAAAAAAATCAACAACTTTCAAGTAAAATTATTGATTACAAAAAAATAAACTGCTAGAAGACAAAAGGAAAATGAGTAGACTATATTTGGTAATTCTGCAAAAGAAGTATCAAAGGAAGAAATTGTTGAGAGAGATAAAAACAAAACATTTAAGAAATATGTTATGTAACTAAAATGATAACCTTGGTTTTTTTTTCCTCTGGGAGGGGCTTTCCAGCTAACTATCTGAAAGAATAAGAAGCCAGAACAGGTTGTGGTAGATACCTGTATTCCCTGCTACTGGGGAGGCTAAATCTGGTGGATCACTTGAGTTTGGAAGTTCTGAAATTTAATAAACGCTGAAATTGATCAGGTGTCTGAATTAAGCCCAGCATCAATATGGTAAACCTCCAGAGAGAAGTGTGGAAAAGCCAGGAAAAGGCCCATGTTAGAAACAGATCAGGTCAAAATATACATACTGATCAGTAATAGGATTGGATTTGTGGATGGCTAAGGAACCAATGGAAAAAGTAAAATAGGAAAAAAATTAATAGAATTCCACCTCCCATATCCATGCTTTGTACTGGCTGTCCCCCATGCCTGGAGAGTACTTCTTCTTCAACTCCAACTCACAGAATCCCAGCCCTTTCTCAAGCACTGACTTCTACTAGAATCCTTTCCTGATCCCCCCAACTTATAATGACCTCAGTTTCAAACTACCTCATATTTAATTACTTTGTATTTATTATCTTTATATTTATTGTCATTTATTGCCTTCATAGCGATTCTGCATATACTTAACAGACATCTGTTGTCCTTCCCCCACCCTTGCCCCATCCCTAGTACTGTTCAGGAGAATGATGATTATTTCATTCATTATATTTGCATTCTTAGTGCCTCCCAGCTCTTTAGATAGAGTAGGCACATAATACATGCTTGCTGATTGGAAAAATATAGAATTATTGAGTTCAAAGGTACAGTGATGCACCTTGGGAATTCTGTGCTCACTTCTAACCTGTCTCTGTTTTTTGTGTGCTTTAGCATATTTATTCAGTATATATAAGAGATATATGATAGATATATGATAGATAGATAGATAGATAGATAGATAGATAGATAGATAGATAGATAGATAGATA
>NW_027185777.1:15616497-15628869 GCF_028583685.1 Petaurus breviceps papuanus | reverse complement strand
ATAGATAGATAGATAGATAGATAGATAGATAGATAGATAGATAGATAAACTCTGGCTTTTCACCACTAGATAGGCAGAGTGGTATAGAAGATGGAGCACTGGATTTTGAATCAGAAAGAACTTGGTTTAAATCCTGCCTCAGAAACTTATGGTGTGACCCTAAGCAAGTTATTTAACTTTGGGGGGTCTCAGGTAACTCATTTCTGAAATGAAGGAGTTGGATTCAATGACCTTTGAGGTTTCTTCTAGCTATATATTTGTTATCTAAAGGAAATCTAACTTAAATTAAACCCCAAGGTCCTGAATGGCTGTCCAAAATTAAAGTCACCAGAGATTTCTCTTCTTGTATCATTTTCCTTTCCTAGACTCAAAATCAACTTCTTTTTTCAGCTTCTAAACTTGCATTCCTTCTTGCATCTCCTACTGAACTTCCAGCCAGAGGGTACAGTGAACATTAGCTTTCAGATGATGTTAATTAGTATGGATCCAATGAACCCTAACTAACCCACTGGGGCCGAGAAACCAGTTCTACATCCCTTCCATGTTAACCAATTAATGAGTTATATTTACCAGTTGATTCCTTGTCCCCTCCTCTTTAAGTAGTACTTTCCTAGAATACGATCACAAAATTTTACAATATTTTAATACTTTAAATATACAGTAATGCATGTATCATTTCCACCCACAATAAGCAAAGGGTCATTGAATCACAACTAGCAGTATTATTTTCACATTAACAAACAGCATTTATAAGATCATCCATTAAATAGAATTGAAGTTAACACTCTTCAAAAAGCCAATAGTGGGAATAAAAAATGGCTGTTCATTTTCAAGGTGCCAATTTAAGGTCCCTTCACTAGACTTCTCTAGCACCTGTAGCAGCAAGCACCCCAAGCATCCTCAGGGTTTGCTGCCAACACAGGTTCTTGGATCTGCTTTGATACAGGAAAGCAACTCAAAATGGGTTAACAAGCTTACTTTAATCAGTCAAACATATATCGTTTACCTCGTTCAGGGGAAAAAGGTCAGCACCCCAAACTTCAAAGTATACAGGCAGAATTATCAAGACAGAAACAGATCAAGTAGACAGCTTTCCAAACTGTCCAGTCATTACATCCATACCAAATCACCATCTGGTTTTCAACATCTGGGTTTTTCAAAGCCGGGGGGCTCTGGACAACGGCTTCCCAGAATCCATATCAAATCACAGAACACTTCTCAAAGTGAGCTCCCAAAACAAAGCTACACATCAGGGCTTAATAGCCTTCTCCTGGCTCAGAGAATGTAACAACCTTTTGGACCCACTGGCCAATCAAAAAGTATCAACTGAAAAACAAGCCTCCCACCCCAGGCTCCAGGTGCACTTTAGCCTAGGGGCAGGGAAGATCTTTAAAATTTACATTCCATTACAGCACCTCATAGTGATATGGAAGTGACACCACATTCTTGAGGACTATCTGCCTATAAGCTCTGACAGATCTTTCTTGTTGTTCAGTTGTTTTTTAATGACGTCCAACTCTTTGTGATGCAATTTGGAGGAGGGGGGTGTTTTTTTTTTTTGTTTTGTTATTTGGAAGGCAATTGGGGTTAAGTGACTTGCCCAAGGTCACAAGGCTAGTTTTTGTGTTAAGTGTCTGAGGTCGTATTTGAACTTAGGTGCTCCTGTCTCCAGGGCCAGGGCTCTACTCACTGTGCCATGTAGCCACCCCAAATTTGGAGTTTTCTTAACAAATATACTGGAGTGGTTTGCCATTTCCTTCTCCAGCTCATTTTATAGATGAAGAAACTGTGACAAACAGGGTTAAGTGACTTGCCCAAGGTCACACAGCTACTAAGTGTCCGAAGCCAGATTTGAACTCAGGAAAATAAGTCTTCCTGACTCTAAGTCTAACACTCTATCCACTGGGTCACCTAGCTGACAGATCCTACCAAGCTAGAAAAGCTTGTGTGGGTCAAATCTAGTCCAGTAAGCATTTATGGAAAACCTACTATAGGCAAGACATGCTGCTAGGTGCTGGAGATAGGAAGATCAAATTTAAAAAATCCCTTCCTTCCAGAAGCTTGCATTCTATAAGCAAGTGAAGATATCACCCTCCTGATGTCATTGGTTCTCTTCAAGAATGAAGGACAAACAACATCATATCTGTTGCCTAAGAATAAGCCCTGCTAAGTTGAGAGAGGCTCATAAATAGTTTACTGGAGGGTGATGACACTTATAGCTATAGCAACTTGAGAAGATGATCCACTAGGGTATGGATGAGTTGGGATCTTCAAAGATGGAGAAAGGACCCACATCAAAGAAATCATGGATCCCTGAAATACTGAATTATATTTTAATATTCTTCTTCTGTTATTCCACTCTGATCTCATCGTGCTATGGCAGGGGGTAGAGTGACCATATGTCCTCAAAGACTGTGCCAGAGAACTCTACACAAATTCTGGCAGGCCCTACCATGATGGAAAGGCTTCAAGGATGGGTGGAATGTGTAGATCACCTAAGGACCAGTCTAGCTAAGGGCAGAGATGCTTATTACCAAAAGTTAGTCACAATAGGATTTTTTTTTAGACCAAGAGAAGTCTTGAAGAAACATCTACTAAGGTAAGAAGGGGTTAAATTTTGGAGACATTACTCTGCTTGAATTTCTGAGAGCACAAGGAAAATCTCACCTACCAATGGGCATGAAGGTTGGAGGTCAAATAAAGTGAATAGCCAAACTGAAAGGAAAAGAAATTTATTAATATACTAAGGAAAACTGCCAGCTGGTAGCAGCTTCAGCCCTCAAGGCTTATATAGCTTTTCAGGCCTAATTAGAATATACGTCCAATCACCAGCATTCTGCAACATTTAAGGAAAGATGGATGATTAGGACGAGAAAAGATGATTGCTGGATTTGTTGTAATGGGTTGGTGAAAGTTTGTAAAATCAAATGCTTACTCAACCAGGGTGGTTTTCAGTTGTTTGTCTGCTTCTGTTTTTGGAGACTGGGTCTCCCTATCTCATACAGTCTGGAAGTACAACCTGGTAGAAGATGGTACTTGAGCTGTGTCACAAAGGAGGGATTTTATGAGCTGGAGCTGAGGAAGGAGTGCATTCCAGGCAAGAGGATCAGCCATTGCAAAGGCATGGAGATGAAAGATGGAGTTCTTTTTTATTTTATTTTTTATTTTACTATTCCTTTCGATTACTTAGTAAAGCTTTTTAACAAGACCATTTTTCAGTTAAATTAAAGAAAGGATGATCCACTGACATGTTATCTAGAGAATCAGGAGCAGAATGACATTCCATTTGGAAAGAAGGAGGAGAAGAAGGTGAAGGAGGAGGAGGAGGAGGGACAAGGAGGAAGAGGAGGAGGAAAAAGAGGAAGAGGAAGAAGAAAGGGGGGAAAGGAGAAAGAAGAAGAGAAAGCAGAAGAAAAGGAGGAAGAAAAAGAGAAAGAGGAAGAAAAGGAAGAGGAGAAAAAGAAAAGTGATTCTGTGAAGACCAGGCTTTAGGGTTCACTCAACAGCAACAACTACTTTTTTTTTTCAAATGCTTTATTAACTTCTGATTTACATCATTCATTTCCGCCAGATTTTGAGTTACAATTTTTCTCCCCATTTTTCCCCTACCCACCACCACAAAATAGCAGTCCCAATTTGCTCTCTCCCATATTTTCTCCAATACCCCTTTCAACTTTTCCAGTGTATCTCTGTGCCTCAGTGCCTGTATATCTTATTTCCCAATTACATGTAAAATAGTATTAATAATAGTATATACATTTGAATATTTGATTTTAAAACTTTGAATTTCAGATTAATTTCCTTTCTCCCTTGTCACCCACCCTTACTGGGAAGATAAGTAGTTCAGTATAAGATGTACATGTGTAGCTAATGAAAACCAATAACATAGTAGATATATTGTAAAAGACTGACTATATTTCCCTACCTTTTATCCCACCTCCCACTTGTTCTATTCTCTACTTTGATCCCATCCCTTTTCAAAAGTGGGTGCTTCCAACTTCCCTTCCCCCCAGCCTACCCTCCCTTCCATCATCCCCCCTCTCACCCCCTTCCCCCCTACTCTCCTGTAGGGTGAAATACTCTATTTAGTGTGTGTTTCATCCCTCCCCAAGCCAAATTCAATGGGAATAAGGTTGACCCATTCCCTTTTGCCTTCCTATTCTTCCCCTCCATTGTAACCATTTTCCCTTGCCTCTTCTATATGAGATAGTTTACCCCATTCTGTCTCTCCCCATCTCCTCTCATTATATTTCTCTCTCACCTCTTAATTTCACTTTTTAAGTATCATCCCTTCCTGTTAAATTGGTCCTGTGCCCTCTATCTATGTATACCTGTAAGTATATATACACACATTCACATATGTATTCATATGCCCATATACTCTCATATATAGACATACATATATATATATATGTATATATATATATATATATATAATTCCCTTCAACTACTGAAATAAGGTTTTTTTTAAGCAATCAGGGTTAAGTAACTTGCTCAAGGTTACATGGCCAGGTGTTTCTGGGTGGGTGCTAAGTGTCTGAGCCCAGGATTCAATCTGCAGGTCATCCCAACACTGGAGCCAGTGCTCTTACTCACTGTGCTACCTGGCCACCCCATACTGAGAAAAGTTTTATAAGTTACAATTATTGTTTTTCCATGTAGGAATGTTAACAGTTCAACTTTGATAAGTTCCTTATGATTTCTTTTCGCTGATTACCTTCTCATGCTTCTCTTGCTTCTTGTATCTGAATGTCAAGTTTTCTGTTCAACTCTGGTTTTTTCAGCAAGAATGCTTGAAAGTCCTCTATTCCCCTGAATGACCACATTTTCCCCAGAAACATGATACTCAATTTTGCTGGGTAGGTGACTCTTGGTTTTAATCCCAGCTCCTTGGACCTCCGGAATATCATATTCCAAGCCCTTTGATCCCTCAGTGTAGAAGCTGCCAGATCCTGGGTTATCCTGATTGTGTTTCCACAATATTCAAATTGTTTCTTCCTGGCTGCTTGTAATATTCTCTCCTTAATCTGGGAATTATGGAACCTGGCTATAATATTCCTAGGAGTTTTCTTTTTGGGATCTTTTTTTAGGAGGTGATCAGTGGATTCTTTTAATCTCTATTTTGCCCTCTGGTTTTAAAGTATCAGGGCTGTTTTCTTTGAGAACTTCCTGGAGGATGATTTCTAGGTTCTTACTTTGATCATGGCTTTCAGGTAGTCCAACAAATTTTTAAATTATCTCTCCTGGATCTAATTTCCAGGTCAGTGGTTTTTCCCATGAGATATTTCACATTGCCTTCTATTCTTTCATTTGTTTGGATCTGTTTAACAGCATCTTGATTTCTTATAAAGTCATTAGCTTCCATTTGCTCCAATCTAATTCTGAAGCAATGATTCTCCTCATCGAGCTTTTGAGATTCTCTTTCCATCTGGCAAATTCGGCTTTTTAAGGCATTTTTCTCCTTATTGCCTTTTTAAGCCTCTTTTGTCATTTGAGTCAGTCTGTTTTTTAAAGTGTTATTTTCCTCAGTCAGGCTGTTGACTCTCATTTCATAATTTTCTTGCATTGTTCTCATTTCTCTTCCCAATTTTTCCTCCACTTCTCTTATCTGCTTCTTAAAGTCCTCTATGGCCTGTGGCCAGCTCATATTTTCCTTTGAAGCTTTTGGTGAAGGAGTTCTGACTTCACTGTCTTCCTCCTGTTCCATGCTTTGCTCCTTTTTGTCCCCAAAATAGGAGTCTAATGTTGGACTCCTGTTTGCTTTGTTTCCTTTGCCTGGTCAGTTGCCAAAGCAGGTAGAACCCTCAAAAGGAGAGATTTGTATGATCAGTTAAGAAAAACGGACTTTCCTTAGGGTTAGAATAAGACCTTCCATTAGAGTGTCTTATTCTATGAGTATCTAAAGTAGGTGTTCTTGACTTGCAGTCTGTAAATTTTAAATATATATTATATGCATACACATATTTGATAGAGGTATTTCAATATAATTGGCTTCCTTTGTATCCCTATGAATTTTCTTTTAATTCATTTAGAAACATTATTCTGAGAAGAGATCCATTGACTTTGTCAGATGGTCAAAAAGGGACCATGACACAAAAATGGTTAAGAATCCCTGGTCTTAAAGTATATCTGGGCTGATTCTTTTCTTCCCTTTGTCCTTTCTCTAGTATTTTCAAAAAGGATGCATGCATTGTACCTGGGAGTCAGGGACATTCCAAAACTGATGGGAAAATAAATCCTTTAAAAGAAACATTTAGAGAAAATTTCAAGTTATCATGCATATTCTAGATGCACTATCACAGTCATCCAAACATTTAATAAATACTCACCATATTCCAGATACTGTGCTAATGACTGGGATGAAAAGAAAGGCAAAAATATAATCCATATCCCCATAGAGTTCATTCTAATGGGGGACACAGCATACCAAAAAAACTGTACATATATACAGTATACACACATATCTTGTTAAAAAAGCTTTACTAAGAAATCAAAAGGAATAATAAAATAGAAATATATATATAATACTATAATATGCAGTATTATACAGAATAAATGTAAATATATGGTATAAATGAAAGGTGGTCTCAGGAGGAAGACACAATTACTTTGATTCTCTCCATCTTGTTTAGAACAGCTCCAGTCTATGTTGTTAATAGGCTTTCTTACTCATTTTCTTCAAATTCTTCCTAAAAGATTCAGTTACTTTGGTCTAGGTTTCCAGTGTTGCGTTCTTCCTTCTCCTTCTCCTTTCTATTTTGACACTGAAGCATTTTTCATTTTGCATTGTTTAATTCAAACAATTAGATCATAGGCACCTCTGGGCAAAGTCTTTGGCTTCCTACATGTTTATAAAGCATTAGGTACAGTTATTATAGTCTATAAATAATAATAACAGTAATCATCCTCTATACAAAATTAGAGTGTTGGCATGTTCAGCCTGTCTAGTACCCTGATTTGCTTTAGTATTTCTTAATTATCTCATGAAACCCATGCTATAAAGGGGGCTACATTATACAGGCATAAAGAAAACCCTACTCTTCCTCTATGTGATGGCAGAGATGGCACCTGCAGCTTTCCTCCACCCACCACTAAGCTTTACAAAAGTGAGGGTGATGCTGTATTGATGTAGGAAACTATTCAAAGAAATCCTGTTTTCAGCTTTTTTCCATCTGAAAAGGCTCACCAGCATCCAGCATAGCTGAGATCTATATCTCCCGAAGGAGCTGTAGAAGACTAAAACGGGACATATGTAATTTGCACCACAGTAATGAAGAACTGAAGAATTATGGGACGCCATTCAGACATTAGCGTGGGAGGTAAGGTCCAATAGCAACATTATCCTGTAACCGGATGTAAGTTGCTACATTTCAAAACCAGGTATTAGTTGGCCCCCAATTTTCAGATGAAACAGCAAATCAAAGTCTTGATTTTGTGCTAGAGCTGCTTGCCTCATCTGTGAACTGTCCTTCATTCTCAAACTCTGATGAAAGGCCAAAGAGACTGCTGATGATGCACACTCAATAAATATCTCTTGGTAGATGGTGAGATTGCTGATTCCATTGCAGTATCTACTGGAATCATGCAACAAACTTGCTAGGTTGCTGTAATTAAGTTTGTGTGGTGACTTAAATCATTAAGCAGATGGGGAATATGCCCAAAGTACCCCCTCGACATTTGGAAGTATATAGTGTTGAAAGAGCAGTACACAAAACTGCAAAACCTCACATGGTTTTACTACTTTAAGAAAGACAGTGATGTTCTCATGGAAGTCTCCTTGTCTTCCTTGCTCTTTTTTGCCTGGGAGTTCTCTCCCGATGCATTAATGTGATTTTAATGTGTGTGAACCAAAGCTGCATCTTTGGCCAGTCACTTCTGCAGTCAAAACATTCAGTGTTTCATGTTATATTCTAAATCTTCTGAATAAATTGAATATAGCATTATAATAGTAAGATCATTTCTCTGTTGTGGTAGAAATACCTTAAGGCATAGTTCCCAGAAAACACCATTTACTAACAACAGAGGGAAATACTGGTGAAGGAACGAGGCTGCCGCTCAGCAATTCTGATTCTCCAGGTTTTCTTTAATGGGACAAAATCCATTTTTACAGCACATATGGCATTCCTTGAAGGCTATTTTTCATTTTTAAAGTTGTATAGTCCACAAAAATAACCATTGTGCATTTTTTCCCTGCTTTCAGTAGTACCCAAAATGTTATCCTGAATTTACCCTCAGATTTCCTTACAAAACATGAAAAAAGGAATTCAAGATGTCCACCAGGGGTCTAATGTCCCATTAAAACAATAAAAGGGGAGAGGTAAGCTGAAAATATATGTTTGTAAAATAGCAACAAGTTTTATAATCTTTTAAACTGAAAGGCAGCCGAGTATATAGGAGGATTACAGGAAGGTGCCATACTGGCCCATATCTTCCCCTTACTAGCTGTGGGACTCTAGGAAAAACATTTATATTCTCTGAGCCTGTTTTCTCACCTGTGAAAATGAGAAAGCTTAACAAGATAATTCCCAAGATCCTTTTTTATTTTAAGATGCAAAGATTTATATTCCCAATGGAAAATTATCAAATTATACACCTGTTATTTCAATATGTAGATAATGCAATATATAGAGAGTAGAGCTTGCCCATACAAAGGCATGAGAGAATAAAACTTAAAATGTTATTCTGAGTCCTGATTATCAAACGTATTATGAATTTTAGAAATTGTTTACCTATTTTGCTCCTACATTAGCTGACACTTATATAGCCCTTAAAGTTTTATCAATATATGCTTTGTGTATTTATCTATATGCCTATATATACATACACATACATATATACATACTTGTACACAGAGAGAAGAGGAAGAGAAGAAGAGGGAGAGAAGGAAGGAGAAGAAGAAGAGGAGGAAGAGAAGGAGGAGCAAAAGGAGAAGAAAGAGGAGAAGTAGAGAAGGAGGAAGAGGAAGAGAATGCAACACAATCCTTCCACTTTCTCAGGCTCACCACCTAGGTGTCACTTTCAACTCCTCATTATCTGTTGCCAAGGTCTGTTGATTCCTCTGTGTAACATCTCTCAAATATATCCCCTTCCCTCCCCTGACACTGCCACCACCCTGATACTTAATAGTAATACATAATGTACTATAATAATACATAATTATTATAATTAATAAAACAGTACAATAATAATACATAAATATTGACATGCATATGCTATATATGTGTATGTATACATATATATAAAATATCTCATCTGATCCATATAACCCCCACCCCCAACTTTGAAGTTAGTAGCATAAGTATTATCATCTTCTGCATTACATATGAAGACACTGACCAGCAGAGAGATGAAGTGACTTTTCCTGAGCTGGCCTGGTGAACCAATAGACCTAGGATTCAAACTCACATTTTTTCACTCTAAACTCAGTGTTTATTCCACTATACTGCTATGTTGTCCAACCAATACCATAAAAGAGAAAAGCAATAGTAACAAAAAATTACGATGTCTGAAAGTTATCTATGTAATGTCTCAAATTGCAGTAAAAATTCTAGGAAGCTCAGTAGTTTCTGAACAGCATTTGTGAATTTAAAAGGAAAGGATAATTCAACCTTTCTGTAAAAACCCAAGTACTAAGAGCTATGTACAGCACAAGCCAAAACAGTGACCCAGGTTGACCTAAAAGCCAGTGATGCTAAAGCAAAGGTGAAGAATTCTATTCTCTTGTAGACTTTCTTTAGGATTGTCACTCCCATTGGGCTGTTTCCTGTCTCGCTTGCTGTTATTTGCATACCTGGGACCAGAGCCCTTTTCCAGGGGATTAGTCAGAGATAAAAGTAGGGCCTGGATTAAGATCTTCAATTTCTGGGGTCTTGATGGAAAATGAGATTCCTGCATTTGAAATCCCCTAAGTTTGTTTTGTATTGCTGAAAAACTCCTATGCCTTTGTAGATGTAGTCTTGAGAGAGGTGTGGAACTCATGTGTGTCTGTGTGTGTGTATTTGGGGTTTAAAAAAACTGGATCTGGAAATTCTATTGGGGAGTGAAATCTTGGTGGGGAGGTTTCTCTACTAGTATAAATGTAATTTATAGTCTTAACAAGTTAAGTGAGAAGTTAAGTGTCTTGACCAGGATCAGGTAGCCATTCTGTCAGAGGCAGGATTTGAACCAAGGTCTTCCTGATTCCAAGGCTAGATCTCTATCCTCTATGCATGCCTGCCTTTCAAGCCTCTGCCCATTCCAATCCATTCTCCATCCAGCCATTAAAACAATTTTCCCAAAACACAGATCTGATCACATCACACACACATACATGCACATGTACACACATGCATATGTATGCACACACACAAACATACCCTCACCTCAATAAACTCCAAAGGCTCCTTATTACTTCCAGTATCAAGTACAAAATGCTCTGCTTGACATTTGAAGCCCTTCATAACTCAGCCCTCTCCTAATTTTCCAGTCTTCTTACACCTGACTCTCCAATACATACGCTTTGCTCCATTGACACTGGCCTCTTTGCTATTTCACCAACAAGACCTTCCATCTCTCAGTTCTGGGCATTTTTTTCCTGGCTATCTCCCATGCCTGGAATGCTCTTCCTCCTCAACTCTACCTAGTGGTTTCTCTGGCTCCCTTTAAGTCCTGATTAAAATCTCATCTCCTACAGGAAGCCTTCCTCAACCATTCTTAAGTCCATAGCCTATCCTCTGTTAATTACTTGTTACTTATCCTGTAGATGACTTGCTTTGTATATATTTCTTTGCATATTGTCTCCTCCATTAGACTGCAAGCTCTTTGAGAGCAGAGATTTTTTGTCTCTTTTTGTATCCCCAGCACTTAGCATAGTGCCTGGAACATACTGGGTACTTAATAAATGTTTATTGAATTGAATTATACCATTCTGCCTTTTATATGCTTGTACATATTCCAACATATCAAGTACCTGAGCTTTTGTGTATATGGAAACTCCTTCCACCAATGCAAATGATGATCCATCTCTAATTTATTGTCTCAGACTTGCCTGATACTCAGAAAGGTTAAATGAGTTACCTATAGATACATAGCTAGTTAGTGTCAGAGGAAGGAGTTAAACCTAAGTTCTACTGTTTCCAAGTCCAGTATTCTCTCCACTGTGCCTTAAACATATAGTTCCATATGTGCTATATGTATACATACCATGCAATATGTATCTGTATATACATGTACAGTAATTCCATACATACATGCATGTACATACATACATGTAATGGCAAGAAAAGTGGTATTTTTTTCTGGATTGAATTCTAGCCAATCAGAGATTTGTATGTGCATTGAGTTTTGGCCAATCAGAGACTGGTATATGAGTTCTAGTCAATCAAACATGGGAATTGAGTTTTAAGCAATCAGAGACTGGTAGGTGAATTTTAGCCAATCAGATGCTGAGTAGATCTGTATATAAAGAGAGCATGGTGGTGTGAGAAAGCAAACATTGAGAAAGCCAATGTTAAGAGAGCTGCCAGCGTTGAGAAGAAGAGAATGAAGAAAAGAGACAAAGAAGAAGAGAAGAATGAGCTGTGAGCATTGAACTGAAAGGAAACCTAAAGGAGCTGGGTAGAAGAGACCTCTGAGAGTGGAGAGGAGACCTCTAAGAGCAAAGAGAAGACCTCTGATGACACAGACTTGTTGAAGGAGTTTCTGAGATGTAAAAGCAAATAGAGTTATAGAGCAGAAACTTGCCTGTGGTAAGGAAGCTTAGGTTTAGCCCCTTTTAAGAGCTATTAAAGTGAACTGGGATGTTAACACAGAGCCTCTGAACTGTGGAGGTGAACTGAGATGGTGGTGTTGGTAGTGTGTGTTGTTACAGAGGCAGAAGTTGTGGGCAGGAGCTTAAAGTGGGGCAGTCCCCATGAGCTGAGACCTGGAGCAGGTGCTGAGAGCTGCTTACATGTGAATCCAGGCAAGAGTTGGGAGCAGTCAGCTCACAGAAGAAGAACCATGGGACTTGGAAATCAACCTTGAGTCAAGATGTCAAGGACTTGGACACTTGGTATTAAGGAGATTGTTCTTATAGTGACTTAGGAGTGGGAGGTGTGGTATTTTCTGCTGTTCCTTAAGGATGCATCATTTTAGGGAAGACCCTAGCCTGGGACCCCCTGATTGTATAAACAAATATTTTGGGGAATGCTACTGTATGCAATGATTTTTGCTACGTGCCATAATGACAGGTCAGACTTAGAAATAATAGGTTTATTTGTGAGTCACTTATGTAGAGGTGGACCTCAGACAAACTGAGACCTGGAAAAAGGTCTCCCACTGTATCTAGGGCCATCTTTCCAACCTATGTCTTGCCACTGGAATCCAGTGAGGCTGATGATTTTGCACAGCTCT
>NW_027185777.1:15549197-15616097 GCF_028583685.1 Petaurus breviceps papuanus | reverse complement strand
AATTGTATTTATTATGACACTGACCATTGCACTAAGCAGCTTTGTCTCTAGAGTAGGTCCCATGTAAAATTATGAAATTGGGAAAGTGATTTTTCCATTGCATCTCCATGCCCTTTTCAGTGTCCTTTCTTATAAGGCAACCCCTCAGGCAACTGGTACCTTTCTGCTGTTCTGGGCCTCCAGCTATGGAACACCATCTGGTTGCTTTCCTTCCTTGCCCTGGGACCTATTTCCTCAAGACCTTGCTTGGTGACTGTCTACTTATCTAATAAATAAATCCTACCTAGAGCTAATGTGTTAGTCTTCGAAGAGCATATCATCAATGTTTTAATTGCAATGAGTGGCCAAGCTGGTAATGCCAGATACCAGGGTAGACTATTGGGGTTTATATTTCAGAGCAAGGGATGAAGGAGTTATGGTAGACTGATGGGGAAGGGGGCAGGGAAGGAGGCTTATCTTTGTTTCTCAACTCTCCCTACAAATGGAGGTGTCCCTGAGAGTGTTTTGCAATCAGTAGGCACATTCTGACTCCCCATTTGCAACTTTCCTCATCTTCCCCTTGTTCAAAGTAAGCAGAGATGGAAACTCCAAGATCTAAAAGTTTTCTCTTAAATTCTATTTCTTTTTGAAGCAGGCTTTGTAAATAAAACATCTCTTTTCTTCCTGCTGTCAATAAAAAGTCACTCAGCATTTGAATGCCAGTAATATTTGCTACCCTAGACAAATACCTTCTCTGCCTGGATAATAAAACTTGTGCTGGCATTTTAAGACACTAGTCTAATCCTGTTAGGTGATGGTGAATCATTTGTTAGCAAAAGCAGCCCAAGGATTGGACTTCAGGTACTGGGAAAAGGTCCCAGAATGACCAGTTCTGAGACGGAAGCTTATTACCTAATGTCTACAATGTTCTCTCGTCTAGGAAAGTTCAGGACAAGTGTGTATTAGTAAAAGGTGCAAGTAAGAAGAGCAACAGACTCCCACATATTGTCCCAATACTGATTAGAGGCAATGTTACCAGAAAAATATCACATTCTTAGTCAAGTGGTGTTCAGAAGAGATGAAGGTGTAATAGAATTTGGAACTAGAACAAGCCTTAGCACTTCCCTCATTTTACAGATGGGATTGCCTCAGCTTTGCTACTCACCTCATCAGCACCCTCTGTCCCTCCTAGGAACTGTCTTTTTCTTTGCATTCCTGACACTTAGCACAACACCTGGAACATAGTAGGTAATTAGTAAATATTTATAATATTTATAAATGTCTTCTAGATCAAATAGTATTTAGCCTATCAAAGACAGTCAGCCCTCAGAAATGACTACATTACACAAGTCATTGAATCAATTGCTAATTTCTAGAATAATCATTAGTAGTGACCAAACTGATGGTGAAGCAGATACTTTGACTCTAATTAATTTATTTGTCACTAAGGTCAAGTTTGTAGTCACATTCTAAGAACAACTACTTCAATCTTTTTTCTATGTGAGGGGTATGGGGTGTTCAGGGAGGACCAGCACCTCTGATGTGAGGGCTTGCTGAGCCTTTTCAGGGCTGGGCATTCACCTTTGATATTCGCTTTCACTCAACCCTCTCCTTTGGCTCTAAGAACCTCTAGCATGCACAGTGACCAGCCCTCCGGAAACCATCTTGGCAGGTGGGTTAAACCAGATTGAGTGTAGCCAACAGGCCTCAAACCCATCGGAGAATTACAGGGGTAACTACCCCAAGTATGTGAAGCCTTTCCCTGGAAGAATGAGTGCATGAGAACAATTTGTTCCAACGGCCATGAAGGTGGCCGAAGCAGGCACTATGGAGAGCTTTGAGCTTAGTCAGAAATGGAAGATGCCAAGGTCATGAGGGAAATGATTAATTTAGACCTCTATTTAATTACAAACTTAAGTCTAATCAGTAGTAATCAGCTTAGTGTTATTACACAGGGGTAGTGATTGTTAGCAATTATTAGCATTATACTTATCTACAAATATATGTTTAGTCAGTCTAGTCAACTAACATGAGCATAGGAATTACATATATTAATACCTATTTTACTTATCTTAGAGATTGGAATAATTAGATACAGTTAAATAGATTTTTTCTTATATTAGGTCCCAAACCTCAAACTCAAAGCTGTAAGTTCACTGTTAACTATAGAGCTCACTGGTTGTGATAAAATTCACTTGCCTAACTGCAAGTATGCTAACCAGAGGACCTCTACCCTTTTGGGTGATGAGTAGGTGACAATGTCCAGCATGAGTGGGATGTCTTGGTGTGATACAGGAAGTCCCCCAAATTATTTTTGTATCTTCAGATCATGCTCTCTTGTCTAACATGAGGAGGGGCCCATCATATGACCACTGAGTCAGTGGAAGTGACTTTTTCCTTGTCCAGCCTTTGACCACCCATGGTCATGCATCATTTTTGGCCTTCTTTGAGGGTCAAAATCAAGGTGTATCAACCAATAAGTATTTTACTTTGCTTCTGTGTGTCTGGGTATCAACTAATATAAAATTAATACTATAGGGAAAAGGGTTATCTTAGATTGTGAGGAACATCCGTGAAGGGGTCCTGTCTATTTAATAAATGTTTATTGACTTAGGGCTCTGCCTCAGTGGTGCTTCTTGCAGATTGGATAGTTTTGGGCCCCACAGTCATCCACTTATCCTGGCCCATTACTAGTCATCTTGACTTTTGTCTTGCTATTAGACTTCAATGACTCAGGAAGAGAGAGTGAGGCTGATGAGTTTGTGCAACTGTATCTCACTTAAATTCAATTCACATGCAACTCCAGACATTGCTTCATGATGTCATCAGTCCTCTTTGTAAATGAAAGGATGAACAACACCAATCTTTGTAATTTCTTTGCTAATGTTATACTCCAATTCCTTATCAAAAAATGCACATGACTAATCCTAGGTTCTTCAAGGCTATGTCACTGAAATGCAAACTCTGGCAGCTGCCCCCGAGCTGGACAACCCAATCAACAAGCTCAAGGACTAGTACTAGACTATCTATTTGAAGGCATCTAGGTGGCAGAGCCTTAAGAGTGATTGAGGATTTTCATGTTCTTAGAGCTTCCAGCTTGTACCTTCCAGGTACAATTGATTCATGCTGCAGAGGTCCCAAAGAGATAGCCATGTCTGCATGACACACTCAGAGGAAGGGTAGAGTACCTCAACAGCTGAGTATCCGAAACAATGGGGTCAACTTTCACTTCCCTACCAGGGTTTGATAACTAAGCCAGAGAGAATTGGTAGCACAGAGATGAAAGATGAAAGGGAAAAAAGAAAAGTAGACCTGAACTGCTGCAGAGGAGGGGGAGACTGAAGAAGGCCATTGACCCCTATATGCAATTCAGACACCTTACAACAACGACCAAAAAGCAGGCATGACCTGAAAGCAGTCCTAAATTTTTCTGCAGTCTGAAGTCTCAGCCTACTAAAGCATTAGCAGAAACTTTTTGAACTTGAGGGAGCAATAAGCAAAAGAGGGATCAACAGCTGAGAGGAAACAGATGGGTAGTGGCTAGAGCACTGGGTCTGGAGTCAGGAAGACGAGTTCAAATGTGGCCTCAGACACGAGCTGTATGACCCTCAGCAAGTCACTTAACACTATTTGCCTCTGATTCCCCAAATGTGAAAATAAAGGTAATAAATGCCTCTACCTCCCAGGATTGTTGTTAGGATAAAATGAGATAATATTTATAAAGCAATTTTCAAACCTTAAAGTGCTATATAAATGTGAGTGATGATGATGATGATGACATGAAGAATGGACTAGAAGTCACTAGTGGACTCACAGTATTATTGACAAAGTATGTACAATCCATGAACATGGAAGAATTTATGCTACTAAAATCTATTAGAGCTAGAAAACTAGGTCAGTGACCTTAATTTCTCCCTTCTGCCTTCCCTTTTTCACACTCTTGTTAAAGTTGACACTTTCTCCAGGGCTTTGGAAGTGTTTACCTTTGCTTCTTTAAGACTACTTTTATTGAAAACTAAATTACCAGTAATAAAATTTAAAAGGTAAACTTGCTTCCAATGAAGAGGAAATTAAAATACTAATTAGGAATCATTTTGCCCAATTATATGGCCATAATTTGACAATCTTAGTGAAATGGATGAATATTTACAAAAATAAAAATTGCCCAGATTAAGAGAAGAGGAAGTAAATACTTAAATAACCCTGTCTCAGAAAAATAAATTGAACAAGCCATCAATGAACTCCCTAGGAAAAAATCTCCAGGGCCAGATGGATTTACAAGTGAATTATATCAAACATTTAAAGAACAATTAATTCCTATACTTTATATAGACTACTTGGGAAAATTGGAGGAGTCCTACCCAATTCTTTTTACGATACAAATATGGTACTGATAAATAAATTGGTAAGAGCCAAAACAGAGAAAGAAAATCATAGACCAATTTCCCTGATGAATATAGATGCAAAAATTAAATAAAATATTAGCAAAATGATTGCAGCAACTTATCATGAGAATAATACACTTGGATCAGGTAGGATTATTCCAGGAATGCAAGACTTGTTTAATATTAGGAAAACTATCAGTATAATTGTTCATATCAACAACAAAACTAGTAGAAATCATATGATTATCTCAATAGATGCACAAAAAGCTTTTGACAAAATACAACATCCATTCCTATTACGAACATTAGAAAGCATAGGAATAAATGGAGTGTGCCTTAAAATAATAAGCGGCATCTACCTAAAACCATCAGCAAGTATTATATGTAATGGGGATAAGCTACATGAATTTCCAATAAGATTGGGGGTGAAACAAGGATGTCTACTCTCACCCCTGTTATTCAATTTGGTGCTAGAAATATTAGCAATAAGAGAAGAAAAAGGAACTGAGGGAATTAGAATAGGTAAAGAAGAGACTAACCTATCACTCTTTGCAGATGATATGATGATATACTTAGAGAATCAAGTAAAAAACTACTTGAAATAAAAAATAACTTTAGCAAAGTTGCAGAATATAAAATAAATCCACATAAATCTTTGGTATTCTTATATATTTCTAATGAAGCCCAACAGCAAGAAATTCCATTTAAAGTTATTATAAACATTATAAAATATTTGGGAGTCTACCTGCCAAAACGAACCCAGGAACTATATGAATACAATTACAAAACACCCCAAAAAAGTCAAATCTAAATAATTGGAAGAACATCAGTTGCTCATGATTAGTTTGAGCTAATATAATAAAAATCAAAATTTTACCTAAATTAAGTTACCTATTTAGTACCATACCAATCAAACAATGAAAGAATTATTTTATAGAGCTAGAAAAAATGTAATAAAATTCATCTGGAAGAGCAAAAGGTCCAGAATATCAAGGGAAATCATGAAAAGAAATGCTAGGGAAGGTGGCCTGTTCATACCAGATTTCAAACTGTATTATAGAGCAGTAGTCATCAAAACTACTTGGTATTAATTGAGAAATAGAGTGGTAGATCAGTGTAATAGAATAGGTACTCAAGACTCAGTAGTCAAAGACTATAGTAATCTACTGCTTGATAAACCAAAAGACTCCAGCTTCTGGGATAAAAACTCACTATTTGACAAAAATTGCTGGAAAACTGGCAACAGTATGGCAGAAACTGGGCATATATCTTGTACCATATACCAAAATAAAGTCTAAATGGGCTCATGATTTATATATAAAGACTGATACTGTAAGCAATCTGGGAGAACAAGAAATAGTTTACCTGTCAGATTTATGGAGAAGGGAAGAATGTATGACCAAACAAGAGATAGACAGCATTACAAAATGCAAAATGGATAATTTTAATTACATTAAATTGAAAAGTTTTTATATGACCAAAACCAATGTAACCAAGATTAGGAGGGAAGCAGAAAATTGGAAAAGAACTTTTACCACCAGTGTCTCTGATAAAGGTCTCATTTCTAAAATATACAGAGAACTGAATACAACTCATTCCCCAATTGACAAATGGTCAAAGGATATGAACAGGCAACTTTCAGAGGAAGAAATTAAAGATATTTATAATCATATGAAAAAAATGCTCTAGATCACTATTGATTAGAGAGATTCAAATCAAAACAACTCTTAGGTACCACATCTCACAGGTGAGATTGGCTAACATGACAAAACAGGAAAATGATAAATGCTGGAAAAGATGTAAGAAAATTGGAACACTAATGCATTTTTGTAGAGTGGTGAACTGATCCACCCATTCTGGGGAGCAATTTGTAACTATGCTCAAAGGGCTATAAAATTCTGCATAACCTTTGACCCTTCAATACTACTTCTAGGGCTGTATCCCAAAGAGATCATACAAATGGGAAAAGGAGTTGTATGTACAAAAATATTTATAGCAGCTCTTTTTTTGTGGCAAAGAATTGGAAATCAAGGGGATGCCCATCAATTTGGGAATGGCTAAACAAGTTGTGATATATGAATGTAATGGAATACTATTGTGCTATAAGAAATGAGGAGCAGACAGATTTTATAATAACCTGGAGAGACTTATATAAACTGATAATGAATGAGGGGAGCAGAACCAGGAGAACATTGTATACAATTACAGACAATTCTTATCTGTGATGACTGACTGATAGACTGGGCTCCCCTCAGCAATGCAAGGTTATGAGACAACTCCAAAGGACTCATGATGGAAAGGGATATCCACATCCAGAGAAAGAACTACAGAGTCTGAATGCAGGCTGAAGCAAACTACTTGCTCTCCTTTTCATTTTGTTTTGTTTCTTCTTCCTTGTTATTGATTCCATTGGTTATAATTCTTCTTTACAACCTGACTAATATTTAATGTGAAGGTATATGTAGAATCTGCTGCCATGGTTGGGGAGGGGGAGGAGAGGAAGGAGGAGAAAATTTGGAACTCAAAAACTTGTGGAACTGAATGTTGTAAACTAATAGTAAATAATTTTTTTTCTTAAAAAGAGTATTTTTATTTATTAAGTTAACAAATCTGAAAAATCTGCCAATCAATTGTTTCATTCAATTTGTCCCTGTGACCCCATTTGGAGTTTTCTTGGCAGAGACATTGGGGTAGTTTCCCATTTCCTTCTCCAATTCATTTTACAGATGAGGAAACTGAGGTAAACATGATTAAGTTGATTTGCCAAGGGTCACAGAGCTAGTAAGTATCTCAGGCCAGATTTGAACTCAGGTCTTCCTAACTCCAGGCCCAGTGCCACCTAGCTGCCCATGACATCTCTGCCTACCTGCCTTCAACCCAGTAGCAAAAAGCCACTGTTACATCTTTACTTCACAGGAGCAGCAAGGTGACTCCATAGTGCACAGATCCCTAGACCTGGAGTTAGGAAGATATGAGTTCAAATGTGACCTCAGAAACTTACCAGCTGTGTGATCCTGGACAAGTCATTTAACATCTATTTGCCTCAGTTTCCCAACTGTAAAATTAAGGTAATAATAGTATCTACTTCTCATAACCACTGTGTGGATCAAATGAGATAATATTTATAAAGCACTTAGCACAGGTCCTTACACATGGTAGCTGCTTAATACATAATTGTTTCTTTCCTTCATACTTCATGGGCTCATATAACTACCTGCATCAATGCAGATTGCTATCAAGTTGCCTGAGGATGTGGGAGGTATGGAAAGCTTTCTGATTTTCCTTTGTTTTGAAGCAGGCTTCCAGGGAACAAAGAAGTAAGGAATAACTCCCTATTGATTTGGATCTACTTTTTGGGGTCCCAGAAAAAGGGGGAATCTTATAGTGGTCCTGCAGACACAGATTGCCTTTGGGGACTCCCCAGCCCAGTTCGTGGATGCTTTGAGCCCTACCTGCAGATCTCCTGGAGCTTCTCCTTCTTTCCTATCTCCTCCTCCTCCCCTTACTGAGATTACAAATACAGTTTCTTTTTCTTATAATCCACAGGGAACCTCAATCATAGCAACAATCTTGAACTGGAGGTCCTCTTATGATGATACATACATATAAAGTTGGTCATGAAGCCCCTCTGTTCAAAAATCTTCATTGTCTCCTTATTGCTTCCTGAATAAAGTTCAAAGTCTCTTGCCTGGTATACTTGGCCCTCTATAACTAGCCTTTACCCTCTCCCTTTCCAGTCCTATATCACACTACTCCTCTCCATATGTTACATATTCTAGGCAAAATGGCCTGCTTTCAAATATGCACTGCAATCTCCAACTCTCTGATTTTGCTCACACTATTTGCAAAAGCAAGAGTGCCCTCATTTCCCTCTTTCTGTTGAATTCTTAGTTGTCCTTTACAATCTAGGTGAATGTCATCACAGCCATGAATCATCCTCTGATACACACACACACACACACACACATACATGTATATATGCATATGAGCATGCAGGTATATATGCATATGTATACACACATAGATCTGTTTATGCATATGCATGTATGTATATAGCACTCGTCCAATGTACTTATCATCAAAAAATGTGTTTAGTTATTTCTGTTAGTCTTCTATCTTCCTCCCCATCCCAACAGACTTTAAGCTCCATGAGGGTAAACATATGTTCCCTATCAAAACTTGACATCTCTCTCAGGATCTAGCACAGCGCCATGGTCTTGGGAGATATTTAATAACTGCTTGTTATATGCAAATGAAAATCAAGGCCTTTTAGAACTAAGCTATGAACCACAGGAAACTCTTGGTGCACCAAACCACAATAAAAGGAGAAAAGCATCTCAAGAAGTCTTTAGAAAAATGAATAAACATTTGGCAATTTTAGATGATGATATTCTCATTTCTGTCTTGAGTCAGCACACTACATCCAAGTCCTTAAAAGCCTGTTTATTGGCTAGCAATATCATATCATCGTAATGTTCCAAACTGTACAGTACCATATTGTACCCAAAGGAATAAGATTAGCAGTGGCTAAACATGCTGAGAATTCTTTATCGTGTGCGGAAGGGGAAGTTTTCACAAAGGCAAAGTGCTGACATAATAAAAATTTCAGAGGAAGCCTATTCTCTAGGGCACACTTCATTTTAAGTGGAGTCCTGTGATGCTGAACAGTTGTGTCAAGCAAAGGACTTGGGTAAGGCGTCCAATTTTTTTTATTGCTTCTGGAAAGAGGGAGAGCCAGGCTAGAACATAAGCACACTGGGTAAAGCAGAATGGGAAAGGCCAAAGAGTTGAATAAGATATAAAGGTTTTCATTTTGACTTATCTAATGACATTAAATAAGGGAAGAGACTGGAATTGAATGAGCAACTTTAATGGCCAGTGGGACTCCTCCCATTGGGGAAACTCCCTTTATCACCACACACTTTCTTAGCAACTTAGAGTCTTGGAGCAGGGGTTCTTAACCTCTTCTGAGTCACAGACCTCTTTGGCAGCCTGGTAAAGCTTATGGACCCCTCTCAGAATAATATTTTTATAAGAACAATATTTTCAATAGAATTTTTAATATTTTTAAATATTTTTAAACACAAAAGGCCATGAAACTCTTCTGTTCAAATATCTTCATTATTTCCTTATTACTTCCTAAATAAAGTTCAGTGCAGAAGTTAATAAAGTTAAATTCAGAATAATATTTCAATGCTTAAAAATACATGATTACAAGAGAAAATAATTCCATTACTATGCACAATTATTTAAAAAAATTTTAAGTTCGTAGACCCCAGGTTAATAATCCCTGTCTCAGAGGACAGATTAGAACACTGAGAAGTTGTATTGTTCCCAAGGGCACATGACCAAGTTGGATCAGAGGCAGGTTTGGAACCCAAGTTTTCCTGGCTCCAAGGCCAGCTCTTTATCTGCTGTACCAGGCTGTCTCACTAATGACACTGAAATGTTCCAACAGCACCATTTGTTATGGAGCAAATCAATGTGGTATTACTCAACAGGCATATATAAAAGCCAAATGGACTTTGGTTCCTGGAATTCCTACTACATGGTAGATGTATATTTTCCTTGTTATCACCCTTAATAAGGTCACCTACTGTGGGGCAGTTAGGTGGCATAGTGAATTGAGCATTGGGTCTGGATTGAGGAAGACCTGAGTTTATACCCAGTCTCAGATACTTATTGACTGTGTGATCCTGGGCAAGTCACTTAACCCTATTTGCCTCAGTTTCTTCATCTATAAAATGAGATGGAGAATAAATGGCAAACCACTCCAGTATCTTTGCCAAGAAAACCCCAAATGGGGTCACAAAGAGTCAGATACCACTAAAACGACTGAACACTACCACCAACATATAGCATTGTAAAGCTTACAGAGACTTTTCAATAAAAGAAAATAGCAACCCACTTAAAACAATACACTATGCAGGGTATTATATTCCCCACTTATATGTGAGGAAACTGAGGCTCTGAGAACTTAGTTGACATGCTTAGTATCACAGAGCTGGTAAGTGGGAGTTGGGACCTAAACCTATGTTTCTTGACTGCAAGACCTGCCCTTGGCACAGTATGTTGTGTCCATGCTGTCTGCCAAAATCTACCCAAATCCTGGAACCTTGGACTCCTAGTTCAACACCTAGGAACAAAAGATATGCTCTAGGGAATATGTATCATCATTGGCCCAGGAGATATCTCCAAACACCATTAAGCCTAACCCTGATGCCCCAGGCCCCCAGCTCAACACCAGTCACTGGACGGTTTTCCTTGCTTTGTCTGATTTCCTTAGCAAAGTGCCCCAGTGGATCATATGGCATTAGAGTCAACATATAAGACCATCATATACATATGTGTGTATACACATACTCATTATTTTGTCCATATTTTTTATTTCATGGAATAATTATCAGTTCTTCTCAAATTTCTTTTGTGTGAGATAAGGTCATACAAAGATCAGTTGAAGGAGTTGCCTAAGGTAATATATAGAAAAGAAAACCTAGGCTTTTCCATAATCTGGCATGTCTCAAGTATTTGTAAAAGTGTCATGTCAAAGAAAGATTGGAGTTGTACTGCTTGAGACTCAGAGGAGAGCTGGGCTCAAATTCCATCTGTTCCATGTGCAACCTCTGGCACCTTGTCACACAGTCACCTAACCTCTGTGGCCCCAGGCTCCTCATCTATAAAAGGAAGGGATTGGACTAGAAAGTCCCGTCCAACACCCCTTCTAACTCTATACCTACAATCCTATGATCCCAGAGATCAGAACTGGGGAGAAATTATGGAGGCAGGTTTAGCCTGGTCATAAGCATCCTGGGAAACTCATGGGACATCTTTCTTACAGTGTCCATGAGGAACCAAAACAAACAGACCAAAGGTAGACAATTAGAGCTTAAGCACTAGCATCTTCCATATAAGCTGAAGTAAAAGGATTTTTATAAGGAATTTGTCAAGACTCTGGAAACCAAATCAATGTATATACTGATACTTAAAGAATTCAATGCAAGGGTAGGATCCCAAATAAATCTGTTAGAGAAGATGGTTTGAAGTCAAGAAACAAACCAAAAAAAAATCAGAAGTTTCTAGAGTACTCAGAAGCTTTATGTCTGCATATTTTGATTTATTGGGAAAGAGAATTAGAGGGAACTGGGAATAACATTAAAGAACATTACAAAAAATGAAATTAACAGTCAGGAAAACAACTGGCTTCTGACATATGAGTCATTTCCACATGAGCTGTCTGTATGCAGTCAGACCATTGACTAAAAACCAATTACCTTTTGGCAAAGACCAAGACCAAATCTAAATTAGAAGAAAGGATGAAGATGAGAAGATTCTGTTAATGATGACAACAGCTCCATTCTGATCTTATTGAAGCAAGCTGTTGACTCTGAAAAAATGGAAAGTAGATAAGAGTAAAGGCATCCATACAGATTATTACTACTTCATAGAGAAGCTTAACCAGGGTAAAACAATTGCCATAAAAAAGTAATAAGAATAATGATAGCTAATATTTATTTGGCACTTTAAGGTTTTCAAAGCATTTGATAAATATTATCTCACTTTTATCCTCACAATCACTCCAGGAGGTAGAATCTGTTCTTATCTTTACTTGACAGATATGAAAACTGAGGCAGACAAAGGTTAAATGACTTGTCCAGGATCTCATAATTAGTAAATGTCTGAGATTAGATTGGATCTTAGGTCTTCTCAACTCCAGGTTTAGTTCTCTATCTGCTGTGTCTCTGAAAAACACCCAGAAACTGTCTCAAACAGCAAATGCTTGATCTCCTTGCCAGGTGAAGAGATGTGGGAGCAAAAGTCAATATCTGTTTAGGGTACAAACTATTTTTTTTTAATGAATAAAACAATGGTGGAAGATTCTGAGCTCTACTAATTAACAAAATAAGACATATTTCTATAGTGAGCATTTTAAAGATCACAGTGCACTTTATTCATCATGACCTTAGGAAATAAGTATTCAATCAATCATCAGGTATTATTTCCATTTTACATTTTAAGAAACTGAGTCTCAGAAAGGTTAGGAGGGTTTAAACAAATGCCCCAAAACACACATAACTAGCAACTGCCAGCACCAAGATTCAGTCCTACATTTCCTTCATGCCAAAAACATACTTCCACCTGTTAGCACTCTCTTCCTTTATCTTGTATTTATTTATCTCTGTACCTATTTATAAGCTGCTCCTCCCCACCTCCCCTCCTTGCCCATACAAGCTCTTTGAGGGCACAAGAGCTGTTTTAAAAAACTCAGTAACTTTGTATCTTCTCTGCCTAATATAATGGGCCCATAATAAATGCCTATTGCATTGAATTGAATCTCTATTGGGATACATTCTTATTATTGGTATCACTGGAACCACCCCCATTTGCATCCCAAGTGCCTTAGAGGCTCAAACGCAGAAGATACTTAGGAATATGAAGACTCAGGGAGAATCTGGGCCTACCTGAACACACACAGAACAAATCCATGCTGAAGGCAACACCATTTTCAAGGCACTCAGGGACCAATTTTCAAGATATTTCAAAGAGGCAAAGATACCAAAAAAATGGGGAAAAGTCACAAATTGCATTATAAATGTAAAAAAGGCAACTGAAAAGACATCAACAACTATAAACTCATTTGCCTACTTTCTCATTTGCATAAAAATGCCAGAGAATTGTCTATTTATAAATTAATGGCATCCTTTATGAAGATATGGAGAAGGAATAGTGAGTCTTTCACTGATAATTTTCTACAGCTGATATTTTCCACAGTTACACAATTGACAGAAAGATATAGAAAAGAAAGATCCCATTGTGTTTATTGCTTTTTTTCATTGCAAATTTTTTTTTAAAAAAGCATTTGACTGAGAGCAGAACAAAACCTTAAAAGTTCTCTTTCAATAAGGTGTCTTCCTTGGACATGTGAATATCATACACGATTTATCCCTAAATGCAAGAACAGAGTTACTCAATGATCTTCTGTTTATCAATATATCTAAGGTACAAAATAGGCTCACGGAACATATTTGCAATTGTCACGGAAGATATTCTATGCAAAGAACAAATGGAAGAGAGATTCTCTGCAGATGGAGAAATCTAGATTCTCTTTTCTGCAGGTAACCTAATATTGAGTTTTAAATCACCAGAATACTAGCCAAATGGCAATGGAGAGGTACATAGTGCTGGGAACATTTCCCAGTGATGATTTGCAAAGAAGAAGTAATGCAAAAGATCAACAGGGACTGGAAAAGATGGGTTGATCACATAACAGGAATGAGAGACAATGAATGGACAATCTGAGTGTTGTATTGGTATAAGGGAGACATTAAAGGACTTAGAGGAAGGCCTCCAATTCATTGGGCAGGTCTTCTGGGGAGAATGGATGGAAAGAGTTACCCAATCTGAGAAGATATGGAAGGGTTCCAACCCGCACATGTAGAATATTGACAATGATGAAATCATGGACCCACTAAAAACCCAGGTATGGTTTAAGTTAATTTACACTTGCTGTAATTTTAACATTTTCTGAACCCAGTTTCTAACAGCTTTTAAAGTTCTCATTATATTCTAAAAATAAAACAGAGCAGTATTAATGACTCATTTTTTACATTTCAACCTTAAAACATGAATTATGTTGTTAAAAAGCAATTTGTGAATAAAATTGTAGAACTGAAAAGCTTGTTTCCATAGGGAAGTGTTGAATTACTTACGTGCATATGCATATCCATAAATGTGCTTATATATGGAGAGAGAGAAGGTGAGAGACAGAGATAGAAGCAAAGACTGGGTCTCTTATCTTATCCAGCCCAGGCTGGAAGTACACGAATTACTTATGGGCCCAATCTCGCTACTGATTGGAAGCTTGGACCTGTTCTATTTCTGATTCGGCTTCAGTTCACTTCTCCTTAGGCAACATGTTTACCCTATAGTCCCAGGGGCTCGCCATATTAAAACTGAATTTAGTGCAAATACCCAATTGACATGGCCCACTGCAGCTCAAAACTCCAGAGGTTCAAGGGATACACCAGTTTCAGTATGCCCAGTAGCTAGGATCATAGCATGAATCACCATACCTGGATGTTGCAATAATGTTTATAACTTTTGCTTTTTTAAAAAAATTATATAAACTATGAGCTAACGTTTCCAAAGTTTTGGTGCCAATATGTCAATCTGTCAAGCTATCACTGAGCAGAAGAATTTAAGGTAAGACACCCTTTTTTGATCCTATACAAGAAGGCTGAATAACTAACACACTTGGATGGCCACAAAAGGCCTTCTTAGCTATAAGATTTCGAACCATGGACCTGGAGAGCAGAGTTATAGTGAGAGGGCAAGTTCATGTAGGAGGCCAATCTCATGCTACTTGAACAGAAGCTTTTCACAGAATAATAAGAGTCAACAAATACATCAGAAGTCATCTTACCTGGTCCCTTCCTTTCAGGTAGATCATCACACCTGAACCACTGTGTACTAACAAGAAATGATGTTGTTTTCAAAGATCCTCAGAACACTGGAGTCCAAAGCTTCTTTTAATCAGACTTTCAACTACTTAGCAAAATGCTCAGAGCTTTCATCAAAATTAAAAAAAAGATACCAGTCTTATCAACGTTGGCTAGACACAGGAGAAAATGTATTGGCTTTTTTGTTAAGAAAAAAAAAAATAAGCCTTGTTTATGTAATAAGCAGAGAGAAGAATAAGTCCTTCAATTATATGTCATATTCCCTATCTGGTGGACCCCTGTACGCATGGGTTTGATGAGTTGGCTTCCACAAATGTATGATGGAGAGGAACATTCCCAACCAATTTCAGAACATACACAAATATTCTCTGTTTTGTGTTGGCTTCCTGCATGGTGATCAAAGAGCCTTTTAATTGGCTGCTGAATTAGAACTGGTTGTGCCTATAAAAGGTTCAAGTCAATGAGTTTCTGCTTGCTTCTTCAAATGTAAATGAATATCAGAGATGGACCAGACCAGGTTATGACCCTGTCCTAACCCTCTCAAGTCAGAAATTTCCCTCAGCAACTGGAACCTGTCACAGCAGTAGCTAAGTCTAATGAGGACCTAGCCCTGAGGAGCTCCTGCTTGACCCAGCCTCAGTGAATTGTGATGATACTCTAGAATGGGGAGGAAACCTGTGGCCTCGAGGTCACATGTGGCCCTCTAGGGCCTCAAGTGCAGCCCTTTGACTGAATCCAAACTTCACAGAACAAATCTCCTTAATTAAAGTATTTGTTCTATAAAACTTGGATTCAGTCAAAAGACCACACCCACAGACCTATAAAGCCACAAGTACCTTAGGTTCCCCATCCCTGCTCTAGAATCTAGATAACAAATCAAGGGAGTGACTCATCCATTAGCTATGTAATAACCTGAAATGAACTTGACAGAATACTTGAAGGGAGAAAAGGACTCCCAGGATTAGGGAGCACCCTCCCTTTCCACCATCCCCCCCCCCCATACTAAGGGAGGTGGGATTGTTTTGTAGCAACTACTTTGAGTCCATTTTCCCAGGGACAGTGTGTAAAGAAGAGAGTAACTTCCCAGTTTGGGAAGGATACTATTATAAAAATGCCCTTCTATAAAAATTCATTGATATTATTAATTAGTTAATTGATGCTAGAGAGATGTTAACAAGTCAATTATTTTGGAGGGAACCACCAGATAGGGGCTCATGAGCAATGGTATAAGAAAATCCCACAATGACTCAGTATTACTCCTAGACCCCTTATGGGACTAGTAGTAGCCATACTTCTTGGCATCCAGCCCACTAGTAAAAGCAGGAGTAAGGCTCTGTAAGCCTCAGTTTCCTCATCTGCAAAGGACACTGATAGGAATAGCTCCAACCTCATAGAGTGTGTAGCTCAGAGCCTACTTAACATTTATATGCAACTCAAATAACTTATGATGACTGGAACTCCAATATTGAGTTCTTTCTTCAATGACAAGAGAAAATATCTAATTATTGTCTCTACTTAGCAATCTCCTCATGTTCTTGAGGACACGGTGGATAGAATCCTGACTTAGAGTCAGGAAGACTCATCTTCCTGGGTTTAAATCTGGCCTCATATACCGACTAGCTGTGTGACCCTGGGCAAATCACTTTACTCTGTTTGCCTCAGTTTCTTCATCTGTAAAAATAACTGAAGAAGGAAATGACAAACCACTCCAGTATCTTTGCCAAGGAAACCTCAAATGGGGTCATAAAGAGTCAGACATGACTGAAATGACTGAATGACTACATATTTTTAATGAAGTCTCTCCCTTTCTTTTCCCCAGATAAATGATAATACCTTTAGGCTAATGCCCAAAATCTTATTTTCCAATATAGTCATTATCTATTTTGGTGTCTTTATACAGTAAAGAGAAGAGTAATTAGGGGTGGCCAGGTGGCTCAGCAAGTAAGGGCACCGGCTCCAGTGTCAGGATGACCTGGGGATCAAATCCGGGCTCAGATACTTAGCACCACATCTAGAAATAACTAGCCATGTAACCTTGAGCAAGTTACTTAACCCCGATTGCTTAAAAAAAAAAAGAGAAGAGTAATTATCCTCTTTATAGTGCCATGTTCTGTCTAACTTCCTAAATATATGATTATGAAGGAAACCATATCTGGAAGCATACGTTTTTACAACTTGTGACCTGGGATGGAAAAGAAGTGCTTCCCACAAAGGACCTCTGGTTCTGGGTTCAAAGTAGACCACATTCAATCTTGGGGAAGACTGAAACTAAAGAGAATGGATCAGGCTCTGGAGTTTCAGGGGAAAATCTTATCAACTAAGCTTAGGTTTGACTCATATCCAGAACCCCTCATACTTATGAAGTAGTCTCTGAGTCTGGAAATGTCTATCGCTCAGGTTTGCTATTCAGTCACTTGTACTCAGATTGCTGGCCAAGAAAGTACATCCAAACAAATACATATTGAGTGCTACATCCATTAACTCACTACAGCCGTGGCTACTAGAAAGTGGGGAAGGCAGAGTAATTCCCAGCTCTCCCTTACTGAAAGTCCAAGGGAGAGCTGGCCTGTATTCATCCCATAAGAGTGCTAGCTCCTCACGAGTAGGAGATGGAGCTTGTCCACAGATCTTATACCTTCCTGGCAGGTCACCTCTGGCTCACTCAGTGATCATTCTTAACACAACCCACATTCACACATATGCACCAGTGAGAAACCAGTGAGTTACACAGGTCCTTTAGCAGGACAGGGCTGATGCCAAGAAGTGGGGCTACTACTTCTCCCACAGGTATTCAAGGGGTAATCCTAAAGCATTGTGGATTTTTCATGTACCATTGCTTATGGGCCTCCATCAATGGGTTCCCTCCAAGGGGCCAGAGCACAGGCTCCTCCTCAGAAATGCTCCATGGGAAGGTACCATACATCATGATTCTATATGGATGGCAACCAAAGATAAGCTATAACTTCAAAGACCAAAGATCTTTGTGTGAAGGAATAAGGCCAGGACTGTGTATTTATGGTATCTTCTTGTCTGAGTGTGTTCAGTGGGGAAAGTGCGGAATATCATGCCTCTGTGCTCCCTTTCTTCTCTCTCCTCACCTTCAAATGTACTTCTGGAAGAGCTTAGTTATCAAGTTCTTTCCAAATTTCCTCAATAATAAAGCATTGAATAGTCACTGAGTACAGCTAGCTCTCAGATTATCCATCACCATCATCATTATAATCATTGCTAGCATTTCTATCACATTTTAAGCTTTACAAAGTACTTTACATCTATTTCCTGATTTGATCTATGACTGAATTACCTGCCTAACAGCTTATCTATAACCATTTTTCATCAAGGTTATTGTCAACCGTTGTAACAGTCAATTCAATTCAACAAGCATTTATTAGTGTTCTTAATCACTTGCTTTGTAGAGTTTTATTTTTTAGGAAGAAAGAGATAGACATTTTACTCTATTATTAGCTATAGTGACACCCTCCAGCCTATTTACCCTTACTCTGTATGCATCAGGGAAGTCCTTTGAAATCCCACTACTTAACCATATCACTGATTAAGGTGAGGCAGCTCTGTTTAAACTAAGACTGACAGTGAATTGCTATTTGTCCTGCAAGACTTCACAAAGGGAAATTGAGCAAGGACCAAGAAGGAAAAGCCAGAGAGCTCCATTATTTTGCCTAAAATCAATTGTCTGACTACCAGAAACAGCCCTATTTAAGCAACACTAGATTTCAAAGCCACATGTAGGTTATTTTAAAATTATCCATTCTTTTCATGTCTTCACAAACATGAGCATGAGGTGGAAACAAGGAGATGAGTTCTAACCGTAGCTCTTCTGCTACCAATGAAATGTTATAGTCGAGCAAAACAGACAGCCAATAAGCATTTATTTTTTTTAATTATTCATTTTGAACTTAAATACATAAAGACAAAAAAAGGAACATTTCCATGTCCACAGCAGAACCTAAAAAGAAGATTCACTATAAAGCCACGAGTTTACATTTCACACTATTTACTATGTTGGAAAAACTATATAACAAGTATTACTCATCATTTTCAAGGCTATTCTGCTTTCTGTGCTTCCTTCTACATTTTCTTTTGTTCTCTGCTGTGCCCTTTTTGTATTTTTTCCTCCATGCACCTCACCCCCCCCCCAGATACCTACCATTAGCCACAAATATGCAGATACATAAATGTATACATATATATGTAAAACCATACTGTATATACTTCTGTTTATAATTCTTTCTCTGGAGGCAGAGAGTATCTTCCTTCCTGGGTCCTTTATAGTTACTCTGGGCATTTATAATACTCAACATGACTTAGTTGTTCAGCGTTGTTCTTAAAACAATATTGCTGTTACTGTATACAACCTTCTCTTGGTTCTGTCAATAAGAATCTATTAAGGGCCTACTAAGCACCAGGCACCATGCTAAGTGCTAGGCTACACAAAGAGGCAAAAGACAAGCCCTGCCCTCAGGGTGTTTACTATCTAATGAGGGAGACAACAAACAATTACATACAAAGCAGCTATCTGCAGGATAAATAGGAAATAGTTAAATGGGGGTAAGCACTGGAAGTAAGAGGTCCTTTCTGGGCCTTTGTTTCTTCATCTGGAAGATGAAGAGTTTGAATTAGTTGATCCTTAGGGTCCCTTCCAGTTCAAAAGCAATGACCTCCTGATTAGGGATGAAGTGCACCATAGTGGATTGAGTGCCATGCTGGGCTCAAATTCTGCCTCAGACCTTTACTAACTGTATGACCCTAGGCAAGTCACTTAACCTCCCTGTGCCTCAGTTTCCTCTTCTGTTATAGGAGTGATAATCATAGCATTTGCCTACCAGGATTTTTATGAGGATAAAAAGAGATAACATATGTAAAGCACTTTGCAAACTTTAAGGTGCTAGCTAATAACATTATTAGACGACATCCAAGGTTCCCTTTAGCTCAAAATCTATGATCTTATGACTAGATCTTCTCCACGTTGTGCACTCAGTCAACAAGCATTTGCAAAATACATGCTATGTGCCAAGTAAGGTAAGTGCTGAACACACACACACACACACACACACACACACACACACACCCATAGTCTGTGCCTTCAAGGAGTTCTCATGTTGTTAATGGGGTAGATAACATCTAAATTGCTAGGTGCATAGAAGAAATAATAGAGATTAGACCAAGTTAATTTGGAAAGGGAAAGCATTAGCAGCTTCAGAGAACCAGGATATTCTGTAGAAGGCAGGGCCTAAATTGAATCTTGAAGGACACCTAAGAGATGGAGAGGTGTAGATGGGGGGTTGAGCTTTGCACACAGACATGTACCCAGCTACATGTAATGGGAATGCAAATTTGGAAGATCTTCCCTGCCCCTAGGCTAAAGTGTACCTGAAGCCTAGGGTGGGAAGCTTGTTTTTCAGTAGATACTTCTTGATTGGCCAGTGAGTCAATAAGGTTGTTACATTCTCTGAGCCAGGAGAAGGCTATATAAGCCCTGATGTGTAGCTTTGTTTTGGGGGCTCACTTTGAGAAGTGTTCTGTGATTTGATCTGTATTCTGGGAAGCCGTTGTCCAGGGCCCCCCTGGCTTTGAAAAACCCAGATGTGGAAACCCAGATGTTGACTGGGTATGGATGTAATGGTTGGACAGTTTGGAAAGCTGTCTACTTGATCTGTCTCTGACTTGATAATTCTGTCTGTGTACTTTGAAGTTTGGGGTGCCGACCTTTTCCCCTGAACAAGGTAAACAATATATGGTCTGACTGATTAAAGTAAGCTTGTTAACCCATTTTGAGTTGCTTTCCTTTAACAAAGCAGATCCAAGAACCTGTGGTAGCAGCAAACCCTGAGGACTTGCTTGGGGTGCTTGCCGCTACAGACTACAGAGGTAGAAGATGGAATCTTGTGTGTGAGGAACTGCAAGTAGGCCAGTCCAGCTAAATTACAGAGTAGATGGATGAGAATAAAGGCTAGAAAGGTCAATATACCATAAGGGACCTTCAGAGGGACACATTATGTCCATTCATTCACCTTGGGGGTTGTGCCTATTTTTAAGGACTTGCTGCCAATAAAATAATTTCTAGTATGAAATGTTTTTTTTTTAAAGAACACGACTCAGAAACTGTGATTTCTAAATATGATTTCAAACATGAACTCAGCAGTCTAATTGCCTCCTCTGCCTAGCTCCACACCCGTAACCAGGACACCCACAGGACCACACAGATGTTTATCTTTGTATTGCAATGGTGAGAAAAATAATATTAAATGCTGCTTGGGTTTTTACTTCTATTCACTATTATGATGACAAATTAATAGGGAAAAGGACATCTCCAAGGTGGGAGAAAGGACTATGTGTTTTCAACTGCAATATTAACTTTAAATTATTCTAAATGTGGGACTTAGCCAACTTGGAAAGGGTCCACCTTCAAATAAAAGAAAAGCAAATGAGAATTGATGGCACAATGGTTCAGGGACTAAAAATTCAAAGTCAACACATATAATAGAGAATAAAGACCTGGCTAATCTAGGCAGTGGCAGCTTCTGGGATTTGTGACTATAGAACTGTTCTTAAAATGTCCATGCAAATCTTATGTATTCATTGTTCCCTCTGCAGACCAAGGACTGAAGAATCTTTCTTTGTGTATACATATACATGTATACTGCCTTAAAAAAGCATATTCAAACTCAAATGACCCAATTTTTTATTCTAAAAAAAAAGATTACATGCACACAAAATTTGGAGTTCTTGGTGGCTGATGGGGTTTCTCATAGGTTTCTTTTTTTTTTTTTTGGTAATTTGGGGAAGAATTGGGGAATCATGGATGTGGGCTATTTCCAAAATATTATGCAAAAGGAATGTATATTAATTTAATTTGCTATCCTACAGTGAATTCTATTGTGAATATTTTTACCAAAAGTAAAATTTCATGCTTCTCCTGCTTCTTCGGGGATGAAAAGCATAATTCTCTTTTACTTAGTTTTCTAAGTTCTTGGAGCAGGCAGCCTCTTTTTAACCTATGTTTCTCTTATCCTTCCCTTCTGAGAATATATAACTTGAGAATGAAGAAAGAGAAAAATGTTGTTAAGAGGTTCCTACAGCTGACCTCCCAAGTTTCATATTTTCTTGATACTTTGAAATGTGTCATCATGGGAAAATGTTTATACCAACCAAGGAAATGTATTTTGATTGGGTCTTACTTGAGTCTAAGTCTAGCATCCCCAAATAGTCAGTGCACATACAGAGTCCTATTGCCTCTTTATCATTTTGATTTTTACTAAGGAGTTGGGGAGAAGGGAGCAGGTGGGAATGGTATTTCTCCTTTTGAAGACTTTCTGCATTGAGAAGTTGATTTTCTTCTCTCAAGGCTCCCTTTAAATGTTGCAAACTCGCTGGTTATATCTCCCAGAAGATTCTAGACTTATGTTCATCATTAACTTGGGAAAGCTTGTCACTTCCCATATGTTATTGGAGTCTGATTCATCTGTAGCATTTTCTTTCTCGACAGGCTTCTTATGATTCCCATATTGTTTAATTAAAGCACTGGTATACATGTGTGCCATTGAATATCACCAAATCTATGCAATGGAAAGGACCTCAGAGATCATGCATTTGAACTTTTTACTACACAGGGATCCCTTCTGTATTGCCTCTCAAAATCCAGCATCCAAGAATACAAGGAGCTCACAACCTAAAGAGACCCCCTCATTCCATTTGGATAGTGACAATTGTTAGGAATTCTCTCTTCCTCCAATGAGTCAGAATGTCCTTCTGAAATTTCTACCTATTGCTACTAGTTTTGCTTTCTGAAGGGTGAAAAGAACAAATCTAATGCCTTTTCTACATGACAGACTTTCAAGATAGCTATTATTACCCCTCCCTTTTGACCCAAAATCTTCTCTTCTCTGAACCAAATATCACCAGTGCCTTTAGCTGATCCTTATATAGCATGGTTTCCAGTTTTCTTGCCATTCTGATCACCCTTCTCTGACCGTAGTAATTTAGTGTTTGATAAAACCAAAGACTCCAGCTTTTGGGACAAGAACTCACTATTCAACAAAATAGGGAAACTGGGGAAACTGGAAAATAGTATGTCAGAAACTAGGTATAGATCAATATCTTACATCATATACCAAGAAAAGCTCAAAATGGGTACATGATTTAGATATAAAGGATGATACCATGAGCAAATTAGGAAAGCAAAGAATAGTTTTCTCATCAGATCTATGAAGAAGGGAAGAATTTATGACCAAATAAGAGATAGAGAACATTGTGAGATGCGAAATGGGTAATTTTGATTACATTCAATTAAAAAAGGGTTGCACAAACAAAACCAATGCAACAAAAATTAGAAAGAAAGCAGAAAGCTGGTGAATAATTGTTATAGCAAGTACCTCTGATAAAGAATCATTTCTCACATATATAGAGAACTAAGTAAAATTTATAAGAAGATAAGTCATTCCTCAATTGTTAAGTATTCTAAGGATATGAAATGGCAGTTTTCAGATGAAGAAATCAAAGCTATCTATAATGATATGAAAAAACACTCTACATCACTATTGATTAGAGAAATGTAAATTAAAACAATTCTGAGGTACCACTTCACACCTACAACATGGGCTAAAATGACAGAAAAAGAAAATGACACCTATTGGAGGGGATGTGGGAAATGTGGGACACTGAGGCACTGTTAGTAGAGTTGTGATATGATACAACCATTCTGGAGAACAATTTGGAACTATGGCCAAAAGGCTATAAAACTGTGCATATGCTTTGATCCAGCAAAGTCTGTACTAAGTCTGTAGTAACCCTAAAGTTACTAAACACTAAACCCTGTAGTAAACCCTAAAGAGTAAAATACCATAAAATTTCATTTTAATAAATGAAAAAGAATCTATTTTATAAAAAAATATTTATAGCAGCTCTTTTTGTGATGGTAAAGAATTAGAAATTCCGCATCAATTAGGGAATGGCTGGTAGAGATTGCAATGGAATACTATTGTGCTATAAGAAATAAAGACCAGGCTGATTTCAGAAAAACCTAAAAAGACTTATATGCACTGATGCAAAAGGAAGTAAGTAGAACTTGGAGAACATTGTACACGTGACAGTAATATTATATGAAGATCATCTGTGAATTGTTTAGTTATTCTCAGCAATACAATGATTCAAGACAACACCAAAGGACTCATGATGAAGAATGTTCTCTATATCCAGAAAAAGACCTGATGGAGTCTGAATGCAGAGTGAAGCATACTATTTTTGACTCTCTTTATTTTTTGTGTGTTTTTTTTCTTTTGGTCTGTGTTTTCTTTCACAATATGACTAATATGGAAATATGTTTTGCATGATTGTACATGTATAGCCTAGATCAAATTGCTTGCCATTTCAGGGAGGGGGGAGGTGAGAGAGAAAGGAGAAGAAAATTTCAAACTCAAAATTAGTTTCAAAAATGATTATTAAAAATTGTCTTTATATGTGATTAGGAAAAAAACAAAACATTATTTAAATTTTTAAAAACCGATTAGTTTTCATGAGTTATGCAGAGTACTGTACACTCCTATATTGAAATTCATCATGTAGTGTAGTAAAAAGAGTATTGGATATGTCAGTCAGGAGGCATGGGTCTTAGGTGGGCTGAACTTTAGGTGGGCCAATTACTTCATCAATCTTATCTTCCTTTTCTCCTTTGTAGAGTTTGTATATGGAGAATCGCTGGATTCAGTCTCCAAGTTCCCTTCCCCTTTACTGCTTGTATTGTTTTTTCCTTAATAGAATCTTAGTTCTTCAAGGGTAAGACCTGTGTCTTTTCTGAGTTTTATACTCTGCGAGTACAGAGTAAATACTCATAGTTTGACCTGTATAGTCACTGATATGGAGCCAACAAAAATGTGACATCATCTCCAGTCCTCTCACTATATTGGTTACCCTTCTCTAGATGCATTCAAGCTTGTATTTTCTAAAATGTTTTGCAGATAAAAATGACTCTTTTTGCCTTTCTTTAGCTCCCATGCTTCCTCTCTTCTTTTCCCTTACTCAAATTCATTTCCAGTGGCCCTCAAATAAGAGGCATCTCTTTGTCTTCCCTTCTTATGTTTCTGGCCTGGGGACCAGCCATTCCTACCTTGCTGCATCCTTTTAATATGTCCTCTTGTTCACCAGAATGTTTACTTCAGTTTAAACCCTATATCAGAACATAGGGTCTTTGTTCAACCTCAAATTTCTCTAATTCTCTCAGTAAAAATCAATCACTTCCTAATCCCAGGGCATCCAGGTTTCCCCTTACTCAATCATTCTCCCAGAATTCTGGGCCATGAAGTAATTTTCCCTCTCTTCTTGCCTGACTAGAAATCCTAACCTTGTGATATACAGTAACCACCACAATTGACTCTATTTGCACATATTGTGGTGAGGCTGGCCTACTTCAAAGGAATCTGCAATGTTGGACACAAGCAGCAAAGAAATGAAAGTGTTTTATTATCTTTAGAGCTGCCACATTCACATGCTCTGAAAATCTACATGTTTGACATTCTTCTGTCATTTGGATTGCTTTTCTTTACCTCTTTCTCTGGGCTGTTATTTTACATGCATTTCTGTTCTATTGTTCTGTCTCCTTTTTTGTTTTTCTTAATGTGCCTGAAATTTTTCTAAGGCTATTATAGCCTTGACTGATAGCTCTTGAAGAAAGAAGAAATCGCTTAACTTTGCTTCATAATGGGATAACTAGGGGAAAAGATTCAACTAGACTAATGGATTTTCTTTTAAATTTTATGTCATTCTTATTGATCTGCAATATTCCCAATTAAGTCCCCTATAAATTACAAAATACCGTACAGTAGATACCAACAGAGGCATAAATACAAATAAACTGGTTGGGTATAGAGATATAGCACAAAATATTGAACTATTGAAAGGATAAAGATAGAAACATTGTGTTCTGGCTATGGACTACTACAGACATACAACAGCAACAACCTTACCCCAGTGGCTGGGATAGTGGTTTTGTGACCTAAGTAAATATACACATACATACATACATACATACATATGTTTATATCTTCTTTCTCATATTTTAAAAATGGATTTACAATATCAAATAGAATCATATAAATGACAGATAGCAGAGCTATGTATCTGTATTTGTTTTTGTTTAGTTGTGTCTGACTCTTTAACTCTTCATGACCCCATTTGGGGTTTTCTGGGCAAAGATACTGGAATGGTTTGCCATTTTCTTTTCCAGCTCCTTTTATAGAGGAAGAAACTGAGGCAATTAGAATTAAGTGACTTGCCCAGGGTCACCCAGCTAGTCTGAGGCTGTATTTGAACTCAGGTCTATTAAATATATGCCATATTTGATTCAATTTATCTTGTCCCATTATTTTCTATTCCCCATGATCCAACTTTCCTTCGCAAGGTTTCTATCATCTTATAGCCCCAAATTTCTGAAGACATGATCCAACAGCTCTAGGGGTCATATGACTATGTTTTAGACTAGAAGGAAGCTAGGAATGTGTTATTAAAGAGTAGGAATATCTTAACTACATTAGTCAGTATAGACTAACTAGGAGGTCACATTTTACTAGCCTGGTTAATGCAGATTAAATTTAACTCCCCTTTTTACATCCCTTCAGCTCTAGTTACTTTTGACTTTAGTATACATCATTCATCTGCCAAATTAATTGTTATTTGGCTTGTTTCTTTGCTTATTTAAAAATGCTGAAATGAAATGTTGATTAATATAATAAACTAAAGACAGATGTGGGGACAGCTAGGTGGTGCAGTAGAAAGAGTGCCAGACCTGGAATCAGGAAAACCTGAGTTCAAATCCTGCCTCAGATATTTATTGTGACCCTTTTAAAAATATATATTATTTAAAAGTATCTAACAATACAATTCTACTGAAGCTCTAGGGATAAAAGCCATGTCATTTCAGTTGTTTTTCAGTTGTGTCTGACTCTTTATGAACCCATTTAGGGTCTTCTTGGCAAAGATAGTGAAGTGGTTTTCCATTTCCTTCTCCAGCTCATTTTACAGATGATAAAGCTGTGGCAAAAAGGGTTAAGTGACTTGCCCAGGGTCACACAACTAGTAAGTGTCTGAGATCAGATTTGAACTCAGGAAGATGAAGCTTCCTAACTACAGGCCTGGCATTCTATCCACTGAACTCAATACCACAAGCTGGGGTTTGTGAGATGTTCAAGCACTAGCACCTCTGGTGTAAGGGCTTGCAGAGTGCTTTTCAGGGCTGCTTGTTCATCTTTCGTGTCCACCTGGGACTCGACTCTCCTGTGGCTCCAAGAAGCTGCAGTACGTGCAGTAGCCACACCCTGGTAAACCATCTCAGCAGATGTGCTAAACCAGGTTAATGGTAACCTATGGGCCTCAAACCTGGCAGTGAGTTGGGAAGAAGGTGTCTACCTCAAGCATGAGAAGACTTCCCCCAGTGGAATGGGTGGATGAGAACAGTTTGTTCCAATAGCCAGGAAGGCAGCTTAAGTAAGTGCTGTGGAGCACTGACAGTTTGGTCGGACATCAAAGATGCCAAGGTCATGCAGTGCATCCTGGGTCATAACAGTCATCTTGACTTTTGTCTTGCCACTGGAATTCCATGGCTCTGGAAGAGAGTGAGGCTGATGATTTTGTGGAACTCTGCCTCACTTAAATCCAATTCATGCTCACACAAGTTAAGACACCCTGTGATGTCATTGGGCCTCTTCAAAATGAAGGATGAACAACACCAGAAACTAAAAAGAATTCAAAATAAGGATCACTTAAAAGAGCCATAGAGAGGCATCTAGTGGGGGGAAAGTGAGGGCAGTGATTAAGCTGCAAAATATCACCAGTAGAACATTGAGAACCATCAGATCAGAGTAGGGAGCAAAAGAGTAGGTAGCTAGTCATGGGAAAAGACTTGAAGAATAACTGATGGAGAGCTCACATGTTTTTCAGTGTCAAGAAATCCAGATAAAAGCCACCAGTACATTTACTAAACATTTAGGATCACGGGAAAACATGGACGAGAATTGTACAACATGAGATGGCATGGGCAGATTGTAATTTGTACCATTTGTGGAGTATTCGTATCAATGAAATCATGAATGTATCAAGATGATAATCAATAAACATTTATTAAGCACCTAGTGTGTGCAAAGTTCTGGGGATACAAAAAGAGGCAAAAGACAGTCCCTGCCTTCAAGGAGCTTACAGTCTAATGGGGGAGACAACATACAGACAAATATATTCAAAACAAGCTATATACTGGATAAAAAGGAGATAATTAAAAGGAAGCTACCAGAATTAAGATGGATTAGGAAAGGTTTCCTGCAGGAGATGGGATTTTAGTTGGGGTTCAAAGGAAGCCAGTGAGTTCAGTAGTTGAAGTGAAGGACAGAGAACATTCCAGGTCTATGGGGGACAGCCAGAGAAAGTTCCTGGAGCTGAGAGATGGAGTGTCTTATCTGCGCAGCAGCCAGGAGGCTGCTGTCACTGTATTAAAGAGCATGTGTCAGTGAGAAAGGCATAAGAAGACTAGAAAGACAGGAGGGGGCTAGGTTATGAAGGGCTTTGAATGTCAAACAGAGCATTTTATATTTACTCCTGGAGGCAGCAGGTGACATGATTAAACCTGTGCTTCAGGAAAATCAGTTTAGTAGTTGAATGGAGGATGGATTGGAGTGGGGAGAGACTTGAGGCAGGCAGACTATAATCACTCAGCTGTCAAAGTGCTTTTCTATATCAGTCTGACCACATCACTCATGACTTAGTAACCTCCATGGTTCCTGATCACCCTCAGAATCAAATATAATAACCTCTGGTTAGTATTCAAAGCTCTTCATGGCCCCTTCCTTCTTTTCCAATCTTCTTACTCATGACTTTCCCCCCCCCACACACACACACACAAACCCCTCTACAATCTAACGACAGTGGGATCTTTGCTGTTATTCTAACATGACAATCCATCTCCTGACTCCTGGAATTTTTAATGGTTGTCCCTATACCTAGAATGTGGTCTCTCCTCATTTCTGCCTACTAGTTTCTCTGAATTTCTTTGAGTCCTTGCTAAAATTCCACTTTCTGGATGCCTCTCCTCCCTCCTCTTAATTCTAGTCCTTTCTGCTGATTATTTCCAATTTCTCCTGTAAATAGCCTATTTGGACATACTTGTTTATATGTTTCCCCCATTAGAATGTGAGATCTTTGAGAACAGGAACTGCATTTTGTCTTCCTTTGTATCCCCAGGACTTAGCATAGTGTCTGCCACATAGTAGGTGCTTAATAAATGTTTACTGATTAAATACTAATTACTTGATATATGCAGGTGACATCGAGCAATCTGGTTCCAATTAAAACACATTAAATAGTGTCTTCCCTTCACTGATTCTTTCTCTAATAACAAATAGCAAGATGTCATTTGGACTCAATAAGTATAAGATTTAAGGTAAGACTAAAGGAAAGTAGATACCAAATGCTTCAAATTTAAATACGAGGTCAAATTGAACCAAGGTATGAAGAGAATACTTACAAATACCTTGGTGTCCTCTAGGCAAGATGCACTGAACATAAAGCTATTAAAGAGAAAACTGTGACTATGTGTATTATATTTATTGATGGATTGATTAAGAAATTGATTGGAATGCTGAAATCAAAGTACAATGGAGAGAACATATTTTAAACAATTAATCTCTATGCAATATCAGGTTTAATGCGCACTTTTGGAATTGTAATGTTATGTCCTGTTAGAGTAAACTGGATAATAATAGTTTTGGAAAATGTCATAACAAAAAGCAACACCATATTGACAAAACATAGCATTTATTATTTTAAGGCAGTTATACAAAGATTTGAATTTTCTCATCAAAAATCAATCAATAAACATTTATTAGGCACCTTCTATTGCCAGGTGCTGTGTTAAATGAAAGAAGGAAGAAGAATGATGGGTGTTCTCCGGGGCACATGATAAGAGGTTAAAAAGCTTGCAGAAATTCTTTTGTAACAGACATCTTTTCTTCTGGTAAATAGATACTTAGGTGGTATGGTGGAGAGAGAGCTGTGCTTAAAGTTGGGGATATCTGAGTTAAAATCCTGCCTCAGACACATACTAGCTGTGTGACACTGGGCAAGTCACTTAACCTCTGTCTGCCTCAGTTTCCTCATCTGTAAAATGGGAGTAATACCACCTACTTCACAGGGTTATTGTGAGGAAAAAAATAGATAATATTTATACAGTACCAGCACAGTGCCTAGCATGTAGTAGGCATTCAATAAATGCTTGTCCCCTTCTTTCCAATAGTAATTTGCGGGGGGGGGTGGTCAGTTTTTCAGTCATATCTGACTCTTCATGACTCCATTTTGGATTTTCTTGGAAAAGATATTGGAGTAATTTGCCATTTCTTTCTCCAGTTCATTTCACAGATGAGGAAGCAAGCAGGGTTAAGTGACTGTCCGGGGTCACATAGCTAGCAAGTGTCTGAGGTGAGATTTGAACTCAGGAAGATGAGTCTTCCTGGCATTTCATCTATTGTATAATAGATAAATTATATCTGCTGCTACAATAATAATACAAGCTGGCAATAGAGATATGCAACTGGACCTGTCATATGTAACTAAAAGTGGTTTACCTTTAGTTGGAGCTTATGAAATGGTAAAATTCCAAGAGTGGAATAAAAGAGCCCTCTATGAGAGATATCCACATGAACTCACACAACAATTTATCAGTACAGGAGCACGCACCAAATAAATGACTGTCTTCCATATATGCTTATAGGAACAGGGGTTTATGGTGATAATTTAGGATCAAATTATTAAGTACTAGAAATTACAAAAGAATTATCACTATTGAACTCAGACTTATTGATCAATGAATATTATGTAAGAAAATGGTAGAAACTGTAATACATCATTGAAGGCAGCAAAAATTTAGCAACTATCAAATACCTCGCAAGACAGAACCTAAAATCTAGAATTACACGTCAGAAGCTCATTATCTTTCATAAACTAACAAACAACTAATCCTTTCCTACAAATACAGACCTCAGAACATCTTTGAGAGTTAAACAGATCAACTGTAACAGAACTACAGTATTACCACAGATACGATTATAGCCCACATTTTCCATGACATAACAATCATCCTTAAAAATTCAAAAACAACCACACTAATATATAATCTTCAAGTCAAACAGAGTGAAAAACTTTCAAAATATAGAGATCCAGTGCAAGATATCAAAACCATTTGGAAATGAATATATTTAAAACCTATTGTCCTTTCTGACACTTAAGCTTGTCCCAGAGAAGCTTTCAGTGAGCTAAGATTAAATGCACATAGGTCCCAATATTTTTAGTCAGTTACAAAAAAAAAAAAAAAAAGCAATTATTTAGTCCATCTGGGCAGCAGTTCAGAGAACATTAAATATTTTTAGAAAAACAAATGGGACAGCAACTTGTCCCAAGATCATTTCTGTTTGAACTGTTTAAAAAAATCAGAATAAGATCAGAATAATAACTATAGAGAGAATATCTCTTTACCTTGACGTGAAGAAAAACCTCCCAACAATTAGAGCTAAGCAGAAGTTAAATGGACTATCACTGAACACACTGGGTCCTCCTTCATGAGAGAACTTCATGAAAGACTTGACAATGTCTTATCATGTCTGTTGTAGATGAGAGTGTTGCTGGCAAGTACTACACAGACTAGCTTCGTGGAGGTACCTTCCAATTCTGAATCTCTGTAACTGAACTTCCCCTAGGTCACTCAACCTGTGGGTCTTCTGATTTCTGACTCAGTGTGCTTTCTTCCTAAATAGAGAAAGCCTCTCACTCAGCATATAAGGTGAAAAACTGCATAATACCAAAGTTTACAAGCTTTACTGGATTTTACCAGCAACTAGAGCAGTGGTTTTCAAAGTGTGGTATGACAATCCCTGGGGTTTTCAGGGGTATAAAAGGTCAAAACTATTTTAATAATAATACTAAGATGTTTGAACTTCTAATATGGTAAACATTGATAGGTATAACCCATATATAAATAAAAGCTCTACAGAGGGGGTTTCCAATAATTTTTAAGAATGTAAAAGGGTCCTGAGACCAAAAAGTCTGAAAAGTTCTCAACTAGAGAATTCTTCAAAATAATTTTTAAAGAGGGTTCAGTTTTTATTCAGTAATGTTTCTATAACCAATCACTATTTTAATGGAACAAAAGGCTTGCATGAAGTTTGCCTTTTATTTATATATATTTATATATATATAATATATAACACATACATAATATATTTACAAATATATATATATATGTAAGTATACACATTCACACACAAATACTAACTGTGTGACTGTGGGCAACTCACTTAACTCTGTTTGCCTCAGTTTCCTCATATGTAAAATCAGCTGAAGAAAAAAGGCAAATCAATCCCATATTTTTGCCAAAAAAACAAAAAACAAATAGGGTCATGAAGAGTCAGACATGACTGAAAAATGACCAACAATAATAAATACAAATATGTGTATCTCTTTTTTTATATATGATATATGTATATTTTTTTTCTGTATCTGTGACCTAGCTCCAACCAGAGAGATGACAGATTTGAAATACAACATGAGACACATTTTTAGACAAGGATAATATGGGCTCTTGTTTTGTTGGACTATGCATATTCATTATGAGTGTTTTCTCTTTTTTATTGTTCAATTGGAGAGGGGAGCAGAGTGGGAGGAAGAAATAAGAAATGCTTGTAAGAGTAAGTATTATTTAAAAAATAAAAACCAAATAGAGGAATCCAGAGTAAAACCAAGTAGGTTAACAGCTACTAAAAATGAACACAGTAGCAATGAGTAAATAACCTTGAGGAGGAAAAAAAAATGTTATTCATTCCTTAAAAAACATAAAACCTAACTTGTAATTGTCCTAGCAATCAAGTCCAAGATTTCGACTGTGCTTTAACATCTGTCACCAGGGAATTCTGTATGACCTCATTTTCCTCAACTCATCTTTCATTGTACTTGACTTCCTGGCAGGGACACCTATTCCATGTCCTTCTCATGAGCTCTCTTCATATCTGTCTCCAGTTTTTCTCGAAAGTAGTAATTTATTCATCCAACAAACATTTATTAAACTCCTACTTATGAACAACGCACTGGGCTAAGTGCAAAGAGAGACAAAAATAAGATATTTTCCCTGTCCTTAAGGAATATACAGTCTAAGAGTGGTGATCAGTTGTGTACACAAACAAATATAATCTAAGTTGTAATGTAACAAATATGCCAGTGGAATACAATGCATGAGGACTTAAGGTAAGGAAACAAACAAAAATCTGAGGGACCACTTAAGATTAGACCATTTAAAGAATACGAAGACATTTCAAGGTGAGGTTTCTTAAAGCACTCACCCTGTCAAAGATGAATATTAAGGAACTTAGTTAATGTATAGGCCTGGAAGCAGAGATGATGAGTTGGGAGCTTTCTCTAGGAGAGAAAATGCAATTTCTAAAAAGCTTCAGGATTTCTGAAATATGAATACAATGGAATTCTACTGCACGATAAATATGTGGGCTTTTATAAACAGATGGAGAGTAAAATAAGCAAAACAAGAGGATAATTTATGCAATGACCACAGAAATAACGTGAATGGAAACAACAATGAAAAACCTCAAAATTCTGACCACCAGAAAACAATTGTGACTTCAAAAGACTGATGAGGAAGCATATACCCATCTCTTGGCATGGGAATGATGGACCAGGGATATAGAATGATACATATATTCTCTAACATGGCTAATGGTTTGATTTGTTTTTCTTGAATATATGTCTTTTTTAAACAAGGGAGGGCTTCAACTCCACTAGGAAAGAGAAAAAGGAAGGTAAGATATAGGATAGTGAAAACAAGAGTATCAATTATACACTTAAAAAATACAAAGAAAAAAAGAAGCACAGAAGTTAATATAATTAGAACAATGTTTTTATTATCTCATTAAATGTAATCTGTGTTTTAAAAAATAAATAATGGAACTTCACAGTTTATTATACAATTCTCTTTTTCTCGCTGTTTCTAGAAATTATTTTATGTATGAATGATTAGGTCAAATAAAAAGAAAGAAATTTAATTATAAGGTTAACAAGTGGAATTATAGGATCAAAAATGTGAAAATACTTTTGCTCATATTAAATAACAAGGGAAAAGGCAATCTATAACACATAAAGGATTACCAGCAACTGTATGTTTTACATATCTTCCACATTCCATGATCTCTGTTGTTGATTTTATAAAATTCAAGTATAAGTGATTGAAAAGATCATTGGGCAATTAGCAGTCCTTTAGACACGACACCTGTATTAAAATTGAATTCTGATGCTTCCTAAATAATACTGCTGGACAACTAGGTGGTATAATGGAGAGAGTGCTGGACCTAGAGTCAGGAAAAATCATCTTCCTGAATTTAAATGTGGCCTCAGACACAAGTTGTGTGACCCTGGGCAAGTCACTTACCCCTGTTTGCCTCAGTTTCCTCATCTGTACAATGAACTAAAGAGGGAAATGACAAACCACTCCATTATTTTTGCCAAGAAAACCACAAATGGGGGTCACAAAGAGTTAGACATGACTGGAAAAAAAATGACTAAACAACAACAAATACTACTAGTAGTTTGCTGGAGGAAGAAGTGTTATTTTTCATAAATATGTTGTATTGCTAAGGCAATATTCACAGTACTGATGGTGAATATGAATTTGCCAACATAGTTCTGAATTGCAATATATAACAAACTCTCCATATAGAAGACAGCAGCAAAACATTTATTCAGACACCAGAAAACCAAATCCCAACACCAGAAAACTGAATCCATCATAGCAACAAAAAAGTTATTATAAAAACACATTATCACTGTAGGAAACAACACCATCCCAAAGCCTTCCCCCTGCTCAGGCCTTCCCACAAATGAACACTCACAATCTTAGCTATCTGCTTGCCTGTGTCCTCTTTCTCCTTCTACTCTAACTGCTCTTATTAATTTCCTACTCCACCCATTCAGCTAACTCCTCCCTCCACAGGCTCCGTGTGATTACATTCAGCCTATTAAGGGGCAGGGAAGATCTTCAAATTCCCATTACCATTATATAAGCGAAAACTGCTCTTTGACTTATGGGTATAGCTGCTGTTCATAGCAACTATTTCCCCTTCTTTCCCTGATACATAGAATTAAAAAAGTTCACAGTGCTACAGGGACTGCATGATGTCTTTACTCAGAAAGAGCTACCTCCATTTATAGCAGTTACAGAGAAGGATGGCTTTCACTTAGCTGTTGTTGTCTTCCAGGTATGTATGGTCAAAATTGGGACATCCTGCTCCTCTGAAAGCTTCCTTCTGCCTTTGCTCTTTGTTTCCCCTCCACTTTAGGTCCCCATTTTGCAACTCCTTAAATATCTTCTCCTTTATCCTCTGTACAGGGATATGGTTCTAATAATCATCCATGGTCCAGACTCTAGACATTGTTGGTGACCTCATCTTGTTATTTAACATTAAGTCATTTGTCAATGCCACTTACATTTAAAATGATTCAAGAGGCTTATATAATATTTGTAGGAGGTACAGGAGCCATGACACAATGGCTGGATAAGATCATTGCTCAGAGGAATTTAATTTTGCCTTATAGTTTGATATCACATAGACAAAATGTTAATATGTCAAGGACCTGTGATTTTTTTCCCCTTCATCAATGCTGCCTGAAGATCGGAGAAGTTAAATGACTTGCCCATGGTCACAGGCTTACTAAACATCAGAAGCAGGATTTAAATAGAGTTCTCCAGGTTTTGCAAAATGCTTTATCCACTTCATATCATTTGATTCTCACATAGCCCCCATGAGGTAGATAACAGTTATTTTCTAAACTAAAGTCTATTTTATAGGTGAAGAAACTCAGGCTTAGAGAGGATACTTGACATGATTGCATACTTAATAAGTGACTAGACCAGGATTTATATCTAGTTCTCATCTGACTAAAAGTCCTGAATTTTTTCCCCTATACAATGCTGCCTCTAATTTTCTGCCTGACTATTTCTCAGCATATATTCTGGCTTGCTCATTGGGATTTCCAATCAGTATGCATGGGTGGAAAATAACAAGTTTACTGACTAGCCTTGAGACATCATTGGACAGTGTGCAGCCTAGATGACAGCATAAATCTCTGTAAGGCTGATGAAAAACTTCAGCAGCATTTACATTTCTCCTACTGTAACCATGTCTTCATAAAGTCTACCACTAGTTTCTTGCACTGTGCTAACCAAGGCCAACTCTATGCACATCCAGTTTCCTATGGGCTATAATTTTCAGAGTTTTGAAAGACTCTCATCCCATAAAAATTTCCTTCACCAGTATACCAACCCAAATCCCCACCATAATTGTCATTGCTTTGTGTTAAGACATTGTGTTTCCAGAAATGTTAGAATGCAAATGTTTTGACTTGAGAGATATAACACATTAAACCCTTTTGAGCAGTCATTAATACATTATTGAAGATTAGTTGAAAAGCAAAGGGTTTTTTGGGCCTCAAGCAAATAAAATATTACAGGTATGTTTGAGGGAGAAATAGGATATAGAGAAGTAGTCTGGAACATTACATAGATGGCTTACCCCACTGAGATACAGGAGGAAGAAAAGTGGCAAAAGGAAAATGATAGAATACCAAAAGGGGCGAGACCATTGAAAATAAACTTTACCTACTTCACAAATTTACTTTCATTGTCAAAATAAAAAAAAACATACTGCAAGCAACAAGAAAAAAAGAGTTCAAGCACCAACAAATCATAGTCAGGATTGTAACCAACTACAGTTATAAAGGAGATAAAATCTTGGAATGTGATTTCCCAAAAGGCAAAAAATAAAATTTTAAGACCAAGAAAAATTTACCCTAAATATAATCCTGCAAGGGGAAAAAATGAAATTTTAATTGAATACTGTAATGGGATTGCAAATTTGGAAGATCTTCCCTGCCCCTAGACTAAAATGCACCTGAAGCCTGGGGAGGGAGGCTTGTTTTTCAGTAGATACTTCTTGATTGGCCAGTGAGTCAATAAGGTTGTTACATTCTCTGAGCCAGGAGAAGGCTATATAAGCCCTGATGTGTAGCTTTGTTTTGGGACTCACTTTGAGAAGTGTTCTGTGATTTGATCTGAATTCTGGGAAGCCATTGTTGAGAGTCCCCCGGCTTTGAAAAACCCAGATGTGGAAACCTAGATGTTGACTGGGTATGGATGTAATGGTTGGACAGTTTGGAAAGCTGTCTACTTGATCTGTTAATGTCTTGATAATTCTGTCTGTATATTTTGAAGTTTGGGGTGCTGACCTTTTTCCCCTGAACAAGGTAAACGATATATGTCTGACTGATTAAAGTAAGCTTGTTAACCCATTTTAAGTTGCTTTCCTTTAACAAAGCAGATCCAAGAACCTGTGTGAGCAGCCACCCTGGAGACGCCGGGGTGCTTGCTGCAACAAATACTTTCAAGCATTCCTGATTTTTTTTTTTTGCTTTTTGGAGAAGGTAGGGCAATTGGCCATTAAGTGACTTGCCCAAGGCCACAGGGCTAGTTTTTGTGTTAAATGTCTGAGGTGACATTTGAACTCAGATTCTCCTGACTCCAGGGCTGGTCCTCTATTGTGCCACCTAGATGCCCCCATTTCTGATTATTTTTTTTTAAAGCTGAGTTGAAACAAACATAAAAGGAATCAAGAAAAAAATGCAAAAAGTTTTTTTTCCCAAAAATGCATTGGAAAATGTATTTTCCAAATGCATGATTAAGCATTTGGAAGGGGCTTCAGAATTCTAATCTCTTCAAGAGTCATAGAGGAATAAAATAGGAGAAACAGAGGACCAGGGGGGTGGCATTGCTCTGTTTTGATGGCTTTAAGAAAGGAAAGGAAAATGACAGAAAAGGGAATATTTAGGTAAGAAAGGAAAAGGAGGGAACTTGTGACCTCACATAATAAAAGGAGAAGAAATGAAGCTTATGAAAACATGGAAGAAAAGGAGGTGAATAGGCACCACAGAAATCTCACTGTCATTTGAAACATACATACAAAGGTTGAATATACTTACACATACACTCAAATTGGTTTATACATACACCAACCACAAAAAGGTTGGAGGAAGGACAAGGAAAAGGAATGGGGTGTCTAAGAAGGAGAGTAGGATCAATGAGGGATTATTCCTCAGCTTAAAAAAACTGTCATTGTTTGAGTATGGATCGCAAAGAGTGATTCAAAGAAGAAGAAAAAAGAAAACTTGTGTTTGGGGGCAGGGAAAGGTATAGAAATAGATTATGAATAAGTATCTCCTTCCTATAGATAATTGGTGTTAAGCACACTACTATTTCACCACCTTCCTTTTTGTAATTAATAAGTGGGAAGGGGCAAAAAGAGGAAATATAAGAGGATAAGATAAAGGAGAATACATAATTAACCATCATAACTGGAAATGTGAATAGAATGAACACAACTATATGAATAGAAGACGATAGAAGAATGAATTAGAATCAGAATCCAACAGTATATTGTTAATAAGAAACACACTTGGGGATGTCCATCAGTTGGGGAATGACTGAACAAGTTGTCTATTATTGTGATGGAACACTACTGTGTTATAAGAAATGATGAGCAGGATGCTCTCAGAAAAACCCAGAAAGATTTACATGAACATCTGATGCAAAGTGAAATGAGCAGAACTAGGAGAATATTGTATACAATAATAGCAATATTGTATGATGAGTAACCATGAATGACTTAGCTATTCTCAGCAATACAATGACCCAAAACAATTCTGAAAGACTTACAATAAAAAATGGTATCCATCTCCAGAGAAAGAAATGATGGTGTCTAAATGCAGATTGAAGCTTATTTTTTCCTTTACTTTCTTTATTTTCCTTGTTGTTTTTTTTGTCTGTGTCTTTATTCACAATATGACTAACATGAAAATGTGTTTTGCATGACTGCACATGTATAGACTATCAAATTGCTTGTCTTCTCAAAAATGGGCGGTGGGGAGGGAGTGAATTTAGAACTAAAAAAAAATTTAAAACAAATGTTAAAATCGTTTTTATATGAGATTGGGGAAAAAACAAAATGTTAAATTTAAATTTAAAAAAGAAACACCCTTGAAACATAAATTTTCATACAGAGTTAAAAAAAGAGCAGGAGAAAATCTATTGTACTTCAGCTAAACTCATAAAAATAAGAGTAATTATTGTTATCACAAAGTAACAAGAGAAGTAGACACAATTTTTAAAAACAAAGAAACTACATTATACATAAAGGCATGACAGATAATAAGCCAATTTCAGCCCTTAACACATATGTACCAGATGTGATAGCATTTAAATACATATAGAGAAGTTAATTATAGAGAGAGATATACAGTAAAACTATAATAGCGGGAGAGAATGTCTTACAATATCTCCTTTTAAATTGGAACAAATCAAACAAAAAGATAAATAAGAATAAAATCAAGTCCTGAACAGAATTTTAGAAAACTTAGATATGATTGATCCTTGGTGATAGCTAAATGGAAACAGTAAGGAGTGTGTATGTGTGTGTACACACATATATATGTATGTCTGTGTACACATGTATCTTTCTCAGATGTGCATGAAACCTTTGTAAAAACTCAATATATGTTGGGGAGAGGTTTTAATTTTTTTTTTTTTTTGTATCACAGACCCCTTGGGAAACCTGGGGAAATCTAGGTTCTCCTCAGAATTAACTTTTTAAATGCATAAGATAAAATATACAGAATTACAAAGGAAATCAATTATAAGGAAAAAGTCACAATAAAAAAAAGTTCATTTGACACAGGTTAAGAACTCTTGTATTAGGGAATAAAAACATCACAAACAAATTCATAAAAGCAGAGATATTAAATACATCTTTTACTGACCAAAAGGTGAAAAAAATTATAATCAGCCTTTGAAGAGAGGATCAAAAATTAAGTGGAGAATAATTTAATGCTAAAGAATTGGTAGGTCAAAGAACACATAATAGAAATTGTTATCAAAGAAAATGATAATAATGAGACAAAATACTGAAGCTTTTAGAATGTACCTAAAGTTCTTGGGGAAAATTTATATTTTTAAATGCTTTAATCAAACGAGAGAAACCACAGATCAATAAATTAGACATGCAATTTTGAAAAAAAAATCTAAAAAATCAATGAATCAAAAACTCCAGATAAGGATCACATTAGAAATTCTGAAAATCACAGAAATAAATTTATAAAATTGAAATGAAAAACCACCAAATTGATAAATAAAAGTAGCTTTTGGGGTGGCTAGGTGGCACAGTGAGTAAAGCACTGGCACCGGAGTCAGGAGGACCCGAGTTCGGTCCCTGCCTCAGACACTTAACACACACACACACACACACACACACAAATTAGTTGTGTAAACTTGGGCAAGTTACTTAACCCCAACTGGCCTCCTCCCCCCCCAAAAAGTAGCTTTTAAAAAAACTAATGAAATAATCAATTAGCTAGTCTGATCTTTAAAAAGAAAAAAATAAATTAGTATCACATAAAAAAATAGAGTTCACAATAACTAAAGATGAAATAAAGGAAATTATCAGAAAAAATTTGGGTAATTATTTGCCAATAAAATTGATAGATAAAATGGATCAATATTTATAAAAATATAGAATACTCAGATGGACAGAATGAAAAGCAATTATGTAATCTAATTGCAGAAAAAAAAAATGAACAAGCCATAAATGAACTCTCAGAGGAAAAAGTTCCTGCACCAGATGGATTTACAAGTGAATTCTATCCGTTTTATTATAATTATTGTTATCATTATCAGATTCCATCTTTTTCAAAGAAAAATTAATTCTAATGTTGCATGAGCTTTTTGAAAACAAATAAAAAAGGAAAGGATCTTTCTAAATTCCTTCTATGGAAAAATCTAATCTTGATACCTAAGCTAGGGAAAGATAAAGAAGAGAAAGAAAACTATAGATCAAAGTCTCTAATGCATATCGATACAAAACCATTAAATATTAGACAGGAGACTATAACAATATATTAAAAAGAATTGTATACCATTACCATGAATTCAGGGGTAGCTTACTAAAGTGAAAATTTTGAACATGACTGATGATGTTCAAAACAAAAATAATGAAAATCACATGATTATTTCAATTTTGTTGTTCAGTTGTTTTAATCCTGTCCAACTCTTCATGACCCTATTATAGTTTTCTTGGTGAAGATACTGAAATAGTTTGCCATTTTCTTCTCCAGCTCATTTTATAGAGGAGGAAACTGAGGCAAACAAGGTTAAGTGACTTGCCCAGAGTCACACAGCTAGTAAGCATCTGAAGCTAGATTTGAACTCAGGAAGATGAGTCTTCTTGACTCCAGCCCTGGTACTCTATGCACTATGGCTCCACCTAGCTGATGATTATTTCAAAAGATACTGAAAAAGCTTTAGATAAAATCAATACCTGTTTCACTAAAACTATTTAAAAGGATATAAGATAAAAACAAAATAAATTAGGGAAGAAGCATGCAAATTGGAAACAAAACTATGAAAATTTGTAGATGGTATCATATGCTAGAAAACCCTCAATAATAAATTTTTTAAAAATTAATTGAAACAACAATAACTAAATAACTAAATAATTGAAACAATAGCAATAACTAAATAATTAGTTCAGGAACGTTGTGGAATATAAAATAAAACCACACAAATCATCAGAATTTCTTTATAAAGGAACTCAGCCATAAGACCTAGAAAGAGAAATTCCATTAAAATTAACCACACAATGTATAAAATATGTGGAAGTTTTCTTATCAAGAATCACACAAAATCTATATGAATACAGCTGTAAGACATTCTACAGATTGCTGTTGTTTGTCCTTTATTATCAAAGAGGACCATGCAGGTGATGCATGACATGAAAGAGAATCGGATTTAAGTGAGGGAAAGCTGTGCAAAGTCACCAGTCTCATTTTCTACTCTGGTGCCATCTGGGTCCAGTGGACAAATATAGATCAGGACGACATTCTACAGAAATATAGACCTAAATGATCATGGGTAGGCTATGCAACATAATAAAAATGATAAGACTACTGTAAGGGTTATGGGATTTAAAGATCTTCCATGCCCCATGGATGTGCTGACATAGCAGAGCAAGAGAAAGCGTAAAGCGAGAGAAAGTGAAAGCCGAGCTAGCGGTCCTGCGGTTTGCTGAGCCGAGCTAACGGTCCTGTGGTTGGCGGTTGGCGGCGTTGCGTTGCGGTTGCGGTTGTGGTTGCGGTTGCGGCAGCAGCAGAGGCAGCAGCAGCGCAAAGCCCTTTTTTGGGGAAATAAACTTTTTTTTTTGGGTTAGGACTGCTAAGAACTTTCTGCTAAGGACTCCTGCTGGGGACTGCCAGGGGCCGGAGCTGCTGGGAGCGTGCTTCCCAGACGCTGGGTGGTTGCTGTGAGTGGGGAGAGGAGGACCTTTGCCTGAGGTAGCCTGTTCTGTTTTAAAGGCTTGAGAATGTGGGTGCTTTCTACTTTATCTACCTGTGCCAATGTCATAACTACTCTGATGGCTTTCACTTTCTGGTTTTGGGACTCAGTCTTTTGGTATCTTAATAAATTTTCTAGTTTATTTCCCCATATGGTAAACATGATGTATTTTGTGATGGATAATTATATCAGCATATTTGTAATCTCTATAGGCATTGTGAATATGGCATTGCTGATACAACTACTTAAATTACCTTAGCAAATTAATTAGTGTCATCAGTCTACCAAATGATTACTTTATAGTGCTAGAAAAAATAATAACAAAATTCATCTTGAGGAATAGACCAAGAATCTCTAGAAGAATTAAAAAAGGCGGGAAGGAAACCTAACAGTACATGATATCAAGTTCTACCACAAGCCAGTAATCATCAAAACCATTTTAGTACTGGTTAAACTAGATCAAATGAGTTGATATTTGCAAAGCACTTAGCAAAGTGCCTGGTATATACTAAGTGCTATATAAATATTAGTTGTTATTATTGTTGTTATTCTTATGAAAAATGGGAAAGTTTAATTGTATAATATAAAGAAGGAAATCAACATAGAAGTCTACTATTCACTAAACCCAAAGACCCCTAACCCTACAACTGGGTTAGGTTTACAAATTGTTAGGAAAACAAAAAAACACTATGACAGAAATTAGGTTTATAGCAATGTTTTATACTACATGCTAACATTAGTTCCAAATAGCTACATATTTGGATATAAAAACTTGCATCGGAAAAAAGTTAACAGTCCAAGTATGCATGGGGAAATTTCATTATTCATGTCCAGAAGATGTACAGAAATGATGAAAGAAGATAAAAAGGACAATTTTGTTTAAATGAAATTTATAAGTTTTTATATTAAAAACCCTAATTCAGTTAAAATTACACAGGAAACAATTAACTGGGAAAAATCTTTATAGCAAATTTCTCTGGCAAATGTTTCATTTCCAAGATATATTAGGAAATGATTCACATTTATAAGAGAAGCTATTCCATGATCAATAAATGGTCAAAATATATAAATAGAAAGGTCTTAAAGAAGAAATTTAAATTATCAATAGCCATATGAAAAAAAATGCTGCAAATCACTACTAATTAGATAACATGCACATTAAAGCAATTCTGAGGTTCCACCTCATACTCATCAGATTGGTAAAGCTGTTGAAACAGAAAAATCACAAATGTTGTAGAGGCTATAGGAAATACTAATGCATTATTGGTAGGGCTGCAAATTGGTATTGCCTTTCTGGAAAGAAATTTGGAGCTATGCCCGCAAAATGACTAGAACAGTATACAATCCTTGATCTAGAAATACTGTTACTAAGCCTATACCCTGAAGGGACCAAGGAAAGAGGAAAATAACACATGTGTACAAAAAATGTTTATGGCAGTTCTTCTAAAGATGACAAAGAACTGAAAAGTAAAGGAGTGCCCATCAGCTGGGGAATGGTCAAATGAATTAAGATATATGCATGTAATAGAACATTTTTATGTTTTAAGAAAAGTTGAAAGGGACAGTTTTTGAGACACCTAGAAAATATAAACTGATATAGATTTAAGTGAGCAGGATCTAGAGAATAATTTATACAATAAAAACATTGTAAAAAGGAATAATTTAGAAAGATGTCAGCATTTTGATCAATGCAATGACCAGGAGGCTACTGATAAAGCATGCTGCAGAACTCCTGATGGATGACAGACTCAAGGACCACTCCTCCTTAGTTTCCTTTGCTGGATCTTCCTCTAGGTCAAGCCCACTAACTGTGGATATCCTCCAAGTCTCTTTCCTGGGTTCTCTTCACTTTTCCCTCTATACTGTTTTACTCAGTGATCTCATAAGCTCCCATGGATTCAACTCTCTCTACAATGATGATCCTCAGATCTACTTATCCAGCCCCAGCTTCTTTTCTGACCTCCAACTGCCTCTCTGACATCTCAAAGTGAATGTCCACTTTGAGATCCACATCTTAAATTCAATGTATCAATAACTAAACATGTTTTTCCCTTCAAGCCTGCCCATCTTCTTAACTTTCTCCAGGTTCACAATCTAGATGTTATTCTCAACTGCTTACTCCAATCCTCCCCCTTCATATCCAATCTAAATTTGTTGCCATGTCCAGTCAATTTTATGTTTGTAATATCCCTCAATATGCCCCCTTCTCTCTTCTGCCATTACACCACTGATGCAAAATTTCATCCCCTCATGACTGGATTATTGTAATAGCCTACTGGTTGATCTACCTGCCTCTATCCTCTACCCACTTTAGACCATCTTTTGCTCAGGTGTCAAATTGATCATTCTAAAGCACATGCCTAACCATGCTGCTCCCCTATTCAATCAAATCCAATAGCTCTGTATGACGTCTGTTTGGCATTCAAGGTCTTTCATAACCTATCCTTCTGCTACATTTCCAATCTTCTTACACCTTACTGAATCTCCAAATACTCTACAATCCAGTGACACTGGTCTCCTTACTGTTCTTTGAACAAGACACTCAATTTCCTCACCTGAGGCAGTCTTTCATGCTTGGAATGCTCTCTTTTCTCATCTCCATCTCCTGACTTTTCTGCTAAAATCCTAGCTAAAATTTCATTTTCTTAATCTCCTTTAATGCTGCCTTCCCTTCATTGAGCATCTCCAATTTATTATATTTGTATATGGTTTGTACATAGTTGCTTGTATTTCCCATAGCACTAATAAGCTACTTAAGAGAAGGGACTTTTTGGGGTGGCTATGTGGTACAGTGAATAGAGCAAAGGCCCTGGAGTCAGGAGGACCTGAGTTCAAATCCGGCCTCAGACACTTAACCCAAAAACTAGCCATGTGACCTTGGGCAAGTCACTTAACCCCAATTGCCCTCCAAAAAGCAAAAAAATAAAAGAGAAGGGACTTTTCGTTTTTCTCCTGTATCCCTAGCACAGGGTCTGGCACAGGCATTAATAAGCACCTGTTGACTGAAAGACTGATTGTTGACTAATTCAAGGTACAAAATAAGAAATACATTTTTAGGTTTGACAATTTTGGGAATTTGTTTTGTTCCACTGTGCATAATTTGTTACAAGAGCTTTGTTTTTGTTTTTTAATTTAAAACTGGGGCCGGGTTTTAGAGAAGGGGGTGAGACAAGTAATAGATTTACAAAAAAAAGAATGAAGAAGAAATGAAAAACAAAACAATTCATAGAAAAAAAGCAGGAATAAGGCTTGAAGGAAAGACTGACAAGTAGCCCAGCTTTGAGAGCTGCATCTTGAATTTATCATATATTTGAAAAGCAAATTGCAGTAAATATTCATAGTTTCTTCTATAATCCTTTTCCTGTTCTACTTTATACATGGAAATGCTTGTTTTATTTGGTGAATGTTGAGTTCAGAATCAAAAGAAATTTACTTTAAAAAAATCCTTACACAAAAGAGGACAATCTCCATTTTCAGGGCAATTATAATCTAATTCTTTAGAGTGGGGTAGGAAACACCATCACCTCAAAATTCACAGCCTCAGCAACAAACATTCATTTTTTTTTCAATTCTAGTCCAGAGGCCTTTATTTTATTAGAATATCCATGCAATGTGGCTATTAATTATTTACCCATGTTTTTTCTTTCATATAGCATAGGGAGAAAAAGTTGAATTTTCATTTGTTTTTTTAATTGATTTTTTTCTTCCTTCCTCCTTTCTTCCCCCCCTTTTCTTCCCTTCTTCCTTTCTCTCCCTCCTTCTTTTCCTAATATATCTTCTTTCTTTTTTAAAAAATATTTTTGCTCTTTATTAATTTGTTTGTTTACTTTTACTTTATAGGATTCAATTCCACAATTCCTTGAGTTTCAAATTTTCTCCCCCTCCCTCCCCTCTCTACCTTCCCCCCATGGCATACAATCAAGTGTAGGACCTGCAAATAGTTTCACATTAGACATTAGTCAGGTTATAAAGAAGGATTGTAATGGATGGAATGAACAATGGGAGAGAGGAAACAAAACCAAACAAGGAAAAGACAGAGAGCAGGTAGTTTGCTTCAATCTGCATTCAAACTCTGCTCTTTCTAGTTCTTTCTATGAATGTAGACATCTCTCTCCATCATGAGTCTTTTGGAGTTGACTTATAACCCTGCATTGCTGGGAAGAGTCCAGTCTATCAAAGTCGGTCATCGCACATATGCTGTGTCTGTAATTGTGTACAGATTCCTCCTGGTTCTGCTCTTCTCACTCAGCATCAGTTCGTATAAGTCTCTCCAGGTAAATATAAAGTCCATCTGCTCCTCAAGCAACAATCATTTAAAGCCATCTTTTTTTTCCCCAGTAAGTCCCTCTTCAGCTCTAGAATCATCATGGTCCAACTATGTCTCCATTCTATCGGACCCTCTTCTAGGGTCTGATATCACATTCAAGCCACAACTCTTGAGTCTTGTGTCCAGTCTAATTTCTGTTCCCTTGTTCCCATGTCTACTCACTGTGTATCCATACTGAGACACAAAGATGGCCTCATTTTTAAAGCAATTTTCTTACAGACCACTTTTTACCAATAAGAGATTTAATGTGATGTTACAGTGCTATGATCTCTTGCACAGCATTCTAAGAAATGCAATCTGGAAAATTTTTTTTCCAATGAGGTATGTTCTCTTGTCATTGAATAGGGGGAACAAGAATTTATTAAGTACCTAACATGTTCCAGATACTGTGCCAAGTAAGCACCATACTAGTATTATCTTACTTGAGCCTAACAATAACCCTGGAAGGTATACAGTTTTAAAACTATGAACTGAGTAATTCAAGAAGGTGGGAATGGGAAAATAGCCTAAAGGACATTTCCTGGAAAGGGATAAGAAAGATTGGCATGTGTATTTCTAAATGGACCATGCCCATTTTGTAATTAAGGAAACTGAGACAGACAGAGATTGATTGATTTATATGAGGTCACAGAGCTAGTAAGCATATCCTGAGGCCAGATTTGAACTCAGGTCTTCCTGACTCCAGGTCCAGTGCACTAACCATGGCACCATCTAGCTGCCTTTATGTTAAGGTCAGCCATGCTCACTGCATTTACTCAGGACAATTTGTGATTATAGAGAACGCATTCAGATAGTGCACACAAAGTAAGTTAGAAGATTACTTTCATCTGGATCGTTCAGGGAACAAAAGCTCCTTTGATGTAGTCTTCCAAGTGCCACTCAACTTTTGTTCTTAAAGTTAAGGGCCTTCTTGGCTCACAGAACAGAATGATGGTGCAGATGGTCAAAGCAGGAATCCCTTTATGTCAGACACCAGCCCGAAAACAATACAGTGTTAATGTGTCAATCTGCCTTCCACTTAGACCCTTGGACTATACCTGGTGTTAGCTAACTTTAAATAATGCTACCCATACAAGGTGATCAGCCTGTGCATACAGCTGCAGAGTAATTGGACTCTCTCTATTGTTCAGTCCATAATGCCCCTGCAATAGCTCATGGTGCTGCTCAAATAGATTCAATTATATGTAAGAAAATATTAAAAACATCTACAAGCCCTTCTTTAGTTTTTGTACCTTGCCACGGGGAACAGAAAATGGCTTTTCAATTCATGACTTTTACATAAATTAGTTCAACAAATCTGTAAGAAAAATTCCAGTCAAATATATGCTTAGCACAGGTTAAAAAAGATAAATAATTAAGAAAGAAACAAATATTTGTTTAAGTACCTATTTTGCATCAGGCCCTGTGTAAGCATTTTACAAATATTACCTTATCTGATCCTTGTAACTACCCTAAGAAGTAGGTGCTTTTATCATCCCCATTTTATGGCTGAGAAAACTAAGGTAAACAGAATTTAAATGAATTGACCAAGATCTCAGTTAAGGGACTGCTGGCTTTGAGCTCATTTGTTTTTATGTCAGTACTTTTACACAGACCTGCAACCATATTGTATGTAATATACTTTATATCATAAATAATTTATAAATTCATCTCCTACAAATATATGCCAAATATATATAATTTTTAACAAAAATATATAATTTGACTTATTTTTTATTATGCTTAATAATCAATATACTAGAAGTCATTTGAGGTAAATGTTTTCAAATTGTGGTATAATTCAAGACAAGAGTAATTTTTGTATATTACTGTATTCATGTTAAAAATCAGATTTTTAAAATTATTTGATCAACTTCAAAACTGAGCCTGATAATAATCCTTTTAGAAATGCACATGCCAATCTTTTTTATCTCTTCCCAGGAGATGTTCTTTAAGCTATTTTCACATCTCCACCTTCCTCAACTATTCATTTTGTAGATTTAAAAATAGGTACTACTTCTTTCTACCAGATTTTAAAAGCTTTGGTTATTTTTATCATCATTTAACAGTAAGATCTGTTGACTGCAGAGTCCTGGTCCATTACCAAGTGCTATGAAAATTTCAAAGTCTGGTCAGAAATAGTTCATAAGCCCAGAAGGTTGTGGATTAGGGAAATGACTAATTGCACACCATCTATTCTCTTTTCCAGTGGATTTAAAAGGTTATTATGAACAACTCACCAGTTTCAATTCGAAAATTAACGGCCTAGTAGGTATTCTATAAATCTTAAATCTTGTTATCAGGATTGTCAAATATGTGATCCCATTGATTGTTCTGAACATTTTAACATCTGTGATCTTTGGGAAAGGTGTTTCTAACACTGAATTTTTCTTAACCTCAGAATGTGACTGCATTATGAATTCTCTCTGAAATTTGGATTTTCTCATGTGTGATCTCAATGAGTTCTTTAATCTACACACACACACACACGAAATTGTTCAGAAAACTAAAGTTTAATTTTGTGGTTAATAACACAATAAAAGCAGGCTAACTTTGTCATAAAAATAATATCGTTTAGGGACTGAAGTTCATCTTATGGGAAGGGTTTGTAATAAAAAAAGATGTTGTCAAGTCTTATTTTTCATTTCATTACTCTTTGTTGTCTCTAATAGCACCCTAGAAATGATATGAAACTGACAGTTTGGGGAGGAGGTTGTATTGTCTTGTGGGAGAGGAAGATTCTGGTTTCTATCATTTCTGAGTGCTTTAGTTTTCTGTATGGAAAATGGAAAACTACCTGTCCACCTCCTGGGGTGTTACAAGAGAAAAGCAGCTTCCATACCAGGAAAAAATGCATACAATAATAGCTCTGTTAACAAAGGGTATGCATTTCAGTGAAATACGATCTCTTGTCAGAAACTCCATTACAAGGGGTAGAAATAACATAGTTGTCATTGGGCTATGTTTCAGGTTATAGAAAACAGGGGTTAAAGTACAAAAATTGATAATTTCACTATGTAACATTTGATAAGGTCTCTTAGATATCTAGATAATTTGGGCGATATCTAGTACATTGGCCATGAAATAAAATCAAAGGAATAGATTATTTTTCATTAAAAGTTACATATATTGTGATCAGAGATGTTTATATTACATTTATTTGCACATTTTTTCTGATGCAAAATCAGAATCCCAATACCTTCCAGTTCTAAAATTTCATCCATCTATATATAACACATATATGGAAAACATAGAATATATTATTGCAGTCTTTAGGACCAAGGCATGGATTAAAGCTAGGAGATGGAAGAAGGGAGTCACTAGTGTGGGGAGGGGGGGAAAGCCCAAATGGGAAAGTAGGTAAGGATACTCATTAGTCAGGCTTATTTACGACTAAGAACAATTCGAATATTTTTTGCCCCCTTCATCAGTATATATATGCATAGTTGAGAGGAAGCATTGATGTATATTATAGTTTGTTGAGTACACATCTCTCTACCTCTAAAATTGTGAACTTGTTGAGGTTAGGAAATATTTCATTTCTCATCTTTCTATCTTCAGCAAATGGTACTGTCTTATACATAACAAAAACTTAGTAAATCTTTATTGAGTTAAAATGAATTGATCCGTGATACATACAAATGCTTACTTCCAAATTCAATTCAATAAGAATTTTTAAGTGTCTAATACATACAAGTCACTCTGCTAGACAAAGGGGAGACAAAAATGAAAATGTCCTTGTCCTCCGAGGACTTACATTCCACCAGAATAGAGCTACCAGAAGGATTTGTTAATTGATCTATCACTGTGAACTGAGAGATGTTTAGATACGTCAGTTAGACACACTGATGTGCAAGGCAGTTCACAGGCTCAGGAACCTCTTCTCTGGTTGTTTTAAAGATGCTATGGTATGTAAAAAGATTGTGAGACAATGGATGGGCTGTCTTATGTGTCATTGTGCAGATGTCAGAGTTGGCAAGTTCAAGCCTATCATCATGTTTCCTTTGTTTCACTTAGGTTCTATTTATTGGAACCAAGTCACCAACCACAGCCAATGGATCAAACTTGTCCTGGGGTTCCTGAAACATTATACTTAAACTTGATTTAAATATTTTACCATGGGAAGAAACCCAGTGGCCTCTTATCAGGTCAATGTGAAATATGGGCTTAGATTTTTATAAAGTGTCACACCAAGCATTACAAAGACTTAGCAGGCACCTCTATGGAACACAGTTGGACATGTTTCTGGGCCACAGATCTTGAAGGCTCAGTCATAAAATAGAGCACTGCTATTTTTTAAAAGTGATTAAATGCAGCTTTTTTTAGACCTCCAGTTTAATCAGGATTTCTCTTTCTTTTGTCAATTGTTCTCTGACAAGTGAATTCATTTTCAAGTATATTATGCTGAATGAAATTCCAAAAGTCCCATGAATACCCTTCTAGCCTCATGACAACAAGGAGAACAGTGTAGTCTTCTAGATAGAGAGCCCACTTGGGAGGAAGAACGTCATAAGCTTGTTGCTGGTTCTTAAAGCCAGTGGCAGTCTTATGAAAAAGATGATATATGATGCCATGGACCAAGAATTCAAGTATATGAAACCCTGGTCTACTTTCTTCTTTTCAGGACAGCTGCAGGCAACCCAACTCCTTTGAATATTTAAGTGGCTGATTTATTGATAGTGGTGAGTATCTCTACTCTGCCCTCTGGTCTTACCCATTTGGAAGCTTCTTCCATGAAGAAGGGTAAGCTCTGACAGAAGTACCTTTCATGAAGCAAGCTTGAGGATGGGGTCAAAGGGACATAGCCCAATTAGTTCAATGCCTAAGAAAGATATTTCTTTACTAAAAGGGTACCAAAAAAATCCATAGTGATTAGAAAAGCATTTTTTAGATTTGGAATAAAATCAGTGCAGCAACTTTGGTTGTTGCACAGGTATTTTCAGTTATGTCTGTCTCTTTGTGACCCCAATTGGGGTTTTCTTAGCAAAGATTCTGGAGCGGCTTGGCATTTCCTTCTCCAGCTCATTTTGCAGATGAGGAAACTGAGGCAGACATAGTTAAGTGACTTGTTCAAGGTCACACAGCTAGTAAGTGAATGAGGGTGGATTTGAACTCAGGTCTTCTTCACTCCAGGTCTGGAGCTCTACACATTGCATCACCTACCTGCCGTTTCCTATTAGCACCGTTTAATAACATAGACATTTCTCTTCTGTGTTAAAAGCTAAAGGGATTGGGTTAGATGAAATTATCTCTATGGGCCTTTCCATCTCTTAGACTCTGTGCTTTAGAATTTTGCATAGGACTTGAAAGTGTGATTGTAATGTGATCAAAAGCAGAATTTATTTCCTAGAGGGCAGAAGGGACAGATTGCTATCCTTTAAGGAAAGCTGATGCATTGAAATAAAAACTTCCAAAATGGACAAATTAGGGCATAATTATTCAATTTAAAAAACCATCTTCCCTTTGTGTGCTAAAAATAAAAGCTTACTCTAAAAAATTCAATTCATATGGAATTTTTCTTGTGTGTAAGGCAAAGTAAAACTATAATAATAATAGGAAAAAAAATCCCTGATTGCCTGGGGCCAATAGCTGGACTGGTCAGTGATTACAACTGACAGATTCTTATAGTATAAACTATTGGCTGCTCAAACAACCTGGTTTGAGCAGCAAGATGTTAATATCATCATCCCCAATTCTACTCTATTCCCTAGACTACAGGCAGGTTGGGATAGGGTCCTCTGGACCATTTGAGGGTGTGGAAGTAATAACTGGGCTGTTTAAAAAGGTCAGGTTACTATAAGATACCAAGCAGAGAAGGGCTAATGGCACAGGGTATGTTAGAGATCCAGAAGAACAGGTCTGGTAGCAACATGGTAGCAACAGAATCCAAAAGGAAAACTATAAATATGGTCCAATTTTGCACACGTTACCAGGTTTCTAAAGAAGTTTTGAGAAAAAGATCTGTATAGTATTTAACTCAGGAAATATAGTGAGTCTTCTGGTGTCCTTTTAAGCCATGAAATATAATGCTAACTCTACCCTCCTTGTTGCCCTGAAAGTACTTTAATCATGGATAGCTCCTGGCTGCCATTAGCATTTCTTACATGAGAAAATAACTGTTTCTATATAGTGACAGATTGTTGTTGTTTAGTCATTTTTCATGTCTGACTCTTTGTGACCCCTTCTGGGGTTTTCTTGGAGTAGCTTGCCATTTCCTTCTCCCACTCATTTTACAGATGGGGAAACTGAGGCAAACAGGGTCCAGGGTCACTTAGCTGGTAAGTGTCTGAGGTTGAATTTGAACTCAGGTCTTCCTGATTCCAGGCTCAGCACTCTACCACTGAGTCACTCAACCGCCCTTAGTGATGGACACATCTATATAAAGTATCAAACACAGTATAAAAGACTTAATTATGAAAGGATATTCTTTTTTCTTTCTAGCTTCCTAATATGCTAGGGCCTAAGAAACACATAAAGTTAACATTAGAGAAGACAATATGATTCATTGAAAAGATCACTAGAGGTGGACCCAGAGAGCCTAGACTACTAATATTACCTGTATGACTTTGGGCTAGACGTTCAACTTTCCTGGTCTCAGTTTCTCCATCTGCAAAATGATGAGGTTGAACCAGGTGACCTCTAAAGACCTTCCCAGGTCTAAATCTATATTCCTATGATCCTTGTGAGACTAGTTCTTCACTTCTTGGGCAAAACTATTCAAGGGACTATTTCCAGGGAAGCCAGGAATGCCTGTATCTCTCACAAGAACTCATACTAAGACCACACACTACAGAGTCTCCAGAAGAATGAGTCTCATAGGCATGTGATATTTTGACCTTGCTGATAGTGACTCTTAGCAAATTGAACTCAATAAATCATACACAGACTTCATGCAAACAGGAATGTACATTTATTGAGCACATGAGACTAAAATATTCATTGATTGCTTTGGGGAATTCTGAGCTCAAAACCAAGTACACTGATCTATTAAATCAGGGATTCTCTACCTTTTTTAGTTCTTATTCCCTCTTGATTTTTTGTATAACCTTCCCACACATCCTACTCCCTATGAAATGAATTAAATTCTAGAGTTTGCCATGCATGTGGACATAAGAAATTAATTTCAGTAGAATTATGTACTCATTTACACTATACTTCTCATACCCCCATAACAAGTTCTTAGAATCTCCTGGGGGTACACATACTTCTTGTTGGGAACTAGCTGTTCTAATTCATCTTTTTTACGTAGGGAATATTAACTTTAACAATCCATATCTAATTCATAAAAATATCTCTAATATAACATTTCAGGACTTGACACAGTTCTTGTCATGTAGTAGGTACTTAATAAATGTCTTGAATTGAATTGAATTAATAAAATTCTGATGTCATTCAAAGCTTATTCTCATGTGAAAACAGGATCAAAAGGGATTATAGATTTCTGGAATCCTGATGGAGTTATGTTATGTGCTCATACAGTTCTTAACCAATCATCAGATGACAACAACTTAGGGAAAAGATGTCCTTGGCAAACTGTCCATGGGTATAAAACCTCATAGACTAAGAAGGCCACTCTAGAAGGAAAAATGGAAATAATGAGGGTCCTGACCTTCTTAGGTTAGAGTTAGAGCACATTTAGGGTTAGGGTTAGAGCACATTTAGGGTTAGAGTTAAAGTTAGGGTCCACTTTAACCATCTGTATCAAGGACTACACTCCTATTAGTTTTCAACCTCTGACAAGATGCTCCCATCTTTCCTCTGCATCTGAGCAGAGGAAACCAAGTTTGATTTATTTCTTTCAGGGGCTCAATAGTTCTTTGTCCATCCCAGTCCATGCCCCTTGGCTTACTTGTGGACAAACATCTTCACTCTTAAGAGGTTGCTGGTAGGAGGGGGTGCCTCTACTTCTCCCTACATTTCACGGTTTTTCCAAACAGACCTATGACCAATATAGGTCTTTGAGATATACTATCACTGAGAAGGAAGGAAATAAAGAGAAATTAACAAAGAAAGAAACTATTGAAGACTAAATAAATCCCACTCCATTTTCACAGAACTTGATTTTCCTAATACAATCCCATATACCTGAGTAGGTTCTCTTCACTGTTCTTCTGGCCCCTCAGTCTTACCAATGGATGATGATATTTAGCTCATATTTAAAGAGATGGTGAGAAATCCAGGATGACTCCTAGGTTGTGAACCTGAGGGACTTGGAGGATGGCCTTACCTCCCATTAATAGGAAAGGAAGGAGGTGAAGAAGATTTAGGAGAAAATACAAGGAATTCTGTTTTGGACATATTGAGTTGAAGATGTCCATTGAATACCCAGCTTGTCTGAAAGGCAGTGTTAGATGTAATAGCCAGCACTTTAAGATTTGCAAAGTATTTAATATATTATCTTATTTGACTCTCACAACAACCCTGGAAGGTAGGTGCTGTTATTGTCCCCATTTTATAAATGAAGAAAACTGAGGTTAAGGTGAAGTGACTTTGCCAGGGTCACACAGCTAGTAAGTAGCTGAGGCAGGATTTGAACTCATGCAGGTCTTCTGACTCCAAGTCTAGCTCTCTATCTCCTGTGTCACCTAGTTGCTTCTAATTACCACCATTTGCAATGTTGAAGTATTCTGTACTTGTACAATTTAGTTACATTGATACTTTGGTAGATGGGTGGTATCCCTGATAATGGGTACTCTTTTCACCAGTACAGATTATAACCCATCTATGTCTTCTGATCCTCTTCCATGTCTTTCAATAAATTCTCTATAAAGGATCTACCAAACATGCTGGAGGTCCTTCTCTAGGTAGTTCACAGATATCAAGTCAACACTCAGTCTGCCTATCTGTCACAGGTAGCTTAGCAGTACAATGGATAGAGTGCTGGACCTGGAATCAGGAAGACCCAATAGACAAAATCCAAAGTCATTTGACCAAAAAGTCAAATGCTTTTTGGTAATCAGCCAAGAGTAAACATGTCAGGCAAGTTATTTTGTACTATGAAGACTTGATCTGCTATAGAGAATGATCCACCTGCTATAGAAGCCATCTTTTCTTGGCTTAATTTTTTATTGGGGAACCCTTGATGCAGGAATAAGTCATTCTTATAAAGATTCTGTAGGACTGAGAAAGAAGGTACATGATTCAGAGATTACTGATGTCTACTCAGTTACCTTTTCGAGTCATAAAATCATTGATGATGATAATGATGATGATGGTGGTGGTGGTGGTGATTCAGAAGATTACTGATGTTTACTCAGTTACCTTTTCGAGTCATAAAACCATTGATGATTATGATGATGGTGGTGGTGATGGCAATGGTGGTTGGTGATAGTATCTACATAACACTTTAAGATTTACAAAATGCTTTAAAATATGATCTAGTTGTATTCTCAGAATTACACTGAGAGGAAGGTGCTATTATAAACTCCTTGAAAATAGAGACCATATTGTTTTCTTGTGTTTGTATCCTCAGCATTTGGCATAGTGCCTGTGTTGTACATGAGAACAACACTCAAAATCTGAAAGAATTTTAGAAAAAAAATTGATTAGGTTGTTTGGTAGAGGAGAACAAGACATAAAGAAGATGTTGTTCTCTCTCAAACAGGCTTTGGAAGGTTTAGAATATACAGAATTTAGACAAGGGTACCCACACATGAACTACACATACATAGTCAAGCAATTTTTCCAAGAGGGCAACTTGAAAGCAAAGTACATAAAGATGGATATGAGTAAATGTAAACATTCAATAAAATTTAGGAAAAGGAAACTCAAAACACAAGCTTGGATGAACCCAAACCAAGACCTGGGAGAAGGGAACCAAAGACAAGAATGTGGTGAATCCAGGACCAGGGCATCCTTGTAGCCATCTCCAGTATTCCTGGAGAGTTATTGAAGTCGGGTCAATATTCTGGGTTCAAATAATCTCTAGTCACAGAAAGTTAAATTTAAAAGTATAATAAGTTTTCTAAACAATATAATAAATGATAAATAACAATCCACACCTTTTGCAAAGCAAGTAGTTTTATAATCCTGTTTTTCTATTTCTCTGTCTCTATCTCTCTCTCCTTTTTCCTCTCCCTTTCCTCTCTTTCTCTCCCCCTTATCAGTAAAATAAGAAGATTGTCTGAGTTCAAATCCGACCTCAGACACTTGACACGCTTACTAGCTGTGTGACTTTGGGCAAGTCATTTAACCCCAGTTTCCCTTCAAAAATAAAAAAGAAGATTGTCTAAGAGTAGTACTATCAAATAGAAACAAAGGTCACTAAGTCGTCCATAGGAATTCCTGCAGGTCACACACTGACTTAGCCAAACACACGTTTATGTGTGTGCATATACACATAGAAGTGTATATGCACATGTGTGTATTATAAACATGCACGTGCATAAATACATACATATATTATTAATACATAATACCTTAAAATTAGATAGGAATTACATTTTAATATTGTTCAGGCCACTTTCAGGAGTGTTGTGGGCCACATGTGACCCATGGACTATATATATTGGATACCTCTGTATGAGAGGTCCCCTCTAGGTCTAAATATATGAATCTATGAGCCCATGATACTTAAAAAAATCACTCCTTGAGCATCTTTAAATTTGTATCACCTCAAGCAGAGTTTTTAAATATGGATTTGATAAGTAGTTTAAGAAAACACTAATTCAATTAAGTGGAAAAATACTTTTAAAGGAAACCACAAAATTTTTATTTTTGAACTAGTTGGTCAATATCTGAATACTTCAAAGATAAATGATTGTGGCAGAGCAGGTACTCCTTATACCAATGAAGATCACAATATCTAACCATCTCAACACCAGGAAGATAACTGCAGTTTATACACCAATATCTATTGCAGAGTATGTAAAAATTGAGCAATTATATAATTAATTGGACAAGGCCCTTCAAATTAAATTAACATCTACCTTAATATTCAGGGAATAGATAGGGATATAAAATATATGCCTATGTCTACATACATATGTGTGTCTGTGGATACATACTCATATCTTACAAAAGATGGTTCTGGAATAAGAAACAAGAGAGACATTTGTAGATTAATTTGTAGATTAGACAGAAGCCTACACTTTTATGTAATGGATACTTTATTTAAGAAAAGAGTTTTATAGTACTAGCCATGGTAAGCACTAAGCAACATCCCAAAGTAATATAGCTCATGCTCTGGACTCACTGTCCCAATGCCAATTTGCACCAGTAAGCCAAGTCCCCAGAACATGGCTACTTCATTTCCCCTCAAGCCTCTATGGATAGCTCTAAACTGTTGTGGGATATAATTCTAATTCTGTAGCTCATGAGCCCCCACCTGTATACTCTATCCTCACACCTCAATTATCAATTTATATCAATTACTCTTCTATATAAAATAGCTTTTTTTTCAGATGGACAATTTACAAGTCAGGTTGAAGCCCTTATAACTACATTCAGTGTCTTTTCATTGTTATAATTCCTATTAATTTGTAATTTATTTTGACCCTTGCTCTAACAACTTGATAATTTGATTACACATAAAAGGTGATTCTGAAACTGTGCTCATAATGTCAATAAGTAATTTCCTATGCATTAAGATAGAGACCATTTCATTTTAGGTGATACTGTTCACTGCTCATTATGTGCAGCACCTTCTGACTCTCTTCCTGAAGAAAGTATTAATGATATCTAGATTTCTGCATTCATTTCATAACCTGGTACTATATTTTCCAAAATAGTTTTTATTGTCCTTCTCTATGGTCATTTTAAAATTGAAATTTCTTAGTAGCCAAGAGAATGTTGACTTACTTCAGGAGATCTCAACAATTTTTTCACTGAACTACTCAACATGTTTCATCTTTTGAAACAAATATTAGGATGAAACAAACACTTTTTAAGTGTCTACTATGAACTATGTACTTGCCTAAGCACTTTACAAATACCTCATTTGATTGACACATTAACCTTGGGAGGCTAGTGTTAAATATCTCCATTTTACAATTACAATAGGTCCCAGAAAAAGCCTCACTTGTCACTGTTTAGCTTTTGATGACTCCAAGTGAGTGTAAATAGCAATTGCTTCTGTTCTGGCCAGAAACTCTGAAGGTCTTCTCCTCCCAGATTGATTCTTTTGGGAAGTCAAACTAGGTCATTTTTGCCTCTTTTCTTACCTAGCCTTAATCACTGAATGGGTGTTGCCTCAGATAAGCTGAGACCTAGGAAAGACCTTAACTTAAAAAGGTCAAGGTTTCCCACTATATCGAGGCCATCACCAGTCATCTTGACCTAAGTCTTGTTCCTGGATCCTGACAACTCTGGAGGAAAGAGTGAGCTGATGACTTTGCACAGCTCTGCCTTGCTTAAATCCAATTCACTTGAAAGTCAAGATATCACCTTCCTGATGTCATTGGCCTCAATTCTTACCTATGGAATAGATGTTGTCTCAGACAAACTGAGACCTGGGAAAGACCTTAACTTAAAGAGGCCAGAATCTCCCACTGCATCCTGGGACATCACCAGTTGTCCTGACCTATGTCTTGCCATTGGACTTGGATGACTCTGGAGGAGAGAGTGAGGCTGGTGACTTTGCACAGCCCTGCCTCACTTAAATCTAATTGACTTGCAAATCAAGACATCACCCTCTCAATGCCATTGGTCCTCTTTGAAAACAAAGGATGGACAACAACAATTTTACAGCTAAGGAAACTGAGACAGATAGAGATTAAGTGACTTCCCTAAGATGACACAACTCGTAAGTATCTGAAGGAGGATTTGAATTCAGGTCTTCCTAACTCTAGGCCAAGCACTGTACTCACTGCACCACCTAATTATTCCTAATATTATGTTACACCAGAAGCTGCAATTATCTTCCTAGTGGTCTTCTTCCTTATACTTACTGTGACACTGTAAGGCAAGATGAACAAGTGTCCTATAAAATTAAATTTTGTCTTGCCTTTGGGTACATGATGAAACCAATTGATCCATCAACTGCTTTGTTTGTCTCTGAGGAAAAACCTTTGAACTAGATGTTTTTTGGTTGATCAGATATGATTGTATATGGGAAAAAGTTACTTTATCATTTTAACTTGAGAAACTGTCTAGCTTAGTGGATAGAGTATTAAACTTAGATCATAAGTCCCAGTTCATCTAGCTCCAGATACTTACTATGTGACTGTAGGGAAGAGGTCACTTAATCTCTCAGAGTCTCAGTCTCCTCAATTATAAAAGGGGTGGTGTAATAATAGTTGTACTTCCTAGCTGGCAGTATTATGAAAAATTCACCTTGCAAATCTTAAAAGGTAACATAAAATGTTATTATTATATGATAGGCATAGATAGATGGATAGGTAGATAGACAGGAGGATAGATAGATAAACAGAATATTTATTAATATTCTGCATTAATATTAGCATAGAGAGACACTACACCAAGCACAAAGGGTAGAAATGCAAGTCTCTATCCTCAAGGAACTTACATTCTATCGGGGGAAAGACAGCACATATAGGGGGATGGGAAGTAGAGGAAGGGTACCTGCTTGGGGAAATGAAGTGATGAAAGATGAAAGTGTGGAACCTGAAGACAGTTGAGGTGAGAATGAGGTGACACAAAGTTGGAGTCTTACCTACAATGGCCATCCCATGGAGGAAGTTACCTATGACAAGAGGGCCCCACGGTGAAGGTTTCCCAGGGTGGCAAAGCAATACTCAAGGAGGAGTCTATATAGCATATACAATATATAGATTAAGCTATTATTGTTGACATTAATCCAACCCTTAACTTCTAGGACTCTGAGATTACTGGTATGCCTCTATTACCTATCAAGTCAAATGATTGGGTTGTTGTTTTTATTTTTTTACTAAGCAAGATTTTTTTATGAATCTAGGAAGCAAAGAAGCTCCAACCTATCAAATTATATCAGAGTAATTCAGGATAGGTTGGGGATTGTGCAAGAGGAGAAAGAGACAGAGGAGCCTCAGTTTATAATCTTGGAGTTATCAAGACCTCAAGGAATATTATCAATATCCTCTGGCTTGGGGTATTTTTTTTGCCCCTAAGGCTGGTTCTATTCCTCAGGTATAAAGGCCCCCTGGGGAATGGGCTGTGCTGTGTTGCTTACTAATGGATGAGATAATATTCTGATATGGTATTACCCAATTAGTCAGAGCTGCCCAGCTGAATCCCTGGTGGTGGGCAGGAAGGAAGTTGTCAATAGACTTAGTGTGCCTGAGAGAAGATCTTTTCCTTCCTTGGGGCTACTGGGGTGGAAATAGATGGCATGGCCATGCAGGTACAACCCATGTAGTAGAAACAGCTCACAGCCACCAGGGGTCCCTGTTAATATACTTTCGATCTTCCCAATTTAGTATACTAATAAAGAATAAGGTGTGTTTTATTAGAGAGAAAAGAACTTAAGAAAAGGTTACAGTTCAATAAGCAATGACATTTTGATAAATATGCTAACAATAATGTACTCCTCACTCAGGCTCTGAACTGCCACTACAGTGATAATGGCACAAAACTTATGCCCACTAAGTATAATCAGGATTTTGGAAAGTGCCAATGTAAGTCTTGATGCTAATGCAAAGAGATTGTGGCCAGTATGTGGGGGATTTTAAAGCTTTGGGTTATAGATACAGCTATTCAGGGAGCAAATGAGTTGATTCTCACTGGTATTCCATTCAATCATCATGATGGAAAGAAGAACACATTTCTCTCCAAGTCAGTGCATACTCTGTTTGATAAAGTATCTTCTGATCTGAAACCTCTAATAATGCTACTCAGTGTCTAGGAGCTAAAGTGATATCTTACTGGAGAGAATATTAAGAAGTTTTAACTTGGAGAAAAAAAAAACAGAAACAGTCATGAAATGGATCAAGGTGTTACTGACATGGTAAGGAGGCATACAAGAAAAAGAGGAAAAAAATACCAGGGACAAACATTAATCAGTGAATACAGTAGGAATTGTCTGATGAGAAAGAAAAGAAGAAGGAAGTGGGAGGAGAAAGGGGGAGTAGATACAATGGAAAGAGAGGATGCAAAGGAGAGAAAGGGAAGGGGAGAAAAAAGAGATGGATAAAGGAAGGAGAGAAGGGAGGCATGGGAGGCTATACAGTATGAAAGGAGAGAGGGAAGGAGAGAGTGAAAAGACAGCAAGGGAAGGAAGGAAAAAAGAGAAGAAAATGAGATCAAGGCAAGGCAGAGACAGAGGAGGAAGAGAGGAAGAAGCCAATATGCTGTCAAACACTTGCCAATTTGCTCAAGCTGTCAGGAAACCCCCACAATGCCACCAAAGAAATGATCAGTTCAACTTTGGAAATACAGAGAGAAGAGAATATAACTGGTTGGGCATGTTAAACTAAGAATTGGTAAGATCAGACATACATCTTCCTAGTCACTAACCAACCTTCTTCCTTGTAGACAAGTGATTAAAATTGTAGTTAAAATTGGAGTTAAAATCTTACACAGCTCTTCAAAGCCAGCTAATGACATGCTGAGCAGTAAATCCATGAAAATCTAAAAATGGCCAGTGTGGTTTGAATTTCAAGCAGTGAAGCTCATAACAAGGGACCGTGATGTTACAAGCTCAGGGCTTCAGGGAAAGTATATTTATGCTCCAGAAGCAGAAGGGGTGATAGTACAGAAATAGAGTCAGGGTCTTAGTAAGACTATTTCTTCTTCCCTTTCTTTTTCTCCTCTATCCTCCAAGAAAACTTACTTCTTCTGTCTGCTTTCTGGCCAGGTACTACAAAAGGCCACCAATGCCCAGATGGAGTCCTTTAAGTAACTCAAGAAGGAAGCACTATCCCTTTTCTCACTGCTCTAAAGTTTTTGATGTGTTGTTTTCTTTTTCTTCCTCGAGGTGTATTGGCATATGATGTAGGGAAAAAATGATTATTTTATTTTGTTCTCACAAAATTCCAGTTTTTGTCCCTCAGGGCTCCTTTTTCACACATAAGTAGAAAAATTTTACCATCTATAGGTAAGTATCATTTTCCTTTCTTTGGAACATTTGCACCAATCCTGAGTGACAGAAAAGTAGCAGCTAAGAATTCTTAGACTTTACAATTCTCTTGGTACAAAAACCTCCTACCACATTCACTGTGATTATAAAAATATTTGTTACCTTAGGACACCACTGGAAGCTGCTGAAGCTTCAATGAAACGTTCATGGAACTGGGAAGGGCAGCACTTTTCTTTCAGTATTTAAAACAGTGTGACATCTTGTTCTTCAGCAGCTTCTGGCTCCCACCCAGCTCCTTTAGATCAGTCAGTCTTGGAGATTTTGCCTCTAGACTTTTTCTTTTGAAAACCAATGAGAAAGAATGATGCTGGAATGTTCTTAGTTCTTCGTGGGGGGACACTGGACACTGGAGGGGGCCTGCTTCCTAACCCAAAAAGTCCGCTGCTGATGGGAAGGAAGTCACTCTCCTAGTCTACCATATTACTGAAATGAAAAGAGGTAAAAGATTCCTTCCTCTCTGAAGAAGGAGGCTTCAGATTAGGCAGGAAGTTTCTACAGAACTAATGGGGATGGCTAATGGAAGCTGACGCATCCTCATTATCATCCCAGAAAGAAAAGTATGCAAGCCTCCTTCTGAACCACCAAAGGCACCGTGAATTATCCCCTCATTTTTAGCGTCTGCATGTCAAAGTCTGTAAGCAGGCCATTAATGTTCCTCAGCTCTCAGCTGCAACTTTTCACCTTCCATCAAAAGTATGAAATAATCCAGCAAGGAAATTCTTGGGAATGATGACAGTTGCTAAGTAGGTAGCTTTGGATTAGGTTTGACTAAATGCCATCCTAAAAATGATCCTCTAAAAGGTCTGACAGAGTTGATGCTTCATCATAATTTCACAAGTTCACAACAAAGCACATTTCTTTTTTTTTTCTTTTTGGAAGGGGGAGGTAGGGCACTTGGGGTTGAGTGACTTGCCCAAGGTCACACGGCTAGTAAGTGTTAAGTGTCTGAGGCCAGATTTGAACTCAGGTCCTCCTGACTCCAGGGCCAGTGCTTTGTTCACTGCACCAACAAAGCACATTTCTTTGACTCTAATATCTGAAAGATTTCACTGAGTAGGGAATCCTGGGGTCACCTCAGGTTATATTTGGGCAAGGAAAAGGCGCTAAAAGAAACATGTTCAGAAGGGATTTATTGTTGTTTTTCAATTATTTTGGCTGTGTTCAACTCTTGATGACCCCATTTGGGGCTTTCTTGGCAAAGATACTAGAGCAGTTTGCCATTTCCTTCTCCAGCTCATTTTGCAGATGGGGAAATTGAAGCAAACAGGATTAAGTGCCTTGCCCAGGGCCACACAACTAGTAAATGTCTGAACTGGGATTTCAACTCAGGGATATGGGTCTTCCTGACTCTGGGCCCTGTGCTCTATATACTGTGCCACCTAGCTGCCACTAGAAGACTATATTCAGGCCACTTTAAAAAAAAGGTGGTGGGAGGGGGGGGGAGCTGATCTCTGGGTAAGCAATAATAATCCTTGCATTAATACAACTCAATACTTAGCAACTCTTAACTCTTAACACAAGCAATAATCTCTGGATAAGGATGGTGTCCACTAAATCAATCATGCAACCCCTTATAAAGGAATTATAGGTATCAAAGGAGCTCCACTGAGTCCATCAGAGGTATGAATTAACTGTGAAAACAAGGCATAGAGACCTTTACTGAATTAATAAATCCAACAAAGATAAGAGCTATATTCTGATTGACTGAAGAAGTTCAGTTGGTTTGTAGAAAAGCAGAAAATTAGTTTAGTTTTACCTTAGAAATGGGTAGCTTTGGGACAACTAGGTGGTGCATTGAATAGAGCACTGGCCCTGGACTCACACACACACACACACACACACACACACACACACACACACACACAAAACTAGCCATGTGACCTTGGGCAAGTCACTTAATCCCAATTGCCCTCCAAAAAGCAAAAAAAAAAAAGAAAAAAAAAGAAATGGGTAGCTTAGTTATGGAAGTCAACCTAGCCAAGCCCCTGCTAAGGAAATGCTTGATGTAAGCAAAGGATGAAAAGAGTCTACTCCCTTCTCTCTCAACCTTGATCAGAGAAGACTTTGTGGATTTTGGAGGGTCAAAGGATTTGAACTTTTTTATTGGTGACCAGCAGCATCCACAGAACAGCAGTGACTGGCAGTATGTCTGCAGCAAGGGCTGAGGATATACTGGGCACACCAAGATATACTTCAGGACTCTACAGAGAACCCAGCAGAAAACTGGACTACACCTAAGGGGAGCATCTTGTAGACTCTTAACACAAGGATTCTGGGAACTGTGAATTACCTCCCTTTCCTACAAATGCTCTGCGTTTGAGTGCTAGACTCCATGTACTTGTGGGAAAGTATGATACAGGCTTTGGAGATAATTTTTTTAACCAATTGTTCTTTCTTTGTTTTCTAACTCCACCTAAGTAAATGCCTTATTCTAAGAGCTAAGTAAGTCTAATTGATTGACTAATTGATGTCAATTGATAAACAATGAGGGAAATACCAGTGGGTGAAGCTGAGCTGTAGCACAGATCAGATGAGATATTTATAAAGTATTTAACACAATGCCTGGCCCATAGTAAGTGCTCATTCCCTTCCCTATCATCCCTTAGAAAATCCTCTCCCTTGTCCCAGTCACTCAAACCTACTCCTAGAACTCTGAGGAGAGAAGCAGTAAATACCTTCTGGAGACCCAGCCTACAGATAAGAAAGGGGATTTGGAGAAGAGCCCAATTCATGTGCTGCAAATGAGTTTAAATTCTAAGCCCAAGAAAACAGCTTTCTTTCTGTCAGTGTCTGTATCACCCTGCTATGTTGGCAGGAAGCTATGTAGCTTAAATTACATAAAGATTCCCCCAATTATTTATATTAGTTAAAAAAAATTTCCAGAAGATTTAGATTCCCTATTTTTATATAAATATATGTAATATATTTATAATATATATAAATATAAATACAATGCAATTTTTCCTTAGCACTTAAACCAATAAGGTAATAATGATGATAATAATAATATCTAACATTTATATAACATAGTCAAATAACATTTATAGAACGTAGTGCTTACTATGTGTCAAGCACTGTGCTAAGGACTTTATAAATATTATCTCATTTGAAACTTACAACAACCCTGGGAGGTGGGTGCTGTTATTATCTCCATTTGTAGAATGGGGAAACTGAGATAAATAGACATTAAATGACTTGCCCAGGGTCACAAACTTAACACATGTTTGAGCTAAGATTTGAACTCAGTTCCTGCTGACTCCAGATCTGATGCTCTAGCTATTGTACCACCTTTTATATAGCTAAGCTCAGCCTGCTTAACTCCAGGTAGACACAGAACTAATATGGGAGATAATCTTTTTCCCTTCTCAAATCTTTCCCTCTTCTCCCTCCTCTTTCTCTCTGACCTGTGGACCTTGTATCTTTCCTGAGATTCTCTTCAACTCAATGAAAATTCTTTTCATCTCAAAACCCCTTCATATCTTCTTCCTCTCTTTCTTCCCTTCCCCCGTCTCTGATAAAGAGGCAGTCCCTATCCATTTTAGCAGGAAGTTTCCTCTACAAGTACACTTGACCCCATCCCATCCCCTTCTATCCACTCTAACAGATTGTATCCTCCATCATCTTCCTTTCTCTCTGCTCCCCTCCCCTCAAATCTTCAACCTCTCCCTGTCTACCAGTTCCTTCCCTACTGTTGTCAAATATGTCTGTTTCCTCTATCAAAACACAAAAACAAAAACAAAACCCTTCACTAAATCCTATCATCCTCATGCTATTTTATGTCTTTCCTCTCTTTCTCCTCTAAACTCCTTGATAAATCTGCCTGCATTTTCTCCCTCCATTTCAATTCCTTCCCTTCAATCCTCAAGTCTTTGTAATCTGCCTTCTGACCTCATCACTCGACTAAAACCTACCAATGATCTTGTACTTGTCATCAGATATGATGGTCTTTTCTTAGCTCTCATTCTCAACCTATCTGCTATATTTGACACTGTTTTATGTAGCTTTTTTCAGTTAATAAACATTGATTCTCTCTCCCCCATATCACCCTTCACAATTAAAAAAAAAGAAATAAAAAGAGAAAAAATGACAAAATCCTGATAGTAAATATGTACTAGTGATCATCTTCTCCTCCTGTACACTCCCTCCTTTCTGGGTTTTTGCCATACTACTCTCTTGGTTCTCTTAATACTATTTTACCCTTCTTCCTCAGTCTTCTAACTATTATCCCATGTACCCTAATTCTGTTCTCCAAGATTTTATCCTGTCTTCTCTTCTCTTCTCTTCTC
>NW_027185777.1:15457219-15549187 GCF_028583685.1 Petaurus breviceps papuanus | reverse complement strand
CTTCTCTTCTCTTCTCTTCTCTTCTCTTCTCTTCTCTTCTCTTCTCTCTCTTCTTTTCTCTTCTCTTCTCTTCTCCTCTCTTCCCCTCTCTTCTCCTCTCTTCTCTTCTGTCTCTCTCTTTCTCTTCCCTCATCAGCTCCCATGGATTTAACTATTATATCTATGTAAATAACAGAAAGAGAAAATACAGAAATAACAGAGAGACAGAGAGAAACAGAGATATGGAGATAGGTATAGCAATCAAGATATAGATAAACATACATGTGTGTTTTTATATGTATGTATATATAATATGACTATAGATACATATTATGTATGTATTTCTGCGTATATAACCAGCCCCAGTTTCACCTAATTTAGTCCCGCGACACTGAAATTACTTATTAGACATTTCAAATTGGAATATGTCAAAGACATCTTAAAACTCAACATGCCCAAAAGAGAACTCATTCTCTTTTCTCCAAAACCTTCCTTTTTTTTTTAAACCGAAAAGTCTTTTTCATTAATTGGTACCATACAGGACTCAAATGGCCAAAACAAAAAAAGGCATTAGGGCTGGGGAGCTGGGAATTGGGGTCCCTCTCTCCCACCCCTGCTCCCTCCAGCTCTGACTACTTTACTCTGAGCTGGCTGTGGCAGATGGGTAGAAGGAGTCACTGGAGATGGAAGGAAGTGTATAAAGGCAGAAGGGACTGACAGGTCTCCACTTGCCCATCTGGGAAATAGTGTTGAGAATCCCAGTCTTTCCGTCTTCCCTCCTGTGAAGAGTGTGTGTTGTGTATATGTGCATGTGAGGGCAGCACAGAGTACGGGGGGATAAAAACCCGGGTGCCAAACTGGGTTCAGTCCTACCCCCAAAACTCAAGGAGATAGCAGACACTATTTCCCCAAAGCTGACTCAGGATGTCACCTAGTGGCTCCACCCTAGTTAATCATAGGCATCCCTTCCTTCCTCTCTCTGGGAAGGAGGAGGTGGGATTGGTTAGGTTAGGGTGGTGGGTAAGGGTGAGACCTCCCTCAATCCCATACCTCCCCCCCTCCTAACAGAGACAAAATGCAAAATACAATGACACATACCCCTCCCCCCCATCTCCTAGAATGAGCCCCTGCAGGCACCATGTCCCCCAGGGTCCTCCCCACCACCACTGCTCTAGGACTTAATGTAGAGGACACAGGGGGTGTAAGGGTGGGGGGAATGGGGAGAAGAGTGAATTCCCGGGCCATTCACAAGCACTAGGTAAAGGGAAGGGAAGATGAAGGTCTGGGGAGCAGGCAAGACACAGTACATGGTTTACAATTGAGGGAGTTGAAAAATAGCCAGAGAGGTCCACCCCTTCCCTTTCCAGCCATCTCCACAAAACCTTCCTTTCTTTCAAACTTCCCTACATCTGTTGGACACAGCACCATCGCAGGTTCAAGACATTGGCATTATTTTTGACTTCTCCCTCTCCTTACCTGCAGATCTAATTAGTTGACAAGTCTTACTATTTTTACCTCCTCAGCATCTTCCACCTCTGACCCCTTCTCTCCACTGACATAGACACCACTTTAGCTCAGGTCCTTATCACCTTTCACCTTGGTTATTGAAGCAACCTTCTAATTGGTCTCCCTGCCTCAAATCTCTCTCTTCTCCAGTCCACCCTACACAACTGCTACCAAAGCAATTTCCTCAAGTGCAGATCTGATCATGTGACTCCCCTGATCCCAATGATTTCCTATTGCCTCAAGGATAAACTATAAACTCCTCTATTAGGTTTTAAAACCCTTACAATCTGGCCCCAAATTATCTTTTCAGCCTCACTGGATATTATCCCCTACTCTGTGATCCACCCAAACTTGTCTTCTTGATCTCCTATCTCCATGCCTTTGCACTGTCCATACATGCCTGGAAGGTGCTCCTTCTTCACCTCCTTCTCATAGAGACCTTTTCTTCCTAATAAGAAGCAGCTGAAGGACGATCGTCTTCATGGAGCTTTTCCTGACCCTCTCAACTGCTTGGTCACTCCCACTTCCCTTGTACTTTTATGCCTTTTTGTCTATTTTAATGCCTTTTTGTTTATTTTACCTATATTTGTGCTGTGTATATTTATATATGTGTATATATATGTGTGTGTATGTGTATATATATATATATATATATACACACACACACACATATATATGTCTCCCTAATTAGAAAACATATTCTTTACAAGTTGGATCTATCACATTTTTGTGCTTGGAGCATGATGCCTGGAACATAGTAAGCACTCAATAAATGCTTGTTGACTTATCAATTGATTATATAATACTCAAAAATAAAGATTCAGTTTGGGCTGAAAATTTCAAATCCTAGAATTTCAAAACTGGAAGGAAACAAGAAAAGATCAGCCCAACCCCTGACCTGACTTTAAAGATAAGATAACTGAGGCTCAGAACCGTTAATTCTCCTACCCAAGGTCACCTAATTAGCAATGGCATAGCCAGGATCAAAACTCACCCAGTCACACACTATTCACAAAACACACAGGAATGAATTTAACCAATTTTCAGTCAGATTTTGTCTCAGTAATCCTCTGTGAGCCTCACCAGGAGTGAGAAACATCTCTAACACCCTCATAATATGAGTAAAAAAGTCACCACATTCTATAACTTTGGAAGAAAATGCTGCCTTATATTGGCCCCCTGAAAGCACTGGGTTACCTATTACATTTGAAAATTTTGATTACAGGCAGATTTCATTGCATCAGGTGAAATTTCCCAGGGGATAGAATGGATAGTATTAGGACTTCTGAGGAAACATTACAGTTAAGGAGTTAGAGTTGCCTTCTGAGTAGTTAGGGCTAATGGAATGAGGCATGAATCAAAGGTCTGCAATGATGGCATTGCTGACAAAGTCTGAGAACTTGTGAGTGGGTAAGCAGTTGTATAAGGCTCTACTCCCAATATAAGCAAACCCATTCTCTGTAGAATCTCCATTACACAAAATAGTTGGGCTTTTCAAGCACTTACTTCAATGAATGGTCCTCAGGGTTGCTTCTTGAAGACACTTATCTCAAAACATGCTTCACCTGTTGAACTTTAGGGTGCCCACAAACCTCAGAGTGTTCCTCTAGAGGCAGATATAGCCTGAGAGGCCTTGCAAATGAAGAGCTGTCAAAACCCATCAAAGGGAAGAATCCTGGGAGCAATCGTGCAGCACAGGCACCCTTAGAGAAAGGGATGAAGAACCGCACTTTCCAAGACCCAAGATGCTTTGGGGTAAGAAAGGAGACAATGTCAAAAATAAAGGGATGTAGATCTTGAGCAAAAGGAAGGATAAAAACCTTGCTGAAAGACTCACCAAGATGTAATCAGCATGGAAAGAAAAGAAATAGAAAATAGAAAACCTACAGAAAAATAAAATAGAAGAAAAAAGGAATTATGGGAAGAGAGCATTTTTAAAATGTTGTCAGAAAAAAGAAGGGAATGAATGAATTTTTTCTACATATGAGTCAGAACTTTAAAATTCAGAATCCATATATACTTGTGGTGTAGTCAGTCAACAAGCATTTTAAAAATACTTTTTATGTTCTGGCCACTGTGTTAAGCAGCGGGGATAAAAGGAAAGGCAAAAATGTGGTTTCTGCCCTCAAGGAGCTCACATTCTCTGGAGGAATACAACCGCTAAACAACTGTGGACATACAAGATATATGCAGGGTAAGTGGAAGACAATCTCAGAGGAGAGATATTTTAGCAGTAAGGGTGTATTGGAAAAGGCCTCTTGTTGAAGGTGGGATTTGAGCAGGGTGTTGCTGGAGGTGAGAAGGGAGAGCATTCCAGGCATGGAGGACAGTCAGTGAAAGACATGGAGTCAAGAAATGGAGGCACTATGCTCCAAGCACAAAATTGCAATAGATCCTACTTGCAAAGAATATGCAACCCTCCATTTCCTTACTCCATTTCATCTCAAAAGGCCAGTCCAGCTGAAGTTGAGTGCATTGAAGGGAGCTAAGGAGCTAGAAAGGCAGGAAGTGGCCAAATTGTGAAGAAAGAACTGATACTGTCTGAGTATAGAATGAAGCATGCTATTTTTTACTTTATTCTTCCCTTCCTTCCTTCCTTCCTTCCTTTTCTTCTTTCTTTTTTCCTTTGAGTCTTGTATAAAATGGCTAACATGGAAATGCTCAAGAATAACTTCTATTGGATTGCTTATCATCTCAGGGAGGGATAAGAGAGGGAGAAATGGATAGAATTTGGAACTCTGTTAAAAATTGTTTTCACATGTAATTAGGGAAAATTATACATATATATATATATATATATATAATTAAGAACTTTACATTTAATTCTATAGGTAATAGGTATAATAGCTAGCAGCCAATAGCCAGCATTGATATAGCATTATGGTTCACAAAACACGATATACATCATATCTCATTTGATGGTAGAAAAAAGTCCTGCATTTGGAGTCAGGGATCTGGATTTAAATCTCAGCTCTGCCATTTACAACCTTTGTCTTTGAGATTAGTTTTTTTTTTTTCATCTACAAAGTAAAGAGTTTGAAGGAAAAGATCTCCAAAGTCTCTCTGAGATTCACTATAAATCCTATGTTTGGGGCATCAAGGCTGTCTATTACAAAAGCTTTTTATGGGATCCAGAGAAAGTCAAGTCCTGAAACTCGAGAAATTGAAATTATAATAATTCTTAAAATATTTTCACTTTCAAGGTTACTTGTCTGTTCCCAAAGGTTTAAAGATCCTCTGTTTATGAAAGACTGAAATCTAGACATCTTTTTAAAAAAAAAAAAAGAAGATTCCAACCCACTGCCTTGAAATCAATAATCTAAATAATTTTAAAGACAGGGAGGTTGTCAAGATGATAGTAACTCAAGTTGCACAAATGATTCATGCACAGATTCTCAGAATCTTGTGAGAAGAATACATACGACCAGTCTTCTTTGAAATGTCAGAGTGAACATTTATAATCCCCTCATGATAAATGCAGCCACCATGTCCCTGTAATGCTCCCAGAAGATGAAGTGGCCCTGGTACAGGTAGACTTGGCTCAGTTATCAACGTGCTGTGATGGATGAAAACCACTGACTTGATCAGACTCAACAGGAGAGAAAAAGATCAGTGGAGAGAAGAGCTTCCCGACCCAGGCCAGCCCCAGATTGCCCATTGATGGATAGTGGTGAAATTCCAAGCTCCCCTGGGAGAGGGGTCTCAGCTGAATCAGTGGCGTTTTAGAAAATTATTCCACGTGTCAGAGAAAAAAATGAGGTCTGCCAGGAGGCAAGAAGATCCCATCTCAGCTGGGCAGGGGACATGAGGAGAATAGAAATCAGCTCAATTCTAAGATACTCCCTCAATAGATGAGCATGGGAAATTGGGCCAAGTGTATGTCACGTAAAATCATTCTGGAGGAGCACTCAATGATCAGGACATACCTATATGACAATATCAGGGCTGGGGTGTACTAGTTTCCCAGAATCCAACACCCAGGTCCAATAAAAAAGATAGAAGGTGTGTGACCCTTCTCCTACGTTGTGGAAATAACCTTCCAGGTGGTTTTCTAGCCTCAACTTTTCTTTCTACAATTCATCCTTCACACAGCCTCTAAATGGATATTTCTAAATTCACAAATCTGACCATTTAACTCACTCACTCCATTATGGATCTCTATTATCCATAGAAGGAGACACCTCAGAGGATAGAGCACCAGGCTTAGAATCAGGAAAATCTGGGTTCAAATCTGGCCTCAGATATTCACTAGATGTGTAAACCTGGGAAAATCACTAAAAATCTTTGTTTATCTCAGTTTCCTCAATTGTAATTGTATTATGAGGCTATTCTTAGAATTTATGTCACCACCCAAGACCATCCCTAGAGCAAATGCAGGACCTTTGACAAGGCATAGCCTTGCCTCTCCAAGTTTTATATACAAACAAAATCAAATAATCCAAGGGAAGACTTAAATAATTGTCGAAATGAATTGAGAAAGAAAGTATCCATAAGTATGCCATGAAGCCCTGCAGAGATGTGGCATCTTGGGAACAAGGATGGTGTTGACCTTGATGGGAATGAGGAAGGAGAAATCTATGGACATCATGTGCATGTATGTATGTATGTATTATATCTGTGAGTCACCACACTGCTCTCATTGACCAGCAATGGCCCACCAATACCACCAAAGAAAGGGATTTGAGGTGATCTACCTATTTTTCTATAACCTCAAGATACCTTGGGTGACCATGGTCTAAAGAGGCAGCTAGGTGGCAGAGTAGACAGAGTGTCAGATCTGGAGACAGGAAGACCTGAGCTCAGACACTTATGGGCTATGGGATCCTGGGCAAATCACTAAACTTCTCTCTGCCTCAGTTTCCTCACATGTGAAAGATAACAGCACCTACCTCCCAGGCTTGTTATAAGGATAAAATGAGATGATATTCGTAAAGTCCTGTATGAATCTTAAAATGCTATATAAATGCTACTATTATGATAATTAGTCATCCATGGTCATACTGAGACCTCATAGTGTCTAGAGCCCTTTGTTTCCCAGTTCTGAAACTTCGATGCAGAAGAGACCAATGACCCATCCCAGAAGCTCAAGCATTATCAGGAAGATGGGGCTCCTGCATTGCAGTGCCCCTCTTTTCCCTTTTGCCCATAAGATGGTGGTTGTAATGTTTTGTAGCAAATACCAGCTGGGCACATAGAAAAGACCCACCAACCGTGAGTCAAGTAGGATGGATCACTGACTTACCAAGGTCATTCCGAGGAACTGATTACAGATTGTAGATGCAATAAGGAGGAATTAAACTGTAGTGGACCACTTAATGGAGAAAAAGAAGCAACAGAGGTGCCCCAAGTCATTCTCTTGCAATAATAAAAGTTCCTGGGCCTTTAGCCAAAGACCAAACTCTAGAAAAAAGTCAAAGAAAATCAGAACTCCCATGGGTGGAAAATATCACAATTGGACTAAATGTAACTATCTAAACAGCAATAGTGATGATGAAATGATCATCTAAAACCACTCTTTAAAGCACAATATAAATGTCACATGGAAGAAAACCATCTTTGAGATAAGTGTAAACATCTAAAAAGCATGAGGATCACAGATTTTTTTTTAGCTGGAAGGGACCTCATCAGTCATCTGGGCCTACCCTCTCTTTTTACAAATGAGAAAATTAACACCCAGAGAAGGTGTAGGTAGAAAGCGGCAAGGGTGGGATTTGAACCCAGGCCAAATAAACTTCTAAGCCCAAACACTTCCCACTGCACTTTTGGGAATCTTAAGGCACCACATAAATGTCAGCTCTAACCATAATTCGATACACTGATGCCTTGTTCTGGCATGGAGATGACAATTGTTGTTCTAAGGTTGTGTCGATGGATTTTAAACTCAATAGAAAGGTGTTAGGTAAGGGTCTGCTGAAGGACAATCTGTCTGTTGTCTAAAGACCAACCTACTTATGCTTGAGGGGGCTGATCATCAGGTTAATCATTGAGGGAATGCAACTTTTGGTCACAATGACTCTCAAAGTTATAGAGAGAGTACAATTCACCTCAGTTACCTGAAGGGCTTTGAGGTATTGCAATTTAGTGATTCCTTGGTCGCAAGGTACTGACTTGTGTTGGCAGAAGAAGTTTATTAATGAGAGCTCCCCATGCCAATAAAGTCATAGGTAGAGTGCTTATCACTATTAAAACTAAGTCCTAGGGTGATACTATAAGCAAATTAGGAGAACAAGGTATAGTTTGCCCATTAGATCTATAGAGAACAGAAGAATTCATGACCAAACAAGAGATAGAGAATATTAAGAAATTCAAAATGCATAATTTTGATTACATTAAATTAAAAGGCTTTTGCATAAGCAAAGCTAATGCAACCAAAATTAGAAGGGAAGCAGAAAGCTGGGAAACAATTTTTACAGCCAGGATCTATGATAAAGGCCTCATTTCCAAAATATATAGAGAACTGAGTCAAATTTATAAGAATACAAATCATTCCCCAATTGATAAATGGTCAAAAGATATGAATAGGCAGTTTTCAGATGAAGAAATTAAACTTATCTGTATATGAAAAAATTGCTCTGTCATTTTTGATTCAAGAAATTCAAATTAAAACAACTCTGAGGTACCACACCATGCCAAGTGGATTGGCTAACATGACAAAACAGAAAACGTATAAATGTTGGAGATGTGGGAAAATTGGAAAACTAATGCATTGCTGGTAGAGTTGTGAACTGATCCAACCATTCTGGATGGCAATTTGGAACTAAGCCCAAAAGGTTTTTAAACTGTCCATACCCTTTGATTCAGCAATACCACTACTAAGTCTATATCCCAAAGAGATCATAACAAAGGAAAAAGGACCCACATGTACAAAAATATTTATAGAAGCTCTTTTTGTGGTGGCAAAGAATTAGAAATTGAGGGGAATTTTCCCTCAAAATTTCCCCATCAATTGGGGAATGGTTGAATGAGTTGTAGTATGTGAATGTGATGGAATACTGTTGTTCCATAAGAAATGATGAGCTGGTGATTTCAGAAAACTTGGAAAGACTTAGATGAATCGATGCTGAGTGAAATGAGCAAAAGCAGGAAAACATTGTACACCATAATAGCAACACTGCAGTGGTCAACTTTGATAGACTCAGCTCTTCTCAGAATGCAACAATCTAAGACAACTCTAAGAGACTCCTGATGGAAAATGCTATCCACCTGCAGAGAAAGAACTATGGAGTCTTAGATAGACTCAGCTCCTCTCAGAATGCAACAATCTAAGACAGTTCTAAGAGACTCCTGATGGAAAATGCTACCCACCTGCAGAGAAAGAACGATGGAGTCTTAGATAGACTCAGCTCTTCTCAGAATGCAACAATCTAAGACAATTCTAAGAGACTCCTGATGGAAAATGCTATCCACCTGCAGAGAAAGAACTATGGAGTCTTAGATAGACTCAGCTCCTCTCAGAATGCAACAATCTAAGACAGTTCTAAGAGACTCATGGTGGAAAATGCTACCCACCTGCAGAGAAAGAACTATGGAGTCTGACTGCACATCAAAGCGTATTATTTTATCTTTTTTTTTTCTTTCTCATGGTTTTGATTCTTCTTTCACAACATGACTAATGCTAAATATAAAAAAGAAATAATTAATTCCTGATTAGTGTGATCAATAAATCCTATGAAGTGGTCACATTATTTAAATTCACATTATTTGGTGTTATAATTGTATGTAAAATATGATCATTGGTTCCAGTCCAGTGGAAATATGTAATAAATATTCAACAAATGTGAACACTTCATGAGATTCATTATTTGCTGTATTTTCTTTTCTAGGTTGTTGTGAGGTTTATAATGTGTTATAAATTGCAAAGTGTTCTATAAATACGAGTTCTAATTATTATTCATGACAGCAAGGGCAGTTAGATAATAAACATTTATTAAATGTCTACTATATGCCAGGCACTGTACTACATGCTAGTGATGACATTTGTGATACAGATTTAACTCAATGTAAGAAAATAAGTAGGATATAGGAGAGAGCAGAGTGGGGGAGGAGGTATACAGTGGGATCGCTATTTTTGGGGTGGTGGGTAGGGGGAAAGATGGGTAGAAAATTTGTAACTCAAAATCTTGTGGAAATGAATGATATAAAATAAAAATAAACATAAATTTTATTTAAAATTTTTTTAATTGTAAAAATTTAAAAAAAGAAAATAAATAAAACATTGATGTATCTCTTGGTGTAGGGAAACACCCTTATTTTAGAGAAAGAGTTTTTATAACAGAATTCTTATCCTGTGGTCTATGCAAACTTGTTTCTGTATGTAAGTGTACTAGAATAAATTCTGTATCTGAAGAAAGTCTGACTGGATACAGTTCATAACTTCGTGCCACTGAAAAGAAGTTGGATATTTTCTGTGACACAGTTTTCCAAGGACAACCAGGAACCTAATTTGAGACAAATTCCTTAGTCTATTTTAATAAGGATAACTGTGTTGAATCTGTGCTCCCTGATCTAAAAGAGGCCAAATCTATTTACTGCTAGAAGAAAACATCACCTAGAATGGATCTACCCCATTTGCCTTGTGGGTTTGTTACTGCTGAGCAAGCCAATGGTATTTCAAATTGGCACCGGTTTGGAAACCCTAATGTTGAGCTGTTTGTTGTGCTTATTCTCTCAACAACTCAATCATGACTGCAAAAACACACTCAGTATCATAGATACACAGCAGTAGCTCCCCTTGGCAGCTGAACTCACCAACATTCATCACGAGATTTTCTAACATCTTACACAATTGAATATCTGACTTTTAAAAGTATCTTCATTTGATCTGCAGTATTTCTGTTGCGTTCATCTGCAGCAATCGGGTGTTCGTCTGTAGTCAGGATGCAAAAAGAAAAGGCCAATCACTCAAATGTTTCATGCAAGGCTGCTCACGGAGCAAAATTAATAATGGTTGCGTTTGCAGGATGACTCTGTCACATCACAGAGGCGAAATCTGACTAATTCAATTCCTCTGCGGTGAATGACCTGAAATATTGTGGCTGAAAACTCAAAATACTGTGAATAGAGTACAACTAAACAGTCCTCCATTTGCCAACCTACTTTAAAGAATGCATACAAATTTTTTTTCTTGGCTCAGTGGGATTTTTTTCCCACACATAAATCTAACATAGTTCTGCCCCTTAGATTTACCCATTTTCTTCTTTGGTGGATTCTAATTGGTTCCCACTGTGACCTGGCAGCTGCCAACCCAATCATATGCCAGTTTAATCAGCTCTAGGGATATTTAACAAATGGTTAGTTATTTCACTGTGCACTGATGGGGAGCTGCGACTATTCATTTTTCCTGTCATCCTTTTGGGGCTATTTTGACAGCCTGGCATGTGATTTATTTTATGGCAAGATTTTCTGTACTACACAATTGATAAGGCATCTTCACTACCATTTCCTCTATCACCCCAACAGGAAAAGTTAGAGATAGATTCTTTCCTGCTTGTGCCACCAAAATACTTATCACTAACCCGTCAGTTTGCAAAGTGAATTTTTACTTAATTCTTTATGACTGGACCTCTATAAAGATGTATTGCAATGGAATAATTGCATGCTAATTCATGCCATCCTTTCTGAATGAGCACTTAATCAGGTAAAAAAAATGTAATAGGCCTATTCATCAGATGTTTAATGAATGAGCTTTAAATAACAGTGCATCATGGAAAATAGCTGGGAAACATATGAATCCAAGCTTTTGTTTGAATTTTTTTTTCAATCACTTTACCCATTAGAGAAATAATTGTACTTCATCCTACTGTTTATGGAACACAAAGATTTAACTTTCTGGCAATAATGTATAAAGAAACAAAATGGAAATATGTAAATTCTCAAGGAGCATTCAATAACAGAATTTTCTTATTCAAAAGAGCTAGGGTTCTTTGATCTTTTCAAAGTCAATGGATTTACACCAAATATGGAAATCATCCCACTACAGTGTATGTGTGAATAGTGGGTCCAACACTTGAGCAAAAGCAAAAAGCAAGATGATTTTAGTCTGGCCTCCATCTGAAAATAGAAGATCTTCAGACTGGAGGCTCTTTCTCCTGCTCAGCTGAAGAGCATAATAGTATTTATACTGTAAAGCTGACCAAAGGCCAAAAGGCAAAGGGGTAGAGTTATAAATCAGACAGACAAGACACAGAGAAAGGGAGAGGGAGAGAGAGAGATTAGAATCTCCTAATCTTTCTTCCTCATATGAGGAAGAGAGGGAAAGATTTTTTTTTAATGCTGTGATCAGAAAGACTCATCTTCATGAGTTCAAATCTGGCCTCAGACATTTACTAGCTGTGTGACTCTGGCAAGTCACTTAACACTGATTGCCTCAGTTTCCTCATCTGTAAAATAAGGTGGAGAAGGAAAGAGCAAACTACTTCAGTATCTTTGCCAAGAAAACACCAAATGGAGTCATGAAGAGTCAGACATGACTGAAACGACTGAATGGCAGTTTAATACAGTTGAAAGGAAAGAGATCTTCCACAGATATTTATCAGCAACTTTCTTCTTTGCTCCACGAGGCTTAGTGAGGAAATCAAGGACTAAGTAGAGTAGAAATCCAAGAATTGGGAGAGCTAGCTACCCCCATACACCTGAACCTTCCTCTTAGGTTCACAGAAAATTTGGAGCAATTTGAGGACACTGGGAGTGAATTCCTAAAATGCTTCACCACTGGTCCTTCTGTGAAGTCTGTTCCCAGGGGAACCATTCCCTTGGCACTAAAGGCAGTTAAATAGGAAAAGTTGTCTGGCAGTAGTCATACATGAAACCATTGTCAGCCATTAACAATTGTTAGAGAAATTTAGTCTTCCTAGGAGTAGTTCTTAGAATTTCAGGGACATGCTATCACATAATTTAGTGAGCCTAGTAGTGGTAATCTGGTTGGGAGTTTGGGGGTATTTAGGCACGCAGAGGTGGAATTAAGCACAGAGTGAGCCATTCACAGCATGGCAGAGGCTGGCATCTGATTTTTTCATGGGGATTGTGGTGAGGGGGCAGGGAACAGTTGGAGTGAAGATCAGCTGATTGCACTGGTCTCCTCATTTCTCACCCAGCTGCACTCCTTTGGATGGATCTTAATCATGTTCCTAGCAACCTCATCATCAGATAACTCATCCTCATCATCTGTACTCTTTGCTCCTGAGATCTGGAAGATGGAGCAAAGAACTCTGAAAGCCTCCATTTATGGAGGCTCCCAAGCCAGTCATCCCTTTATTTACTACCCAGCTTCACTCCTCTGAATTGGACTCTATCATGCACCTGAATGAGATAGCTTTCCTCCACATGCTGTTTCAGCTTCCTTTTGTATGTTGTCTTCCCTCTTTGGATTGTAAGCTCCTTGAGGGCAGGGTATCTTTTTTTAATCTTTTTTTTTAATCCCCAAAGTTTAGCACAGCACCTATGCTTAACAAATGTTTATTAACTATTTAGGATTTTCAGAGTTGAAAAAGTACTGGCTTGCCGATATCAGGGGTTCCTTGTTGTAAACAAAATACTTTGTAAACCTTAAAACATTCTATGAGTAGAATTGTTCTTGTGACTGTTGCCATGGTCCTTCCCTACACCATGCTGCCATTATTTTTATATTAATCACTGTGGTCTAACATATGACTGTTAAGATTTGATTGGATTTGTAAAACGTTGTGTTTGTGCTTGTCAAGTTAGGAGAGGTTATAACTGATCTTAATCTCTGAAAGGCAGGGATTATGTCTTTTAATATGATCACTTTGTGTTCCTTATAATATACATAGTCAATGAGTTTACAAATCATTCAAGACCAATTCCTAAAAGTATAGGGACCTCAAGGAAATCAGGGATAAAAATAAGGGGATGGATCTGAGACAGGGATGGGGAACCTGCGACCCCATGATGCCATCAAAGGGCCGCACTTGAGGACCACATGTGGCCTCAAAGCCATAGGTTCCCCACCCCTGAAGGGGATCACTCATTTCCCTTCCAATTCCAACATTTATGATTTCTACTCCAAACACTATCCTGAGAAATGCAGTAGCATGGGCGCATTTATTGGCATTTGTTCCCTTCATCTTTATCCTCTCTCCCTCATTTTTCTCCAATGGGGTCTCATTTCAGGAACATATGGAAGAAGCAAGGAGATACAGGGTAAGAATTCGTGTGTGTGTGTGTGTGTGTGTGTGTGTGTGTGTTCTTTAAATGGTCTGATTGTTCTCCTGCTCCTCATTAGCTCTGAAGCAAGTATTGTAGTCACTGAGCCATATATGATTTTGTGTTCTAAAACTAAATCCTTCCAGCTGTGGTGGTTTTGTTCCTTAATTGGAAAAAAATAAAATTCAACTAGTTTATATAACAGCTAAGAATAGTTTATTCTTATAAGAAATAGGCTTAGAATAAGAATATGTTTCTGTCCCTGGACATGTGCTTTATAAGTTGCTTGGGACTCAGAGTTTAAATGATTTACTTAACAAGTAAATTACCTAAATAATTTAAAAAGTACTTAAAAGTGCATTAACAACTGAACAAGTTGTGGTGTATGGTTGTGATGGAATACTATTGTGCTATGAGAAATGATATATTCAATAATCTTAGAAAGGCATGGAAAGACTTGCATAAAATGAGGAATAGCAAAGTGAGCAGAACCAAGAGAACATTGTATACAGTAACAGCAACATTGTTTTAAGAACAATTTTGAGGAGCAGTTAGGTGGTACAGTGAGTAAAGCACCAGCCCTGGAGTCAGGAGGACCTGAGTTTAAATGTGACCTCAGATACTTAACACTTACTAGCCATGTAACTTTGGGCAAGTCACTTAACACCAACTGCCCTCCAAAAAAAGGCAAAAAAAAGAACAACTTTGAGCAACCAAGTCATTTTGACTTATAAACATACAAATTAAAAATAAAGGACATATTAAGAAAGATTCTATCTTCATCCAGAGAAAGAACTGATAAAAAGAAGTATGTAGAGGATAATTTTACATATGTGTGTATACATGTCTATATTTATATGTATGTTTATAAACATATATGTATGTGTGTATACACCTTTTATGTCTAATAGTAGAGATTCCTAAAACAGAAGGATAAAAAGAAAAAAAAAGAAATTTATACAATAACTTTGTTGCATATTTGGAGGGAATAACAAGTTATAACATGGTAGATTTTCAGTTGCAAATGCAATCATCCTTGTTATTGTACAATGTTATGAAAATGCTTGCTTTGTTCTGTGAATTGAAAATAAAATAAACAACAACCAAAAAGAATATTAGATAGGCAGAAAATGCTCTACTTTCCTGCATGAGAGACCTCTAGCTGTGGAGATTTCCAAGTTACCAAGAAAGAGGTACCTGAGTACTGAACTTGGGAGTCACGGAACCTAAATTCAAATCCCAAATCTGCTCATTAATTATTACATGTGACCTTGGGCAAGTCACTTATTCTCTGGACCTAGTCTTCCTTATTTGTCAAATGAGGGGGAATGGACTAGCTGACTTTGAAGTTCCATTTAAATGCTGTGATTTCTATGACTCTTTCAATAGTCCTAAGAAAACAAAAGTCAGGCAAAAGCTGTTTCTTGAGTAATCCACTCAACTTTTGACAACAATAACTAACATCAAGGAAGACTTCACAGAACAAATCCCAAGCCATGCTCACTGCTTTGGAGACTGCTTCTTAATCCCCTCTAACCCTTCCTACTTCCAAGTAGAATGAGGAAAAGTCAAGTTTGGGCACCATTGCTATGGGTAATATGGAAACATTCATGTTGCTGTATCTCCAAGAGGAGAATATATTATTGATGTCCTAGAAACTGAAGAACAAAATAAATTCTGGGGAATAGTGACAGGGCTAGGGATGGCAGCCAACCTTGGTCCCTAAAAATAATCTCTAGCCCTGTATCCTTCACTGGGTCCATACATCAGTACCTATAGCATCACCTATCAAAAAGAAAGCAAAGTTTGAAGTATCCCAGATAACAATTATATTTAAGCCATTGATTGAAGAAAAACTGGAGGCAGGGTAGCTTTATGACATCTGAGAAGAATAAGTCTCTATGACCTTGGTGAAAAGGACTGACCTCCTTAGAGTTATATACAGAGAGAGACCCCCTAGAGAGCACATCTAGAGTTTCCAAAGAAGATGATGGACATCAGCTGAGAGGGGGGTATAGTGGTTTTCTTGTGTCCTCATGAGATTTCTAAAGTTGCTATTGTCATTCACACAGACACCAGCTTCTTCAAGGTGTCTGCTGGGTACTGTAGGCAGCAAGCAGCAGGAAGGGAAAGAGGATCAGAGTGTTCTGACTATCCATACCTCCTGAGCAGAAACTTAGAAAAGGATGCCAGGCAGTGCTGGCAAGCATCGCAGTTTTCAGAAACCTGCACTTCCATCTAATGCTATGAGCCACCAGATTCGTAACTGGATCATGAAAGGTTTAAATTGGTAGGCTCCCCAGCAACCAAGAGATGGAAGAGTCATCTGTGGAGGAAACAGCACTGAGGTAGGAGTATTTTTCACTGCTTGAGTAACATGTGGGGTGTGAGCAGAGAAAATATTCACTATTTACCTCCTTGACGTCCAACCAGTCTGAGAACATTCTCAGAACACCCCACCCCACCCCAGTCTCTTCAGTGGAAGACTAAGGAACTTCTTAAAATACCTATTAGTCAGTGGCAAGATAATAGAGTCCTCTATACCTTATACATCATCTATAGCAAGAGAGGTGCAGCTAGATGTGAAATGAATAGAGTGCTGGCTCTGGTGTCAGGATGGTCTGAGTTCAAATTTGACCTCAAACACTTATTAACTATGTGATCCTGGGCAAGTTATTTAATCCCTATTTGCCTCCATCCCTTATCTGTAAAACGGGGACACGTTGGAGAAGGAAATGACAAACCACTCCAGTATCTTTGCCGAGAAAACCCCATGGACTTTGTCCATGGGGTCAGTCAGGCACAACCTAATGACTGAACAACAACCAATGGTGAGACAGTGTTGGGGGTGGGGACTAAACCTAGTGATATCATTTGTATATGGAAGTTCAATGTGAGGAAACTCCCTGTACCAATGCAGGTTGGCACCTTCTCTGCATCTTATTCTCTTAGAGAATTGATTGGTACACTGAAAGTTTACCACTACCATATGTGACAGAAAGACAGCTAGAAGACACAGTAGTAGAAGTGCTACTGTCTGAGTCAAGAAGACCTAAATTTGAATCCTGCTTCCAAGATTTACTAGCTATATGACCCTGGGAAAGCCTCAACCTCTGTAAGCCTGTAAAATGAAAGGAGTTCGATTCAATGGTCTCTCAGGCCCCTTCCAAGTCTAAATATATCATCCTAGGATATGCTGAGGGTCACACAATCAAGCGATATTAGAGGTAGGAATTAAACCCAGATCTTTCTCACTCCAAGGCCTTTTATGTGGTCTCTATGTAATACTGCTTCTGTCTTCTCTAATAAAGGTATAAAAGACTAAGATTAGAATATATGCAAATGATTAAACTCTGAATAAATGAACCAAGATAGATAACCATACTTTATCATGTGTTTTTTTTTACCTCCTTCCTTTTTTCTTAGTTCAAAATCTTTTAGATAAAATACTTTATCGGGAATTTAAAATGCCCAGTATCATCAAATGGTAGTTACTGGTTCTCTGTATTGCATATATATATTACCATCAGATCCCCATGGCAAATGAAGACAAGAAGAAGACTGTTCTCATTTTCCCAGCAGGGAAATCATGTTCCATGGGATTTCTAAAACACAAGACATTATTCAAAGACTCACCAAGAAAGTGGTAGGCTTTATGAACTACTTAGAAGTACAGATCTATCTGGATGAGCTTACTGTGTTTAGGGAATCATTGAAAGAACATGAGAGGCTAGTGAAAGTGTGGTATAAGTTGGAGGCTACTGGCCTCAGTCTGTCTCTTGCAAAGTGTGATGTTTGCAGACCACCTCTCAAATATATGGATCATGTGGTATCTCAATATGGAGTAGATATTAACCCTGAGGAGAAAGAAGTGTTCTTTACCTGATCTCATCCAAAGAAATGTCATGAACTGAAGATATTCTGGGGGTTCGGTCATTTTTTATCAGATTTGTGGAGAAATTATGTTATCATTGCAAAGCCCCTCAGTGATCTCACTCTTGGGGTGTCTTGTTGGAAGACACAAATGAAAGGACAGGAGGAAAGTTCATAAATGAACTAAAGGGATGTGGATACCCTATCCCATGGACTGAGTGCATCTGAGACCACAGTGATTCCTAGAGTCAAGGTGAAGGCAATCTGTGACTCAAAGGCAGCAGACCCAGAGTCAGAATTACAAAGTATCTATGCTGCCATTCTTCTTTCTACATTGTAGCTCCTCTCTCTAGCACCTAGATATGTGTTGGATACATATTGGAAGATACGTGTACACAGTTATTGGTTTGATGGGGTTATTTTGCCTCCTTTGTTTAAAGTCTTTTACATAAAATTTTCAAATCACCATGAAAATACATTTTTACCAGTAGTTATTAAGTGTACTTTATTCTCAGCCAAGTGAGCTCATCATTCCCATATTTGGGGTTGTGCTGCAGAACTAGAAACCCCAATTAAACAACTACATGTTTAATTATTTCTCAGAAATATCTCCCAGGGATTAAGCTGAAAACTCAATTGTCCCTTTAGACCACAAATTCTTCCTGGAGCTGGGGGGGGGGGGGATATTCCCTTAACTCTTCCCTCATCCTGTCTCTTCTTCCTAGCATTATTGGTAGAAAATTCTGGCAGAGCTATTTTTAGGAATTGCCTTGGCCACTAAAAGGAAAGAACTGCCCTATTGCCTATCCAAGACCCCAGTCCCACTGACCTGGTCCTTGGAGAGTATTTAATGTTCTCTTGCTCACCCACAGACAAAAGGGAAAATAATTCAGTGCCCATCCCTTACCACTTTTGAACTGAACCAAAATAAAAGACTGTTCTTCTCTACTAGGTCTATGTAGCTAATCCCTAATCCCCACCCCTCCCATATATTTTGAAATCTTTTCAGTAGAGCCTAAGGCAGGGGGAGAGAAAACAAAAGCCCAAGAGGTATATTCCTAATTATTCTTTAAGAATGAAAGGATCCAGTTGAGACTGCCATTGGCAAGATCTGAAAAATGGAGGTAGAGAGTAACTATGTCTTCTCTTAACCACGAGAGGAAAGGGAATGGAATTGTATCAAATTAAGTCAGGAAAGAGTCCTAAAACATTAATTCAGTGTGAAGGAGGTCATTTAAAATGTTTTAAGGGAGAAAAGGGATGTTGATATTTTAAGGCTATGTCACTTTAATTCAGTTTAAAGGAATAGTATGAAGAATGTTTTTTCTGTGGACATATAGGGTGTGTGAAGCCATGATTACTCTAAGGCCCATCATGGCTTTCTTATACATTCCTTGGACAGTTTTTCTACCCCTAGAGCTAAAACTCAGAAGGTTATAAAGCTAGAAGGGGCCTCAGAAGTCATCTATTCCAAGCTTCTTATTCTACAGGTGAGGAAAATGAGTCCTTAGACTTACCCAGGAATAAGTAAGAAGGGGGAGGATTAAGAAAGGATTAGTAGCCTGTCCCTCTGTGATTGAGGAACAGGAATCCCCAGAACCCATGAGAGCTATAGGAACAATATTAAATGTTTATTTGATTTAATCCTTTAATTCTTAAAAGATTTTAAAAGGCCATTTCCTCCAGATTCATATCACAAAGAGGATCTTGGGTTTATGTTACAGTTAGGACTTCACTCAGTTCAATAACTTTGAATTTGGACAGAGGAAAAGGAATCATAGGATCCTAGGATTTGAAACTGGAAGAAATCAGTGATCATTTTAATGAAATCCCTTCATTTTACAAATGTGGAAACTGAGTCCTAGGGAAGTGAAGTGATTTGCCCAGTCAAACAATTCATAAAAGCTCAGATTTGAACCTAGGTCCTCCAACTTCAGAGCCTGCCACTTTTGCATGGCATCCCCTTTCACCAAAAGTTTTCAAGTGATGGTTGTTGAAGTGCTGTAGAGGATTCCTGGTGAGGCATAGATTAAACCAATGATTTCAGAGATCCTTCCAGCTCCAGATCTTTTATTTTGTGGTTAGCTGTGTTCACAGGTCTTGGAAAGACTTCCAACTTCCCTTCGTGAGCTAGCTCTCTTTTCCCCTATAGAAACTGAGAGTATTAAGGCCATGAGAGCAGGGCATTAAATATGGAAAAGTCATTGGCCTTTCCTAGAAAATTTTTGAAATGATCTTTCTATAACAAAAAGCTTATTTCTCCCTGGTAGAGAATGAAGGAAGAGGATGAGGTCAAGAGATCAATCCCTGCCACCATGATGAGCATCCAAGGTATCCTCCCATTGCTCTGGCCTCCTCACATCCTCCCTTCTCAAAAAGTTCCACTCCCTTCTTAAGTGCAGAGAAGGGATCCCATGGACTTCATAGATGCTTCATGGACCCCAGCATCTTTCCCACCAAAAAAAGTCATTCATAGTATCGATGAAAGAGCAAAGAAGATATAAGGAGAAATAGACCAGTGCTGCTACTCCAACCCTTAGCAGGAATGGAGATGTTCTCCATATCATTGCTCTGAGGATCTGAAAAAAAAATTGCACTTTAGGAACTCCTTTCTGAGTATCATCCCTGGGGCTAGGCAAGTCCCTAGAGAGGGCCAAGAACATCCACTCTGCTTCAACTCCCCCCTCTCCTTTGTTAATCTACGAAATTACTAAATAATGCATGGGAGTTCCCTAAGCTGATGAAATCATTGATCCTAATTACTGGCCAATTAACACCCCTACACTGCTTCTTGCCCTCAGCTGTCATACCCTACAAACATTTATTTTTTATTACTAAGGGGAATAGGAAAGAGGGCCAAATGCTGAGCAAATCCCCTCTATCAGAAATACTCAGAGGATGATGGTAGGTGACATCGTATTGAGCAATCATCCACATAATGCAGATCCCAGCTTGGCAACCTCATATATAGCCTGTCTAGTATATGCAAGAAGTTTCCTGATATGCAGTAAAATCACAGGATGCTACCTGGTCCATAGGTCACTCCTATTATTTCTCATTTCTCTGATACCACTGGATGTGGAACGCCAAAGGCACTGGGTTATTCTTGGGAATAAGACAACCTGCATGAAAGGCTAACAAGGAACAAGTAAGTGCACAGTAAATAGAGAGTAGGCCTCAGGGTCCATTTAGGGTCATCAAGATCATTGCAACTTGGTTTTCATAACCAAGCAGCATGAAGGAATTAGATTTCCATCTGTTCCTTTCTTATCCTTTAAATGTAGGGGTTCCTTTAAGGGTCATATCTTGAATCAATCAATCAACATTTATTAAGCACCTACTATGTATCAGAAAGAGGCAAAAGATAGTTCCTGCCTTCTAGGAGCTTACTCTTTACCCTGGGCAATCCCATTCCTCCTAGAGCTTTAACTACAGTCACTATATACATGATTCCAAAATCTCTGTTTCTAGACCTCTTCACTCCTTTAGGTCACTGAATTACATCTCCAATTGCCTACAAGAGATCTCTTCCTGGCTGTCCTACCAGCAAACCAAACCTTCTACAGGGTGTCCCTAAAGCCTGGACACCTAGGAAATCTCATTAACTATGCATATTTTCAAGAAATGAAATGAATGACATTTTCAACAATATTTTATTTGATTAGCATAAATTTTAGCCATGACAAAGCTTTCATTAGCTATTGGGGACTATTTTCCATATTAATGAAATTAATTTAATTAATTAATGAGATTTCCTATGTGTCTGCTATATCTTCTTATGAAATCTCATTTATGCTAATTAAATAAAATGTTGTTGAAAATTTCATTCATTTCATTTCTTGAAAATATGCATAGTTAGTGAGATTTCCTAGGTGTCCAGGCTTTAGGGACACCCTGTATTTCTCCTTCTACACCTACTTTTTCTTCTTACTTCACATTTTATGATTATGGCCCTACCACTTTATACATCGGGCTGTTCACCTTGACTCATCATTTTACAGGCTGCCTCAAAAGTCTCAGTATATCTTTAAGCTATGAAAGCTTAAGTACCTTGTTCATAATGACTTGCTAAGTTGGTTTCCATTCCATATTTGAAATGTCTTTTGTAGCCATCCCCTCCTATAACCATCCTAGAATAGGCCATCATTACCTCCTTCCTGGGCAAGGGTAATAATCCCTTTAAAGGCCTTCCCACTTCTCTCTTCCTCCTCTACACAATCTGCATGGTACAAGAAAGACAGCTGTTTCTGAATCCAAATTCCACCTCTGAATATATTCTGTGACCTTGAGCAAGTGAGGGATTTGGAGTAGATGACTTCTAATGTCTTTTCCAGTTCTAAATCTATGATCCTATGTAGAACCTTAAAATGACTTTGGTCCCCTTAATAGTACATTAATAGTAACAAAATGCTTGCTACCTCCCTGGGTCTCACCTGTAAAATGAGGTATTTTGAGTCCCTAACTCTAGACTGACCTCGTGAACTCAGGTAATAGATATACAGCCTATCATCAAGCCAATATTTTAAGACTCACCAGTGTGGTAGAATATGCCAGTTTATTTACACTTTTGGCATAGCCTCCAAGGACCCAGGTTCACTTCCACACTACAAGGAGGCATCAGAGTAGGACTTTAGTGGAGGGTGTCTTCCTTGCTAACTTTTTATTCCAGAGCTAGAAATGATGCCTATTTCAGTTGTCCCTGGGAACTATAATTGTGTTGTAGTGAAATTTTTCAAAGGGCTAATCTCTGATTATTACTTTATACTTCCTTCCTACTCTCTTCAAAAGAAGAGACAACAAGCCTCTCCTCTTTATTTCATTTAGTGACTCTTTTGCTCATGACATCCAGTAAGAGAAGGTGTTATGAAGGGAGAGGCCCTGGGGCCTCCTTCTCTCCAAGGCCATATGGCCATAAGGAACAGACCTTGGTCCTTCAACTCTGTCTTTATTTCTGTTTTCACCTGAAAGAGACTGGAACCTCTGCCTTGGTGAGTTTAGCAGGGTGTTCTAGTAATTGCATTGTTCTAGAGTCTGGGTTCCAGAGCCAGCACAGCACTGATGCCCTGAGGGATAAAAGTGACCTTTAGGGCAAGGGCTCATGCAGCAGAGATGCCATGTTTGGGTGGGAACTTGGTGGGAACTCAATCTCTGTAATATGCTTATAATTTAGCTCAGCTAGAAGTTATAAGCCTATTCCCCACAGAGATTGAGGTGGCGTAAGGTAGAATATGTCCTGCAGGGAATGGTGTACTGTAGAAACTTGTCTTTCTCTTATACTTCTGAAGTAAAATATCCCTTGGTAAAAGAAAAACAAAAAAATACATGGATTTTTCCGCCTCATTGTCATGCTTGCAGACAAAATATTTCCTGAGCATTTTGATAAGTAGGCAGGTCTCAGTCAATGTTGGCAAATCCTCAGCAATGTTATGGTTCTGGGTAATCTGAATACTGCACAGAGGAAATGTTGGCAAACCAAAAAGGGCACACAACAGAGATCTAATTGAGAATTTGCTGTAGCACATAACTACCTTAGGGGCAACCAAAGGTGACAGAACCTAGCAACAGATTTAGATTTACTGCCGTCCAGTGATAATTCAGTCACATAGTAACTATGGTGCTTCAACAGCAGAAAGCATTCGTATGAAAATCAACTTATGGTTGTTAAATGTTTCCAGTTGATGATGGGGACCCGACTGGTTCATTGTGTATTTCCTCCATGGCTTGTATTAGAAAGTTAATTCCACTTTCATTTAGAAAGGTTGAATTTAAGTTTTTAAGAACAAGAGATAACAGATCTGGTAACAGATGGGTAAGGGACATGCCTAAATCTTTGTGATGTATTAAAAAAACATATTAATAGACCCCACCCACGCATACACAAAAGGAATATCCTACACTCTAGCTATAATATTGTCCCCCAGGTTCAGGCCATACAACTGCATCATGGGCAATACTTCTTGCTTTTGTAACTAGGGAAAGTGTCTTAAATGGGATGTGGGTGAGGGATAGAATGACACCTTTCATTCCTCTCCAGGGATACCATAACGGATGAAGGTTCAGATGCTGATGGAAAGAAAAATATCCATCAGGAAGTGCCATGGCAAGCAGAAAATGATTTTTTTTTGTCTCGTGTATCAATGTCACTTGCCAATTCCTTTTGTATCTGGTTTTTAAAAGCAAGCATCTCTATCTCATCAGGTTTTATGTTGTAGTGTTCCATAGAGTTTCCAGTGCCTAATAAAAGTACCTAGCTGAGAGACTAATTGACAGATTACAAATCAAAAAAGCTAGCAAGGCTTAAATGGGCTTATATCTTATTTATACCAGGAATGTACCTAAGTCATGTAGAAGTAAAGGGAAGGCTGGGCCAACTTAAAAGCTGGATATTACTTCAGAAAATTTGGAAATTCCTAAATTCAGCTTCCTGTTGGGTTTCTTGCCTTAGACATTTTGTTTCCATTCCTTCAACAAATAGTCCGATGATCTATTATCCACTTTATTTGACCCAATTCAGAGGAGAACAGGTGCATATCACTGACTCCATAGGACTAAATGGGACATACTAGTAACCCACACTAGTCTTCCTAGGCATGTAATAGCCTGAAACTTTTGATCCCTGAAGAACCATGGAAATCCATTTGATCCTAGACCTCTGGGCAGACTTCTGGGATTCCATATTCTAGGAGCCCCTTTCACAGTTGAGGATTATGACTTCTATACCAGCAATTCCTATAAGCCTCTATCTTCTCTAATTCTTGATCAAGTAGTCAGACTGCTATAGCCTCTCCAAAAAAGGAACACACTAGAGAGCCATATCATACAGTCATCTTGGTCAGTATGATATCTTTATCTGGGGCTCATCAATAAGTAGTTCTAAGGTATCAGACAGAATCAAAAGAGATCTGAGTCCACATCTGGAAAAACAGGGATAGAACGCTTACATTATCTAATTCACATGACTGATTTGAGGAAAGCACGTTACAAACTTTAAAGCAGTAAGTAAATATGAGCTGTTACAGTTGCTTTAATTATATTTTGGTCTATATAAAATGGGGACTTGGGGTGGCTAGGTGGCACTAGTCGTGTGACCTTGGGCAAGTCACTTAACCCCAAATTGCCCTGCCCTCCCCCTCCAAAAATAAAAAACAATAAATAGTAGCTGTTTCCTTTAAAAAATAATAATAAAATGGGGACTCTTACAGGAGAATAACTAACCTGAATGATTTTGAAGCCAAGTAGAAATAATGGACAAGTAAATCTCTGATTTTAAAATAAAAGAACTCATATGATGGAGCCTTAGGTCTGATTCATAAGAACAGAACCTTTAAAACATATGAATAAAACAGGATCAACAGGGCAAGTTTCAGTTGCCCACTAATAAAAGAAGGTCAATGACACTTGTTGATTAGGGGAATAAGCAGAAATAGGAAATAAAACAGCCTAGTTATCAGAGAATGACTGTTCCCACTGTCAATGCAGGTAATGAAAGATCTGATGACTAAACTGCCATTTGTTAGGTTTAAATACATTCTGTGCATTTGAGAAAAGTCAGTTATGGTTTATTATTTCAATTTTTGTTAGAGGATATAAAATCAGCTGCATCAATTTTGCAAAGATAGCCATAAAAGAAATCAGACCAAGTAAAAATTTTACACTTGGCATAGGTATTATATCAAAATTTATGGATTATATTTTCAGCACCTCTTCAGCAGCATATAAAACCCTTGGCAATTAACACTCTGTTTCAGGCAAGGAATTCTATGTACACATTCTCATTTAGGTCTTTGTCCTTTAAAGAAAGGACAGAAGATAATTGGAAACAGCTTTCAAGCCATGATACTTTTTCCGTTTTTCTCTGAGTGGGTGTTATAGTGTGCAACTTTGTCCTTGCAAGTAAAAATGGAGTCCTATAAAAATCAATGCATAGCATAAGCATGTTTAGAATGAGCTGGCCCTTCACACACCTCCAATGAGTCAGGAAGAAAAGGTGTTTCAGACCTGAAATGTTAGAGCTAGAAGGAATTTTAGAGCACAGCTATAGCTAGCCATGTGTTTACCTAGAAAAATATGAACTATATACTCAACTTTTTTTTTTTAAAGCAATAGGGGTTAAGTAACTTGCTCAAGGTTACACAGCCAGGTGTTTCTGGGTGGGTGCTAAGTGTCTGAGCCCGGGATTCGATCCCCAGGTCATCCCGACACTGGAGCCGGTGCTCTTACTCACTGTGCTACCTGGCCGCCCCTCAAATAACTTTTTAAGTCAAATTCAGTTGCATAGGGAGAGATCCCTGGACACCATGAAGCAGCTGTTAGGGAAGACCTTGAGGGATGAAGTTATGTTTGTGGGGAATAGGATCACAGTGGGCCAGTGAGGAGCTCACCTGAAATGCAGGGACTGAAGAAGGAAGTATACCTTCCGGTAGTTTCCCATTTTAAATAATCCATATGGCTAACTGGGTGCTAAGCTTGCATGTTTTTCATGCTGTTCAATTTTTCAAGTTCATGCAAGTACTGACACCACCCTGTAAATGTATGTGACTTGGAACAAAGCCCAGTTGCCCCACCCTAGTTATGGCTCTCCACTGGAGAGCTCACCTAGTTCAGTTCATTCATTTTTCAGATGAAGAAACAAAGCTCTACAAAAACTAAGAGATTTGACCAAGGTCTTACAACTAATTAGTGGAAGGAGTGTATCTAGAACCTCAGGCATCTGCATCCAGATCTGATAGATCATCTTTAAATAAAAGAGGCTTTAGGAATTTTAGGGAAATGAAACTACACTAAAGCAACAATAACAAAACATTTGTTCCCTAAAACCAAGAAAAGCCCTAGTCAAAAAGAGCTAGTTTAAGTGACTCACTATAATAGCTTAGAATTCAAATCACAGAGCCATAATCTTTCTAAAAATTACAAGTAGTTCACTTGTTCAAAGGAAGAAGAGCAGAGGGAAGGTGCTTACATTTCATTTTTCATTCGAGCAAAAGTAGAGTCTTACTGCACAAGCCAGAGAAAGAAAATACCAACAGAGATGCTCATTTCTGAAGCAAAAATCAGAGCGGTAAATGAGTGCAAGCCCTTTCCAAAGATAATTAGTGTGCACTCAGGAACTGCCCCCACCATATTCCTACTTAATGAAGTTATTTTTTACCCACTGATTTTTTTTAATCTTTGCTGATTCCTTTAGTTAAGATTTCAGCCCACTGGCCTTTCCTATTTAAATCTTCACAAAACTGCACCCTCTTAACATTGTGCAAGTTTCCCGTCAAACATTCACACCTACCTGACCAGATGACAGCCTGAATTTGTAATCATGAATGATAGTTACATATTTTTCTCACTGAGTTCATTACTCATAACTAACCATGTATTTTAGGTGTAATCTTACATGGGGGGAAAGGTAAGCATAATAAAATATTTCTTGTTCGCTGTGCCTCTAACAATTTTTTTCCATTTGTCTCCTCTCTAGTCACAAGGTCACTACTGGAGTTCAGTATCTCTTCTCACCTCTCTCCTGGACTTCCATAATAGTTTTTTAATTAGTCTTCAATCCTGCTAAAATAATGCCAAGATAGTCTCTCTTAGGCACAGGATATGCCTATGTTACATAGTGAGGAAGCCCAGACTACAGACCATATGTCAACCCCATCAACCTCTCCACCTTCCTTCCACCTACTCCACAGAGACCATACTCTGAAGCATCTAATCCACTCAGTTTTGTCCTCACTAATAACAGCTGCTATACCTGTCTGGACCCAGATCCCTGACTGCCTCCCCGCTATCTGTCTGACCACCATGCAAAAGGAATACCACCTCCTACCACTTTTTACCTTTTGCTCTGGAAACATTTACTAAATCAATACTTCTGGAAAGAGCATGTCAATTATGAGTTGCCCTATAGTTCCACTCACCATCCTTGTGATGTCCCAGACCAGAATACCCTTTCTTAGTCACCATTCTACTATGTGTGTTACTTCTACCTATTAACACAGAATGCCTTCCTTAAGGTCAGGAACTCTCTTTTTGTTATATGTATTTCCAAGGCTTAGAACATTGCCTAGAAAATAGTAAAAATTTAATATTTTTTTTTCATTTGAAAAACCATCAATGGCTCCCTACTTCCTACAGGATAAAATACAAACTTTTCAGCATTTAAGGCCATTCACAATCTGGTTCCCACCACCCTTTTTCTAACCTTAATAGGATCACAGAATTAGAGATGAAAGGTACCTCAGAGGCCATCTACTCCATTCATTTTATTTTACAGTTGAGAAAACCTAGACGCAAGGAAAGTAAGTGACTTGCCTAAGGTCACACAAGTAGTAAGCATCAGCGGTAAGATCTGAACCCAGGTCCTCTGACTCCATTGTGCCACACTATTTCATGCACCTTTTTACAAATTCTACATCTAGTCAAAATGACTTAGTATCTATTGTCCCAATTCAACATTCCTCCATTTCCAGAAGCCATCCTTCCTACTAGTAACTCTCTCCTGACTAATCTCTACTGCTTAAAATCCTCATCTTCCTTCAAGGCTTAGTTTAAGTGCTTCCTGCTCTTTAAAGTCTTTCTGATCACCACCCCCCCCCCAAATTTTTCAGTTCTCTTTTCATTCTCAATTTTCCTCCTATTATATTGTGTAGATGTTATATCTCCCCTTGCTCCTTGAAAGCAAGAATGATTGTGTTTTTATGTTCTTAGTACCTAGAATAGTGCTTGGCACAGAATAAGGACCTAATAAATATTTGCTGAAATGAATTAAAGTTAAAGGATACTTGTCATTAAAAGTAAGTAAAACTATATAGTAACAGGTGGGAAGTAGAAGGAACTTCCATATTATGGAGTATTATAAACTTGTTTGTAAGCTGTGGCCCAGGTCCTTCTTTCTATAAACATCCCAAACTTGGGTTCACACACTCTTTGTCCAATCTGAGGCCTGACCAAAAGGCATCATAGTTTCTCTTTGGCTCATTACTCCTCATCATGAGTTTACTTCAGAAAAAATTTTCAAATATGCTCTTCTCTGTTTCTACAGATGTTAGTAACAAACAGTCCATAGCTCCCTTACAAGTATTCAAGGTAGTAAATGCATACCAGATATAGGACATTCTTTATTTTACCTCTGCAATAGATGTTGAAGACACAAAGGGCTAATATAAACCCATTAACAGATATCAAAAACATGTCACTTACATAGTCCCTTTCACAAAAGTGAACTTGGACTCGTCATTGGAGCAACATATTGACAGTCTAATGGATTTGTAGCTTTCCCATAGGACTTAACAATGATTTTTTCTGCAATTAGCTAGGTATGATCAAATTGAATAGGATACTCCCTCCTTTAGGATTTCACTATTTTCTCTGCCATACTAGTTGCAAACCCTTGCAAAGCAATTTGCTATCCCAGAACTACTCCTCTAGAAGTGAAATGATCTTGGCATTCTTCTATTCTTCCTATTTCTTCTGGATCTTCTTTCATCTCTTCTCTTATAAAATTTCTTTTTCTTTGGGAGTCAGTTTTGTCCTTTTCTTTAAGTTTGGGATGTAGTGTGCTGCATACCTCCAGCATCTATGAGCCTAATGCAGTCATTACCAGGGTCTCAGTCCGGCCCGCTTCATCCTGACAAACATGACAGACCACATCACTAGGGTCCTGGTTTTAGGGGTATGGCCCTTGTAGAGAAATGACCCACATTTAGCCTTAGCACCCAGTACTTCTCATTGCCACCTCAGACACAGAAGATGTGTATGGCAAGCCTGATCTAGATATTGGTCAGAAGGCAGCCTGGTTTATATTTGTGCTTCTTATGGTAGTATTTTCTTTCACCCCTGGTCTTGTCATGCTTATGACAGTTGTCCCAGAAGTTACACCTAGTAAGCTCAAGATGCAAGGAGGAAGTGGAGATGCCCAAAGTTGCTTTGGAAAGGGATGGGAGTCAAGCCTGTGTGTTTGTCACTTGTGGCCCCAGAAACACTCTCCCCTTAATGAATGCAAACCTGCTCAAGGCACCTGTAGCACACTTCGGAGACTGGCATGCTGGACAAGTAAGGGTTAACCTGGAAATTCAGGCCATAAACAAACTTTAGTACCTTTGTTCTTTGTGTGAGGTTATGTCCACTTATGCAGATGAGAGTTTCTTAAAATGTTCGTCCATTCAAGGTAATGAAGAGCAGAATCCTATCTTTATGAAAACAAGCCCAAAGTTAGCCATGGAATGAGTCATATTCTCTTCCCATTTCCCTTTCTCTTTCCTTTGCCCCAGATCAATTTTCTTGTTGTTGCTGTTCACCTGTTCAGTTGTTTCTAACTCTTTGTTACTCCATGGACCCCAGCACTCCAGACCCTTCTGTTCTCCACTAGCTCTCCAAGTCTGTCCAAGTTCGTGTTCATTTTTCCATGACACTATCTAGCCATCTTATCCTCTGTCTTCTCTTATCCTTTTGCCTTCAATCTTTCCCAATATCAGGGTGTTTTCCAGTGAGTCCTGTCTTTTCATTATGTGGTCAGAGTATTTAAGATTCAGCTTCAGTATTTGACCTTCCAATGAATTGTCTGAATTAATTTCTTTTAAGTATTGACTGATTTGATCTTCCGGCTGACCAAGGGACTCTCCAAAGTCTTCTCCAGCACCACAATTAAAAGCTCAATCAATTACAATACTCAAATAGCCCAAAGTGTACACGTGGAAACAGAGACAAAAGACTACACCATATTTCCAAGCCAGTCACCATCTTGGGATCCCTGAAATGTGAACTAGTATCCCTAACACAGAGAGATGGAAGTATTCCTGCACAAAAGAAATCTGGGAAACCTTCATGTGAACAGCCGTATCATCACTCCAACATCTGTGCAGACTTGCAAAACCACACAACCCTTCCTAGCTCTATCTTTGCTGAGGCCCCTGTTGATGCTACAGAATAATCTTTCATTATTCTCATCTATAACATGCATATCTTATTCAAAGATTTTTCTTTTCTCCTCTCAGTGTTCACACTGATTTTCCTCATTATCACTTATCTGGAGAGGCCTTTGCTACCAAATATAGGAGCTGAAATGGGTAGAAGAAGCTATCTCCTTCACTGCAAAATCTTGGAACTCTTACCAACAGTCCTCATTTTACTGCTATAGTAAATGACTCTAAATGGCTCAATATAATTGGACCCAGGAGTAGGGTTCCTTTAGTGGGGTTAATTCATACTTAGTTGCTATAATTAAGCAAAAGGCAATAAAGCAAGATGCATCTAATTCATCCCTGCAATAAAGCAATGCATCTAATTCATTGGGTAGTACATACCAAAGTTTCCTCTGAAACACTTGGAGTACATTCATTTAGGTTTGAGTGTGAGATCTGTTCAGGCCCAGGGACACAACTATGGTCCACAGTGCTTTTGGACAGGTCAGAATGATGCCAGGTTACCCTAGGTCTGCAAGACATTAAAAAAAATGGTATCACTGTAGATATGGGCATGGAGTCAGGAAGACTTGAGTTCAAATCTGACCTCAGACACTTACTAGCTATGTGACAATGAGCAAGTTACTTAACCCTGTTTACCTCAGTTTTCTCATCTATAAAATGAGCTGGGGAAGGAAATGACAAACCACTCCAGTATCTTTGCCAAGAAAACCCCATGGACGGTATTGTGTGCCATGGTTCACAAGATCATGAAGAATCGAACGTGACTGAAAGACTTGACAACAACAAACATTCATAGTTACTTCTTAATTGTTCTAGACTTCTGTCTGTCCTCTTTCCAGTTCATCTTCCATACAGCTTCTAAAGTGATTCCCAAAGCACAAGGCTGATCATACCATTCTTCTCAAGAAGCTTTGTTGGCTCTCCATTACCTTTAGACTAAAGTGCAAACTACCCCTTCAGGAATCTGAACCCTTTTACAATGTGACTTGAACCTCTCTTTTTAAGCTGACTGCATTATTACATTCCCTGTCTCATCATCATAATAATTAGCATCCATCTTGTACCTACTATGTGCCAGGCACTATACTAAATGCTTTACAAATATCTCCTTTGATCTCCACAGCCACCCTGGAAGGTAGGTGTTGCTATTTTCCCAATTTTGCAGATGAGGAAACTGAGGGAGATAAAGGTTAAGTGACTTGCCCAGGGTCACATAGTCAGTAAGTGTCTGAGGCCAGATTTCGAGTCAGGAAGACCTGAGGCTGAGGCCCAGCACTCTCTCCACTGTGTCAGCCAAACCATCCTACTTTCTGTTTCCTGTTCACAATATGTTCCACCCTCATGCCTTTGCATAGGATGTTCCCCATATCTGGAATGCTCTACCTTTATACATCTGTCTCTTGGGATCCCTTGCTTTCTTCATCTGTCATTGCCAGAGCCACCTCCTCTAAGAGGGAGACCTGTCTTGATTCTACCAGTTGTTCTGTTTTCCCTCCACCCTCCAATTACTTTGATTTAGTTTGCATTTACTTGTCTGCACATAGGCACCTTCTTTGTAGTTGAAGGTGAGTTCCTTGACGAATGAACTATTGTATATTTTTGTTCTGCTAAGGCACGAGCTAGCACCATGCTAGCAGCTGCTTAATAAATGCTTATTGAATTAAACTGGACAATCTCATTTGAACAGGAGACGCCCTGACTTTTAGCCTCATCTTTCTAAGATCTGTATCATATCAGTGAGACACATTCAATGATCATTTGACTTGCAACTTGTCTCCCTTGCTAGTGGTCACATCTGAAGTGTCACCAATATTATATAGTTATGTTTTTTCCCTTCAGGCCAAATCCCAGTAAAATGATTGCTCAGGGACTACCTGAATTTCCTTTCTTGATTTGGCTGCATATTGCTTGAAAATCTGCTTTGGATTTGGAAATAAGGGAAAAAAGAAAGGAGAAAATAATACACATGAGTATGTTCACAGAAGGTGAAACAGAATCATTCTGTGGAATTCAAATTAGCATTGTCTTGCTTTCGACAAGATGATGTCAGAATACTGTTGCAGGCAGCTGATGGTTCAGTGGGTAGAGCACCAGAATTAGGAAGCATATCCTGAGGAATCTATTCTGCCCAGTTAGCAAAGTGTTGAGTTTCTCCCTGGGAGAACTGCACCTCTTTGGCAGAATTTTATAGCACTGGGTTGTGTGATTCAGCCATACTGTGTAACCACATGGAAAGAAGGGTTAAGATTCTGTGTCTGTAGCCTCAGACACTTACTAGCTAGGCAAGATGCTTAACCTTTGTCTTCCTCAGTTTCCTCATTTACAAAATGAGGCTAATAGCACCTACCTTGCAGAGTTGTGGGTGAGGATCAAATGAGATAACCTTTGTGAAAAGCCCTTAGCACAATGCCTGGCATGTTCCTTCCTCTTCAGGTTGAATACTTTGAAAATAGCAACCAAAATCCTCCTTTGAGCCAAGGCCCACTGTTTATATAACCATTAAGATTTCAAGATGATAAAGAACTCTATCAACCAAAAAATTAGATAGGAAAAAGCATCCTGAATGTGCCCACAGTACAGTGATTAAGGGTGGAAGGGAGGAAGAGGAAGAGGGTTTGTTTTTTGTTTTTGACTCTGAACCAGTCTTGAGCCACGCAGAAACATTTACCTTGGAGAAAGGTGTTGTGGGGGGCACATAATTATATACTGAAAAGCTTAATTTAGGAGTTAAAAAAAACCTGCTAATTTCAGGCAGACACACAAAGTACCAACCAAGTTATGCTCTTCGATTTGGTAGCAGATATATCCCATCCACAGTATACCATGGGTGCATAGTTCAACTGATTAAATGTAGATCAACAGGCACACAGGCTCAATTATCCAGTAAAGCTTGAATATGGAGAGTAATTAAGAGCTTCATCCTCATTCTGTCTTCAGTTCCATATTTAGAATATCAGGAAAGCCCTTTGGCTCTTTCCCTTATTCAGGGGGAGGGGGGTTGTAAGGAGAATGCCTTAACTCCCATTTGCACAGCAGCTTAGCAATGCATACAGGACACACATTTGTAAAACATGTTGATCCTGTAATAATTAAGAGACTTCACAGAACAGTTGACCTCTAGCCCTGTTTAGCTCATCAGTTGTCACAGTCAGCAGCACTTGTGGGGAAAGAAGCCAGGCATGGGTAAACTGTTTAGGCAGGAGTGTTAATGCTGACTTTGATCAATTTTCAGGAAGTTCTTCACCTGCTTAAAAGCTGCCATTCAAAACCACCAGGTGGCTGAGAAAGCACATCCTGAGGAATCTATTATCCCCAATTAGCAAAGTGTTGAGTTTCTGTCTTGGAAAACTGAACTGCACCTCTCTGGCAGAATTGTATAGCCATACCATCTAACCACACGGTGAGAAGATTTAACATTCTGTGTTTGTAAAAGCCTAGATCTAAGTCAGGAAAGGACCTTAGCGGGCATCTAATCCAATCCCGATGGCTTTTCAAAGGAGGAGATGGAGGCAAGGGCAGTTGAGGAACTTGCCTAAGGTCATGTGGGTTAGTACATGATAGAATCAGGACTCTTTCCACTGGACCACACTGCCTCCCATTGAGATATAAAACCACTATTCCCATTCAAAAATAGTACCATTGCAATACAGTTCTGTGCTGTAGGATGTATTGAGCAAACAACTATGTAGTTAGTCTCCATCACTTTATTTCTTTAAAAGAATTCAATTAAAATTAAAACAGTTGTCAAAAGCAGATCACAATCATTATTAGCTCCTCAAAGAGAGACTTAGAAAAGGACAGTGCTGATGAATTAGAGGCAACCAAAGAGAAGAAATTCTTTGAATTCCGTTGACCTTACCCATAAGCTGTAGGCAGTGATGTTAGTTGTCATGTGCTATCCCTATTAGCTACTTTATTGTGTTGTTGTTTTCACCCCTCTGCACAATAAGATCCAGCTAGGATAAGTTTATCTTATGGACCATGATATCCAGCATGAACCTCAAGGCTCACACATCTAAACCTCTGTTTGGACTTGGCTCTCAGGTGGATCTTGTAAATTTTGGTAATTGTTCCATTTTTCTGATGGGGATAAAATAATATCTGCTCAGACATTTACAGGATATTATAATCTCCTAAAAAAAACCTTAATAAGACTTGGTCCATATTCATTAGAAATCATCTCCTAAAATATAAATACCTCTCTCTTCTGCTCACTAGAATTTTTTGTTGTTCAGTCATTTCATTTGTGTCCAACTCTTTGTGACCCCATTTGGGGTTTTCTTGGAAAAGATACTAAAGTGGTTTGCCATTTCCTTCTCCAGCCCATTTTTATAGATGAGGAAACTGAGGCAAACAGGGTGAAGTGACTTGCCCAGGGTCACACAGCTAATAATCTGTGAAGCCAGATTTGAATTCAGGAAGATGTGTCTTCCTAACTTCAGGCCTGGCACTCTATCCATGCTATGCTTCCTTCCTACTCAGGTCACTAGAATAGGAGATTTTTAGAAGGTGCAGGTCCAAACAAAGGTGTGCCTTGTGGTTTATGCTGGATATTGCGCTCTTTGGTATAAACTTATTCCAGCTGGATTTTATTCTGTGAGGGGATGGGGGAAAGGGATAAAAATAAGTTAGCAATCTAAATACTTCCTTGTGCCCCCCTTTTTGAAGTGACTTATTCTAAATTAATATTATCTTTACAGAGAAAATAATTAACTTGGGAAGAGTTGTTTTAAGGAAATCATTCACTTTACGTTAGCAGAGATCTCTCATAGATGACAATTACTTATTTTTTCCTCCTCAAAAGGATGGCTAATTCTAAGGCTTTGCCAAAAGTGCCCTATAATTGCTTGGAAATTATAACTACATCCAAATCTTACTGGTATGATCTTTATCCAAAATTATATCAATTCTGAGCCCTATGACAGAATTCTAATTACTGGAGAGAGATAATTACAGGCAAAACAAATAGACTTAATCAAAATCATTAGCAGAATTTGCTAATCAATCATTCAAATACAATTTGGCTATCCAGAAGCTTAACAAAACAGAGAATTGGCTGAAATTATTTTAAAGAATTCCCATAGTACTCCTCTAATTGACAAAGGTGCTATAATTTCCATGAATTGTGTTTGTAAAGGCTAACTAAAGCTAGTCTTATAAATTGTTTATATGTAGTTTCTACATTACTATGAAAAACAACAGTCAGCAGCAAACTACAGTGATGGTTGTTCTCTAAGATGCTTCTAGCAAAATATCTCTATTTATAACTTTGAATTTCCACCACACCACCCAAGTGGCTGAGGCAGGGAAATGTGATCTAAAATAGTTTTTCACTATTTCCTGTCTTCCTAGGAAATTGGTTTTACACCAGCTCATGAGCTAGACTGTTTTATTGACCTTTCCTTTGTCACCTTTGGATGCCCCCAAAAGAGAGATGGTCCAATATTTGCTTAGTATTGTAATTTTAGCCAAGTTACTCCCATTTTGTCTAATTTTAACATACTAAATACTTTAAAGAAAGAACATAGAGGCAAAAAGAATTTACAAAGAAAACAAGGTGCAGAGATTAGATTGGGAAACTAGTAATGACACATCTATATCATGTTTTAAGATTTACAGAACACTTTTGTCATACCCATTTCATGAAGTAAGTAGTATTAATATTATTGTGCCCATTTTATAGATGGAGAAAGAAGCCCAGAAAAGTTAAATAACTTTCCCAGAGTCACTGAAAGCTAGAAAGGCCAGAAACAGGATTCAAACTTAGGTTTCTTTTTACTCCAAGTCCCAGGTCTTTCCACTGCTCCAAGGAAGCTGTCCATTCTTTCTCATGATGCATTTGGCAACCCAAGCAAACTGTCCTATATAATCTTAGTCCATGGTTTTCCCACAAACCCACCACCTGGGGTTCATCTAACATGTTAAGCAGAGGTGGGGCTTCCTCACATTCTCATAACCTTGGTGTGATGCCAAGCATACTAAAAAAGAAAAAGAAGAGGTGGAGCCAAGATGGCAGAGAAAATGCAGGTAGTTGCCTGAGCTCTTCCTAGGTTCCCTCGAAATAATTTTAAATCAAGCCTCAATATGAATTCTGGAACAACAGAACCCACATGAGGATGGGGGGAAACAATATTCTAGCCCAAGATAACTTAGAAGGACTGCAGGAATGATCTGTCTCACTTGGGTAAAAGGGGAGCACAGCCCATGGCAGGAGATGTCCAGGTAAGTCAGTGAGAGGCTCCTAGCCCCAGAACAAATCAGCAATGTAGGTCCCACTGTCCTGGCTTAGCAGACCAGCAGCACAACAGGCCAACCACGAGGCCTTGAGCCCCAGTGCAGCAGATGAATGCCAGTCCCAGAACTGCTGGCACAACAGGCAGGATTAGGCGAGCCAACTCCAGCACAATGGGTGAACTGCCTGCTCCAAAGCCCCCAGCACAAAGGGCAGACTGCAGGTGACCCTGACTCCCAGTGAAAGAAGCTTAGGAAATTTACCTTTGTACCCCAGGAAGATATCTCAACTTTAAAAGTCATGAAATGAGCAAACCCACCTCCCACCCCAAGAAAAATCCCTGACCACTGAAAGCTATTATGGGGACAGGGAAGATCATAACACAAACTCAGAAGAGGACAGCAATGTCAAAATGCTTACAGCAATGCCTCAAAGAGAAATTCAAATTGGTCTCAAGTCCAAAAAGTTCTCCTGAAAGAGCTCAAAACAGACTTTAAAAATCAAATAAGAGGGGCAGAAGAATAATTGGGAAAGGAAATGAGAGCAATGCAAGAGAATCATGAAAAAGGAGTCAACAGCTTTCTTTTCCTTTAAAAGAAAACCTCTTTAAAAAGTAGAATTGGTCAAATGGAAAAGAAGGTGCAAAAGCTAACTGAAGAAAATAAGTCCTTAAAAATTAGAATTGGACAAGTGGAAACTAATGACTCTAGAAGATATCAAGAAGCAGTCAAACAAAATCAAGAGAATGAAAAAATAGAAGAAAATGTAAATATCTCATTAGAAAAACCACTAACCTGGAAAATAGACCCAGGAGAGATAATTTAAGAATTATTGGACCCCCTGAAAGCCATTATCAAAAAAATATCCTGAACAGTATCTTTCAAGAAATTATTCAGCAAAATTATCCTGATGTACTAGAAACAGAGAATAGAATAGTAATTGAAAGAATCCACTGATCATCTCCTGAAAGAGATCCAAAAATGAAAATCCCAGAACTCTCAGGTCAAGGAGAAAACACTACAAACAGAAAGAAATAATTCAAATATCAAGGAACCACACTCAGGATGACAGAGGATTTAGCAGCTTCTACATTAAAGAGCTGAAGGGCTTGGAATAAGATAGTCTGGAAGGCAGCAGAGTTTGGATTATAACCCAGAATCACCTACCCAGAAAAATTGAGCATAATCAGGGGGAAAATGGATATTCGATGAAATACAGCACTTTCAAACTGCCTGATGAAAAGACCAAAGCTGAATAGCAAATTCAACTTTCAAATACAAGACTCAAGAGAAGCATAAAAAGGTAAACAGGAAAGAAAAAAAAAAACCATGTTATTCAATAGGGTTAAACTGTTTACATTCTTACACAGGAAGATGATACTTGTAACCTCAAAGAGCTGTATCTCTATTAGGGCAATTTAAAGGAGTATACATAAATAGAGGGTGCAAGTATAAAAAAAATTGACTTTGATGGGGTGATACAAAAAAATATTAAGGAGGGGTGGCTAGGTGGCACAGTGAATAAAGCATCAGCCCTGGAGTCAGGAGGACCCAAGTTTGGTTCTGGCCTCAGACACTTAACACCCACACAAAAACACTAGTTGTATAACCTTGGGCAAGTTATTTAACCCCAATTGCCCTCCAAAAGGCAATATATATATATATATATATATATATATATATATATATTAAGGGATGAAAAATAAGATTGCAGTGGGAAAAGAGGGAAGGGAGAGGCAGAATGGATTATATCTCGTGAAGAGGTGTAAATGACATAGAGGGAAAAAAGGGAGGGGGGTGAGCATTGTTTGAACCTTACTCCACAGATTTGGCTCCAAGAGAGAATAGTAAGCACACTTAGTTGAGTATAGAAATCTCTTACCCTATAGGGAAGTAGGAGAAGAGGGAAACAAGAAAGGGGGGGTGGGGTGACAGAAGGGAGGGCAGATGGAGGGAGGTGGTGGTCAGGAAAAAAATAGAGTTGACCAGGGAAATGTGAGTGTTGGGGATGGGGAAGAGATATTGGAAAAGGAAGAGAAGCAATAGTAGCAGCAGTGAAGAAAGTTCTTTAAGGGTGAATAAGAAGGTACACAATCAGTAGCCAGCACCGAATTAGAGAAAAAAATCTCTTAAAAACAAAAGAATAATATAATAAAGAAAATAGAAACTGAGGGAACTCATCAAGAAAATATATTTGTGTTCCTTTTCCTAGAGACAATATTATAGAATACCTAAAGATGAACTCCCTTCTAGAAGAAGGAGGAAGGTGGTACAGGTCAAATACTTTCACATCAAATAAAATTAAAATGTCATGGAAAGACTGCTATGAAGTCATACAGAGTGAAGTAAATAAAGCCAAGAAAACAATATACACAATGACTACAACAATGGAAGGATGGAAAGAATCAAAACAATCAAAAGTGAATGCTGTATAATTACAAGGAACAATCATGGCCCCCAAAAAGAGATATGGGAAGATAGTACCACCTCCCTCTTTGCAGAAGTGGGAGGTCTACAGTTATAGAACATGGCATATATTTCCAGATGTTATTTGATGCTTTATTGATGAGTTTTGTTCACTGATTTTTTCTTTTTCCTTTTAAAAATATTCTTTATTATATAGCAGGAGTGAGCAGGAAAAGGAATACAAGGAAAATTAAGGCAATGTAAAAAACAAAAACCCCAATTATTTAAAACAGCAACAAATTAAAATTCTCAACATTATTCAAAATATTCTAGATTCCTACCAAAATTTCAAACCATATTCAGCACAACAAGAGTCTGTTCAATAAGCTCCAATGGTTCTCTATTTCCTCCAAGCATTTAATATAAAATCCTCCATTTGGCTTTTTAAAGCCCTTCATTATGTGACTCCTTTCGGCTATTCCAGTTTTTTTATTTTTTACTCCCCTCCACTTACTCCACAATCCAATGATGCTCAACTGCTTGCCTTGTCTACTTGCCCATTAGATTGTGAGTTCCTTGAAGGCAGGGGGGGACTGTTTTCATGTTTCTTTCATCCCCAGCATTTAGCACAGTGCCTAGTATATAGTAGGTGCTTAATAAATGTTCCTAGACTAGTCATCAAAGTAATCTGGACAGTCTCTTGAAGTTTAATATAAAACAGGCAGGGATAACAATAGAAGTTGAAGACTATGAATTAAAAAGGACAGGATGAATGTGGCTGATATTATGGAATGAAAAGTAAGATTAGTCAGCAGTCTAATGAAGCATGGGAGAAAGGACAATAAAAAAGTCAAGACCAGGAAAGTTATGATATTTAGTTTCAGTACTGTTCTACCATTCTCCTTTCTGTATTCTTTTTTCCATTTCAGCATTTTGTCATCACTTTCCTCTGAGTACCAACCCTCCTTATGCTGCCCCTAACTGTCCAGAGACCCCTCCCTCAGTGATACTCCATTCAGATTTATGCTCCCCAGGCAGTAATCTGGACCTGTTCATTACTCTTCCCTGTAAGAAAACTCACCGGCTCCTCCTCTCATTCCATTAGAAACTACTCACTGCTAAGTTAGATTTGGCAAATTAATTCAAATTAATGTGCCAATGGCTCAAAATGGCTTACTCTACTATTCTCCAAGAGCAGATCTATATTAACAAAAGCCTTCAATATTTTAACCCAACATTAGGGGTATTTGGGAAGAAGTAGTAAAGGAAAGTGACCTGCTATGTGGTGCTTAGAGTGCATAGAGTAGGGGCTGGAGTCAGAAAGACTCATCTTCCTGAGATTAAATCCAGCCTCAGACATTGACTAGCTGTGTGACCCTGAGCAAGTCACTTAATCGTGTTTGCTTCAGTTTTGTCACCTGCAAAATGAGCTGGAGGAGGAGATGGCAAACCCCCCCAGTATCTTTGCCAAGAAAACCCCATCTGGGGTCATGAAGAGTTGGACACAGTTGAAAAAGGATTGAACGACAAAGTAAAGGAAATATTTGGGGGGGGGTCAAAACTTCCATTACCCTTCAAATCCTATCATGTATTTGGTCATCTATGAGGACAATGAAGACTAGTAATGCTCTCCAGCACAGGACAGTCCTCAATTTGAAGGGTAATTACTAGGAAAATTCCAATTCATAAGGAATGTGTTCAGTTCTAAGGCTCTTACTGTGTTGTTACTGAATTCATTCTAGTTAGGGATCAGTACATTTAGTACTTACTCATCAAGTTCTTAATGTAGTTGTATTACCAGCATAAGACTTGAGTCTTGGCTTGAGTTGGCTGCATGATGTGGCTCCTTAAGCTTTTTTCAACCCATCTGCCCAGTGTTAATCCAACTTCAGTGTTCTTCTAGGTTTCTAAATATTCTTTGTAATTGACACTCACAGAACCCTATGATGCCAGGCCCTTCAACTAGAAAGAACCTCAACCTGCTGGTGTTGCTATTACTGTAAGTGGTAGGATGAGTGAGGAAAAACTCCACTTGACTTTTTGGTACCTACGCTAAAATGAAATAGGGTGGGAAGTACACATAACCTCCCTACCTGATAAGTTTGTTGAAAGGAGAGAAGCTGTTCTCTATGTCCACTGATACTAGAACAACAGTAACAAAAATGACTTAAGATTTGACAGGAAAGAAGAATGTTTAAATATACAGAGATGATTCCACTCCTTGGAGGGAACATGTGACATCATTGGTGTGGGTATGCCTCCCGATGATGTAGATTGTAACCTCCCTTTTCATGAGTTGCCATCACCAAAGAATTCAGCACCAATTGGCCTGATTACTGGTAATGAGACTGGAATATATGACAAAAAGATGTTGTAAAAATGTATTCTATATCCTTATAAGACTAGATTGGAAAAGTGAGATTTTCTTCTGTCACTATACCATAAAATTTGCCTTTAAAAATTTGCTCTGTTACCCCATTTACTTTTCAAGGTGGGAACTTCCTAATCTATAATCTTATATAATCCTATGAGGCTAATTACTTTTAAGAAGTAATGTGTTGGAGTGGCTAGGTGGTGCAGTGAATAGAGCATCGGCCCTGGAATCAGGAGGACCTGAGTTCAAATCCAGCCTCAGATACTTAACAATTACTAGTGTGTGATCTTGGGCAAGTCACTTAACCCCAATTGCCTTACCTTCCCCCCTCCAAAAAAAAATTAAAATTAAAAAAAAGTAACATATTTCTGTACATGAAAGTGTACACACACACACACACACACACACACACACACACACACCCCTCTGTACCCCAATCAAACCTTTCCCAGTCTAAGAAATGGTAGCATCTTCAGCAGATCCAGGGGGCAGGGCATGACAACACAAAACTTCATTCTTCTCTGTCCCTCTTTATGCCCAACTCTTAACCATAGAGCAGAGAACTGTTACTAATCCTGACTATTGGGCAAGAGGAGGGACTGGCCCTGAGGGATCTTTCTCTGACATTTTCATATACTTTCCAAGATGTAAAATTCCAAAGCCGGGAAGAATAAAAGACAATCTGTCACTCGGGACACAGTGGTATTTTTCCCACAAATATCTTTCATCTCTGACCTCATCTTTGCTCCATTTGGGGAGAACAAAAGCAAAAAAAAAAATGTAACCCATGTGATATTTCACTGTTTCACTCAAAGGTAAACTTTAAAATCCTTCTTAAAGAAATCTATTGTTGTCACTAAGGAGAAAGCAATATTTTTCGTAGCAAAAACTGTGAGCCCCAAATTACAATCCCTTAAACAACATGCCAATAGGCAGCAACAAGTCTATTGGAAATGCATGATTCAAACCTATTAGAGATTCTGAATGACTTCTTTTTATCTCCTCTCACTTGACTAGAGAACATGAGCGGCTCCTGACTCAGGAGGGGCTAAGGTCACTTAACCTTTCTTTGCTTCGGTTTCCTCCTTTGGAGAATAATGGCTTCTTAAGGACTTCATGCTCCTACACCATGATCCCATTATGGGGAGTGTGAGTGAGGAGGCCTGTGGAGAATGATCTTTCCCTTCCTGGATTATCTTCTCATCAGGTGAGTCAAACACAACCCAGTCACCTAACTGGTGCCCATTAAATGGAATAGCAAAATGAAGGTGGTAAGGGTGAAAGAAGGGTTGGTCTATTACAAATCAAATATTTTTATTTATTTTTTTAGTCCACAAAAGATTTTGGCAGGACAAGGCATTACATGGGCCACTTTGTAGTATGGGGGAAAAAGCAGTGTAATTAGAGTTGGTAAACTGAGGCTCACTTCCTGGTCCTGTTACTTAGAATTTAACATTATGTGATCTTAGACAAGGCAGTTCCTTTCTCTGAGACTGTTTCCTCATCTATAAAATGATGGAGTTGGACTTGGTGGCCTGGAAGTTCCCAGCCCTGAATCTATGATTCCATCCATTCTTTATTTTCATTACCAAAAAAAAAAAAAACTCTCCATAATGGGCTTCTTTCTTGGCAAGTTATTAAGAAACATCCAAAATGAAGTACTGGCCTCATAATTTTATAACAAAAATAACAACGATAATAAATATAACAACACCTCATTTATCAGAGGAAGAATGGCAGAATAGACAGGGAGTAGGTTGGATTTTAATCACTGTCCTAATCAGTGGCTTTGTGACCCTAGATAAGTCACTTAACTTCCTTCTCAGGGCTCTAGACCAGCAGTGTCCACCTCACTGCCTGAGGAACTAGGGCCTGACCAGACTAAAATATAACTTGGAAATTTTTAACAAAATAAATAAAAATACAGCAAAACTTAGATGATGTTAATTTGTGGTTTTCTAAGTCAGTGTAAAGCCTGCAGGGATCTGTTTCTGTTTGAGTTTCATTCTGTGGCTGTAGGCAATTCTCTAAAGTCCATAAATTTCAGAAAAGAGGCAGGTTAGAATTAGCAGAGGGAGTTTCCTTACCCAGTTGTTCCCTATACCAATAAAATCACAGGTTCATCCTCAATCTCTGTCCCTTTATACAATATTTTTCATGATCTCATTTGATCAACAAATGCAGTTATATGCTATTATATATATTTTGTTGTTGTTGTTGACTTGTTTCAGTCATATTCAACTCTTTGTGACCCTATCTGGGGTTTTCTTGGCAAAGATACTAGAGTGGTTTGCCATTTCCTTTTCTAGTGCATTTTACAGATGAGGAAACTGAGGCAAACAGGATTAAGTGACTTGCACAGGGTCACACAGCTAGTAAGTATCTCAGGCCACATTTGAACTTAGGTCTTCCTGACTCCAGGCCCAGCACTCTATTCACTGTACCACCTAGCTGCTCTAGTTGTGTACTATCATTCCCATTTTACAGGTGGAGAAACTAAGGCTCTGAGAAGAAAAGAGTACAAAGGTCCCATCATAGCCCTTCAGGCTACATTTTGGAGAATTATTGGATTAAAGTAGAATGTAGCATCCATGAAGTCAAAGGGCCTGAACTGGGTTCCAGCTCTGTCACTGACTCCTTGGGCATAGTTTCCTTCACTTCTCTGATGTATAGTTATGTACAAATTGCTTAGAGATGCAGTAAAAATGTGAGGCCCACTGGGTAAGAATTTGGGTTTCTTGGATAAAAAAGACAAGTTTAGATAATGCTGAAATAACCTTACTTACTGAAGAATAAGAGAGAGCACAAGGGGCTGTATTGGCTACAAAATAATTTGTCCCCTCCTCCCCACTCCCACTGCCAGCCATCACCTCCCCACAACCCCTCCCACCCCTGTATTATTACGTCAGTCTCCTCACTGGCCTTCCTTCCCATCAGTCTCTCCTCCATAAAGTCATTGTGTATACCACCATCAGATTAATCTTCCTATCACTCCCTGTTGTAGAACCTACAATTGTGTGATTGGAGTCCATCTAAACTCCTTGGTCTAGCTTTCAGAGCCTGGTAATATCCAACTCTCTCTCTCTCCTTGTCCCCCCTCCCAGATATCATTTGGTTATTCTGTTCTAATCAGACTCGTCTTTCCCTCATACTCCTATTATTTATACACATCCCTGTCTTCCTGCTTGTGATCACGCTGCTCTTAGGGCCTTAAATGTCCTCCCCCACCCTTCTCTTTCTCTTCCCCACTAGACCCCAAGTTCCTGGAGAGCAGAAATATTGTTTGGCACTTCTTATTCATGTCTCATAATCCCCAGATCATACTATTCTCTCATCAATACTTAGTGATTTTAATAATAACAACTCACTCTATGCATAGCAATTTTAAGGTTTATAGTGCATTTTCTCCACTTTGCCCCACTCTCAGTAGAGTGCTTGGGGAATAGGGACATGGGATGTTGCATATGTGGTCAGATGGGGTCACACCATCCATTGATTTTGCTTAACTCTTTTTCTTTGTTACAAGAGAAGGCTCTATTGGGGTTAGAAAAGCATATCGGGAAATGAATGAGATATAAAAAGTAAAAGCCATCAGGACAGATTAAAGCTAAACAATAAAGGAAAACAGATACAAATTAAAATCTGTGCAGCTCTGCCTTCTGGGTTTTCCAGTAGCATCTGCCTCATCCTCATCCTTCTCTTCCCATTTAAACATTCCCCATGATTTCTCTTTCTGTTGTCCTTCCTCACTTAGATTAGCTCATTCCGAATTCTAGAACTTCTAACTCTACTCTTTTAGGAAGGACTGTCTTGCTCTTATATTTGCCCCCCATTACCTTCCCCAGGTTTCATCTACTATACCTATTTTTAAGTAGCATTTAGAGTAATTTTTTTGAAATAATATTTTATTTCCCCCCAATTACATGTAAAACCAATTTTTAACATTTGGGGTTTTCGTGTTTTTTCTTTCTAAGTTTTGAGTTCCAGATTCTATCCTTCCCTCCCTCTCTCTCTCTGGCTTACCACCCTGAGGTGGTGACCAATCTAACATATACCTATCTTTTAAAATTAAAGATAGATCAATGAGTTTGGAAGAAAGGTCTTCCTTTTTTATTTCTCACTGAATTGTCTTTGCTTTGTCTTCACAAGTAAATTCTTGTTAGCTTCCCACATCTCTCGGACTGATTTTCTACAAGGAATGTTAGACCACAGAACCCTGCCTATTCTTTCTCAGAACCCTCTGAAATCTAATAAAATCTCTAGGGTACATGTCAGACTATGCCCAGACTTCCTCCTCTTTCATTATTTCTTAGATTGGATGATCCCCTTCCCAGAGGGCTCTAATCATGTCTCTTTGAGCAACTAGTTCTCCTATTTAGTCAGCAATAGGTCAAGAATAAGATCTTACATTGCCTCTTCAGCCTTTTGAGGAATGAAATAATGAAGGTAAGTCAAGAATTTATACACTAATATGGTCAAAACATAGATCTTACTCTTTAAAGGAACTATGTGATACCTCCCAAAACCCTGAACTTCAAAATTCCTCTCTAATCTCAACCTTGGGTCTTTCCACTTCTGATTCCTCAGTATCACTAAGCTGTGTCCTCATTGTTACCTCCTATATCACTCATTTTTATCCATTTAGTCCATTTCCCCATGCTGGTTTCACTTGCCTCCACTACCCAGCTTTGACATCAAGGTCACCTTAACAACTTACTAGCCATCATAAGAATCATGAGAATCCCTTAGCTCATGACCTGCTGAAGTTTAACATCTACTAATCCTCCATCTTGGATAACTCCCATCTTTCTGATTCCTCTTAACTTGTTCCCAGGCTGCAGAGTGTCATTGGAGAAAATCATATAATGAGGTTCTTTGACCTGATAGCTGGTGTTACACTCAACTGGTGATGAGGTGCAGGCTCTGGGAAACCCACTTGAACTCTGATAGAACCGTCCCATTTGATGAGGCATTTGCATGAGGCCATAAGCCTTTCATTGTGGCTCTGCCCAAACCTTTGTTACTAGCTTGGCCCTCCACTGTCCATTGACTTCCCACCCTTGAGCCTATCAAAATATCTATACCCAAATCAACTGTTATCTGATCTCATTAACTCCTCCTGAAGACCCTCCCCAAACTCCTCCCCTAGACCACCCCTAGATTCCTCCCACAACCTTTCTGTATATAAGACCCCATCTTGTCTCCATGTGGTGTGAGAGTGCCATAGAATTTTCTAGCACAGACTTACTCTGTGTCCAATACAAGCGAACTTTTAATAAACTTTGGTTTTCTTTGGCTGAGAGAAGACTTGAGTTGTATTCTTTCGGCAGAACCCTGTATGTTGGCATTTTGGGGTCTCAAGCACCCCTAACCCTATATGTCATCATTTTATGATGACCCTCTTCAGGCAGACCATCATGGACAACTGAAAGGCAGGGGAGCCTTATTCAATTGAATCAACCTGAACTGTTCTTAATTCATAGCCTTGATGAATATTCTTCCCCTGTTATGCTTATGTAAATTCTCTTTTGTTATTTCAGATTTATACCACTAGGGGACTGGCCTGAGTCAGGCACAGTTTCCATGCCACTGAACTTTCATGGTTCTCCCTTTACCTCCCTTAATACTTCTGCTTGGTTTCTCATTTTCTTTTCACCCTTTAAATGTAGGACTCCCCCATGGTTCTTTCCTTGGCACTCTTCTGTCTACATTTTCTCCATTGATGATTTTACTCTCCTCTCATGGCTTCAGATTGCAGGCAACTCCTTTGTCTGTATGTTGACTCACAGTTTCTTCCAATATTTCTATGTAGAGTCCTATATTTCTAAATGCTTGCCACATATCTCCACTTGGATATCTTACCCACACCTCAAACTCAATATATCCAAAATCAAGCCACCTATTTCCCCAAAATATCCTTCAGTCTCACAGATTATTTATCCTTCTGATCATACCCTGCTTCCCCTCTTTAAACCTACATGTAATACTTGACTTTTTCCTCTCCTCTCATATCCATTCAATTGTCACAAATTCTTCCCTTGTCCATGGATCTGACAGGTAAACTGTTCCTTGCTCTCCTAATGTGCTTATGGCATCACTATGTGATCAGCTGTCAAGTGTTGTTGATCTTACCTAGAGATAGCTAGACAGTGCAGTGGATAGAGCAGTGCACCTAGAGTTAGGAAGACCCAAGTTCAAATATGACGTCAGACAATTATTAGCTACGGTATGTGACCCTTGGCAAGTCACTTAACTGCCTCCGTTTCTTCATCTGTAAAATGGGGATAACAACAGCACCTACTTCTCAGGATTGTTGTAAGGATCAAATGAGATATTTGTAAAGCACTTTGCAAGTGCTATAGAAATGCTAGCTGTTATTACTCTACCTCCATATGTCTTGCATCCATCCTTCCATCCCTCTCTATTTCTACTGTTCCCCCTCTGGTAGGGGTCCTCCTCCTAGATTATTCCAATGATCTCATAAATTGTTTTATTACCTCATTCTCTTTCCCTTCAAAATCATTCTTTCTATAACTGCCATAATTATCGTCTTTACACATATATCTTGTTATATCACTTCTCTCAATATCCTCTGATGGCTCTCTATTGCCATTCAAATATACTCCAAACTCCTTTACTCGATACTCAAAGCCTGCTGCAATATGGCACTATCCTGCCTTGCTGGGGTTATCTCACATCATTTCATCTCTACTTTATAACTTGTCCAGTCAAACTGGATTAATGAGAGAGCTTTACTACCTAGTGAGAAGAACAATATTTCTTAGGGTCCTACCATACAGATTAGTCTAATTATTTCCCTTAAAAGGTACTGAAACTCTCCTTGAGATGTGTTTGGCTAAGAGGACTGGCTCAGGCTTCCTGGTTGTCTAAATAGAAAAGGTGAGAAGGTTCTAGGTTCCTCTCTGAGACTTTTAACTATCAGCTAATGGAATGACTAACAGTGAAAAGCTCTGCTCAGCTGAATCCATATGGTGTCCCACCAATAGCCTTCACTTTACAAGTTCATTACCAATTCCATTCAATAACTGATCCAAGTCTTATTGGAACACCACTTAGCTAAATGTATATGTAACTATGAATAAGATGACATTTTTAATGCAAAAATCACTTGTCAATTTTTAATGGAGGAGCAAACAAATACTTATGTGTGACTAAGTAAACCTCCTTTGATTGAGTGACTTTTTGAGGTTTTTATTTTGTTCTATTATCAGACTTAAATTACCATAGGAATGGCCCGTGCTGGTCCAGCCCCAGCCTTTCCTCAGGCTTTCTGGATGTTTGGAATGCCCTTATTTCTCCTTGGTGAATTCCAGTCCCTTATTTAAAGCCCAATTCAACTGCTGCCTTCTGCAAACAATCATCTTTCAATCCCCCTAATTTATAATGACCTTACCCTATGAGATCAAACAGCACTTTGCACCTTTACATATGCTCGTAACATTTTATATTGTAGTTATTTGTGTATGTGTCCATCTGATCTCTCTCCTAGACTATTAGCTCCATAAGGGCAGGAATTATTTCTTATCTAAACTTTGAATGTCCCCTTCAGCCTAGTGCAAGGCTCTATACAGAGTAGGGACTTAATATAAATTTGCTGAATTTAATTGAATATCAATCTTTGAGGTAACATCTTCATTTGGAAGTATTCAGAAAAAATATTTTGCCTTCTTTTCTGTGCCTGTGGTCATTATAGACAGAAAATGACAGCTGGGCAAGCATGGTGAGCTGTTCCCTCTTAGGAATTAAGGTTTTGCTGAACTAGTTGGGTTTTTTTTTAAGACTATTTTAAAAGTATGTTCTGGATATTCATAACTGATCATTTAAAGGAAATATAATAAGGAGAATTTGTCAGGTTGTCAGATTTTCTGGACTTTAATTTGACCCTTTCATGAGGACAGTGTTCTGCCTCACCAGCTGTCATTCTGGACTTGTTTTAGAACTAGTTCTCAGACCTTTGTGGAGGACTAACTGGTGATTAGAACTTAAAAACCAAAGAGGCAGGATGACAGTGTCCATTAGGAACCACAGGACCTTGCTCCAATGTGTCTCCCCCAGTGCAAAGACATGTATTAGTCCACATATTTACATGTCAATTTCCACTCTAAGTCACTGGGGAAATTCTTTGTGACTCCGTGGGCTGGAGTTCATCAGGACCTTCTATCCTCCACTATTTTCTGAAGTCTGTCCAAGTTCACGTTGGTTGTTTGCAAGACAATATCTACCCATTATCCTCTGCTGCTCCCTTCTCCTTTTGCTTTCAGTCTTTCCCAACATCAGGGTCTTTTCCAACGAGTCTCATCTTCTCATTATGTGGTCAAAGTACTTAAGTTTCAGCTTCAATATTTGACCTTCAGGTGAATAGCTTGAATTAATTTCATTAATTATTGACTGATTTGATCTCCTTGCTGTCCAAGGGACTCTCAGAATTGCTCCCCAGCACTGCAATTTAAAAGTGTCGATTCTGTGGTGCTTAGCTTTCCTTATAATCCAACTTTCATAGCCATATGTTGTTATCAGAGTATGGCTATACTAGCCCAAAGCCAAATTGGTTTAGTGTCTCACCAGAAAGGCAAGTGCCAGGTCCCTATTCCCAGTGGGTTGAATGAGCCCTGGATGCCCAGACCTCTGTAGGTACCAACCAATTCTCTCTGAGAAGGGAGCCTTGATTTTCTTGTCCTTTTCCTTTCATTTATTGGTTTGAGCTTCTGGAAGATGTTTTATAAGCATTAAAATAAGCAACTTAAGGGAACTTTGTAAAGTTATATTTTACACATTAGGTTGTAATTTGGAAACATGAAGATATATTAATTTTCAGCCTTGATTATGAGTGGTGCCATTTTGAGATGCTTTCCTGGATGACAGTGGACAAGCAAATGAAAGGATAATGCTTAAGCTTTCTCAAGATCCCAAAAGAATGGAGATATAAACAGTGTTCAAAATGGACCCCAGTCAATATGCTGAGGATGACAAAATTATATTTTAAGGAGGTGATGGGGGAGAGGGGTGAAGAGAGTAGAAGAATGTAATAAGGTACTAGCAAATAAGACCCCAGTCTTTGCAGTGTGTTCAATATATCCTGCCTGGTTCTGAATCACTTGAAGGATTGATGAGCCTACTTCACTACATGTGTAATGGACCTGCCCTTCCCAACCCTTCAGAACACATGTAGGTATCCTCTGAGAGTTTCTTGTGGGTTTACTGCATGGTGAGGAAAAAGCCTTTTAATTAGTTGCTGAGCAGAACTGTGTAAGCATACAAAAGGTTGGTGTAGCTGATCTCTTACTCTCTTCAGTAATGGCTTTCAAGGAGGAAGACTTGTTATAAGTCTTCCCATATGGGGAGGGGCAGTGACTTTGGCAGCCTTGTTTTCCCACTTGTACAGAAGGAGAATGACCTGCTTGACCCAGCCCAACAAGGAGCTAACCATGGTGAGCAAGGGAGAAACTGTCCATCAACTATGTGACACTCAGAAATGAATGTGGTGGCAGTGAAAGGTTGAAGGGATGATGGGTATGTCTCGTAGCAAATGCTTTAAGCTTGAGTCCACTCTCTCCAGGATCACATGGGCATGCAAAAGAGAGAGTGAACCCTTGGTTTGGTTCTTGCTATACTTTCTAACCAGTGAGGAGCTGGAGCCCTTTGGTACCACTCACGAGAGCTGATTGTTCAGTCTTCAGTGTGAGCATTTTCACCTCAAAAATCGGCAATCAGAACAAACTGCTTCATTGTTTTGTTGGTTGTCTAGACTTATAAAGTAATGGAGAAAATGTAATAGACTAGACTAAAAAGTGTATCTCATATACATTTTCTCACCAGAGAAATATTTAAAATAAACTCTATAAATGTAGGCAAGTCACTTACCCTCTCTGGGTCTTATTTCCCTCCTAAAGATAATTGGGGAGTTGGATTAGATGACCTCTAAGGCCCCTTCCAATTCTGAATCTATGATCCTATGCTTTCACATACATAGGAAAAACTGAATCAGGCTAACAATTTGTCTTAGTGTCGTGGTAATTAGGCAGTATCACAATGAATAAGATATGAATAATCTGTAATGGGAATATTAATGAAATATTATGATCCTGAATACTAGTCAGCTAACATGCATTATGTGCCTACTATGTGCCAGGGACTTTCCTGAGCACTGGAGATTCAAAGAAAGGCAAAATACAGTCTTCACTCCAAAGGAATTTATAATCTAATGGGAACACAACATACAAACAACTATGTACATACCAAATATATAAAACGTTAGAGATAATCAATCTCAGAGGATAAGTACTAGTCACTATGTAGCTATTTGTGATTTATAGTCAGGAATTGTTTTATTTCATTTGATCCTCAGAACAACTCTGTGAGGTAGTTAATTATAGGTACTTTTTTTTTAAGCTGATGAGGAAATGGATTTGCAGATAAGTTAAGTGACTTTCCTATGATTGCATAGCTTGAAATTAAGTTTCATCTCTTTTTTTTCTTTGAGGGAACTGGGGTTAAGTGACTTACCCAGAGTCACACAGCTAGTAAGTATCTGAGCTGGATCTGAACTCAGGTCCTTCTGACTCCATAGCAGGTGCTCTATCCACTGTACCACCTAGCTGTCCTGGTTGGAGGTCTCAAAAAAAGTGAGTTCCTTGAGAGCTGGGACCATTTTGCCTTCCTTTGTATTTCTAGCACTTAACACTGTGCCTGGCATATAGTAAATACTCAATAAATACTAGCTAACTGATTTAACTTTTTGTTGTACATCTCTATCTATATAGTACCTTATAGAAGCCAATGTTCAAAATTATGGCACTCAGGGAACCACAAGATTTTCAGTCATCAAAGTATGAATAAATTAAGGTTACTTTATTATCATTATTAAATTAGGGTTATTTTACTATAATTATTTAGGCAGAAAATGCACTGACACATTTTACAGTTAGATTTTCAACAACACACTTTGAAATGACAAGTCATTTTTCCAGATAATTCAAGTCATTTTTCAAGTACTTACTATGTACAAGACTCTTTGCTAGAGATGCTGCAGATAAGAAGACAAAAATAAAACAAATCATGTCCTCTAGGTCCTTATATTCAAGTGATCCTCCTAAATCAATTAGAAAATTCAATTAACCCAAAACACCCTATCCCCCCAGACTGTATGTAAATGGCTACTTCTAAGGTACCTAGGTCTGATTGCTGATTGGTTGTTAAGGAACAATTCTTTCAAATGTACTGGAAAATATGGGGCATTATGCAAAACAAACAACAGCAAAACCTTAAGCTATTCATATCCATTGCCTTAGATAGAATCCACTCCTGGACACATACCCCAAGGAAGTCAATGACAGAAAGGTCCCATAAATATCAATATATTCTTGCCACCACTTTCTGTGATTAAAAACAACTGGAAACAAAAGTAAGTCCCCATTGACTGGGGGATGGAGGACTAGACTGAGGTGAGTGAATTTTTGTAGTGAATAAAACAATGAACACAAGGAATCTAGAGAAACATGAGGAGGTAGGTCTGTATAAAGTGACAGGAAAAAGCAGAATCAAGAGAGCAATAGAATGGGTTTAAATAATGCAAAATTCGTTTTAATGCTAAACATAAAATGATACCAGGTTACATTTAATAAGATTCAAAATTCAATTAATGAGATGGATGCCAGCTAGATAAGAGTCTTCACTTGCCTATCATCACATGTGGATATGATATGCTGTTGCATATCACATTACCAACAATTTGTGTTCATTTTTTTAAAGAACCCTTAACAAAACTGACAAAAGGAAGATTTCAGACGGACATAGTGCCAGCACGAGAAAAGAATTTTATAACTGCTATTGCATTAGAATAAAAAAAAAATTACGTAATTGAATAGCACGAATGTGGTCCAAATAACTAAAATAGAACAAAATGTTGCAGTGCCTGAATTTATGGTATCGAATATAAAACATGCAGATGAAATAAAAGAAAAAGACAAAGTTGCATCAGCTTTTTTTTTTCGTTTGCAAACAACTACAAGGAATGGAAATGTTACAGGGCTAGAAATAGAGCATCATTCAGCTGTATGGATCGAAGATTGCAATCAAAAACGCCTTCCTTTTTGCAGAGCAGTCATTCAGACAAAAGCTTCAAGTGTATTTAAGGCAGTGAAAGAAAATGGAAATGAATGGTGAAGCTTCACTGCATCTATTGCTTTGGAAATCAAGTTCAATTGTAGAATATTAAAATGACCAGAGAGGTGGCCAGTGTAGTTGGGGATGTAGCAGCAAAACATCTTGATATCTTAAAGAAAATAATTGAAGACAGATTCATTGATCAATAAAGTTTTAAAGCGGATAAAAACAGACTTATTTTGGAAAAGGATGCCTTCTACAACTTGCATTTCTAAGAAAAAAACTCAACTTGGACTGAAAGTGCATAAGAATAACTTAATTCGCAGGAGGATTTTAAAATAAACCAGTGCTTGTCTATTGGTCTTAAAATCTTTGCATTCTGAGTGGCTACAACCATCAATTGCTGCCAGTTCCTTAACAGTCAAATAAAATGGTGCATGTGACTAAAGCTGTTTTCTAAGACTAGTTTTCAAGTTATTTTACCCCAGATGTTGAAAGATGTTGGAAGGACAATAATATCACATGTAAAGCATTAATGATTTTAGATAATGCCCAGGTTATCCTACTCTATCATCAGGTGAGAATATAAGCATGCAAATTCATAAAGATGTGGATGAAGATTTAAAGGAAAAGAAGACAATTGAGTCTACAGTGCTAAAGTGTTTTAAACAACGATAAAAACGTTTTTGTTATATTGTCAATGTAGGCTTATCTTTAGATATAATATTCAGTAATTTAAAAATTTTGCTTTCCATAGCTACTCTATTACTTTGTAATATACCTAAATCAAAAATGCATTTTCTTATTCTTTGTTATGTTAATAAACAGATAAAATCTTACTGTAAAAAATTTCATTGAATCTTTCTATGGGGCTGGAACCAATTATCACATTTATGTATAACTGAAACTTCAAATAGTATAAATTCAAATAATGTGATCACTTCAAAGGACTTATTATTTTCACTAACTAGGATTTAGCTGCATACATTATAATAATGATGTAATTTTCAAAAATCACAAAACACTAAAAGGTAGCTGAATGCAGATTAAAGGTAATAATCAATATTGATTCCAGAGGGCAGATATTGAAAGATACCTCCCACTTCTGGGTACAGAATGACAGGGGAGGGGGTGGCTAGGTGGCACAGTGAACACAGCACCGGCCCTGGAGTCAGGAGGACCTGAGTTCAAATCCAGACTCAGACCCTTAACACTTACTAGCCATGTGACCTCGGGCAAGTTGCTTAACCCCAACTACCCTCCAAAAAAAAAAAAAAAAAACAGAATGGCAGGGAGAGGGAGGGGTGCTAAGGGTGATAAATATTATATACATTAGCAAATTTTTGTTTTGTTTTGTTTTGGTTTTTCTTTTTAGAGGTGGAAGGCAGGGCAATTGGGGTTAAGTGACTTGCCTGAAGCCACAGGACTGGTAAGTGTTAAGTGTCTGAGGCCACATTTGAACTCAGGTCCTCCTGACTCCAGGGCTGGCGCTCTATTCACTGTGCCACCTAGCCGCCCCAGACACTAGCAAATGTTATTGCTCTATCCATTGGCTTTGTTTATCTGTATCTATATCTAGTATATGTGTGTATACATGTATACACACATGTGTGTATATACACATACTTATATTTGTACATGCATGTGTATATACACACACCTATATATGTATGTACACATATCTCTATATGTATATCACATATATGTATAGATTTATAGTGTATAGTTTTATTACATATATTATTTTGTGTCATATTATATATTTTACATACATTATATATTTCATATATTCTGTATAGTATATTATATATATTTTTAATAAGAGTGGGTTCTGTTTGGAGGGAGAAGAGAACATATCCCCAAATATCTGTGGTATTAAAAAAGGGCATCAATAAAACTTTAAATTAAAAGAACGCTATTACTTAAGTTAAGAGCCTCCCCACTGCATTTCTCTTAAGAAAGTCTAGAAAACATGTCTGGTCACAGGTAGTCACATATATTCATCTGCAGAAAAGAGAGCACTGAAAACAATCAGAACTCAGTGTGAAACTCAGACTCTCTCTTTCATTTCAGTATCAGACCTTCCTTAGATCAGAAGAATGAAGTCAAGTGGGCCTTAGGAAGCCTTGCTAACAATAGGGCAGTTGAGGTGATGGAATTCCAGATGAGCTCTTTAAAATCTTAAAAATGCTGCTGCTGAAGTGCTGCTGCTCTCATATGTCGGTAGATTTGGCAATCACTGAATCGGCATTGCCTCAGACAAACAGACCTAGGAAGGACCTTAATTCAGAAAGGCCAAGGTCACCCACTCCATCCGGGGCCATTGCCAGTTATCTTGACCTTTTCCTTGCCACTGGATTTCAATGACTCTGGAGGACTTTGCACAGCTCTCCCTCACTTAAATACAGTTCATGAGCAAGTCAAGACATCATCCTATGACGTCAATGATCCCCTTTGAGAATGAAGAATAAACAACAATCAAACCTTCAGCCTTAACTCCATGCCACCCATCTTACTCTTCTCCATCACTCTTGACTCCTTTCTCTCTCCTCTATCTTCATATATCCCATCTGTTGACAAATATTGTACTTTCCACCTTTACAATATATCTCATTTAAGTCCCCTTCTCTCTACTCCCTTAGCAGTCACACTAGTTCAAACCCTCATCACCTCTTGCTTGCAATATTACAATGGCCTAATAAGTCTCCCTGTCTCCAGTCTCTCCCTGCTTCAACCCATCTCTGTTAAAGAAACAAAGTGATTTTCCTAAAGCATAGATGTGAGCATGTCATCTCCTACTCAGTAAACTCCAGTGGTTCCCAATTACCCCCTGGATCACATGTAAAGTCCTCCATTTGGCATTTAAAGCTCTTTCTCTTGCATTCACCGATCTAGTGACTGTCCTAGTGACTGTTTAGCATATACAACACTCCATCTTTTCTCCCCCTGCTTTACACTGGCTATCTCCCATGCCTGTAATGCTCTCCCTCCCTATCTCTACCTCTTAGAATTTCTGGCTTCCTTTAAGACTCATCTCAAATGCTCCTTTCTGCAGGAGATTTTTCCTCATTCCCCTAGCTGCAGAAATGGGCATTTGGGTTAAGCCTTGAAGGAAGCCAGAGGGCAGGGGCTGTTTTTGCTTTTCCTTACACTATCAGTACTGAGCACATAGTAAGCACTCAAACTCAAGAAGCTACAACCATCAATCACTTCCAGTTCTTCATTAGTCAAATAAGAAAGCATGGGTGACTTGTAGACTTTTTAACTGACTACTTCTAACCCAAATGAAATTCTTTGTCTCCAGCCTCTCAGCACGGCACCCACATCTGGTAAAACTGACTCCACCCTGCACTACCAATGAAAGGATTCTGGACCTTTCCTGAACAGGAACCTAGCCCAGGACTTTTTCCTTCCTTCTAGGCCTAGGAGATTTCAATCTGAGCCTTTGGAATTTTTGCATAAATAGGTCAAAGGTAAAGGTTTGACTCAGTCCCTATTCCAAGGTTCAAAAGTTCCAAATTATTCAACTAAAGGAAGCTTGATGTAGTGCTAGGAAGACCCAAGTTCAAGTCCAGCCTTTGACCTCTCCTAACTGTGTGACTAAGTCTCTCTTTATGTCTCAGTGCTCAAGTCTTATTAACCTAAAACCTTAAACTTCAGAGGAGTCATCAACCTGCACTGACAGAGGGAATTTCCCCCTATGAATTTCTCTGTATCAATGAAATTATAGGTCAAGTCTATTCTAGATTGAATTAAGGAGATTTTACTTCCACATAATGAGGATATGATAACTTGACATTTGCTCATAGGTCAGACTTCCCACAACTTTAAAAGGGAATACAAGAAACAGAAATACTCCAGATGCTGCGTAGACAAAACAGTGGTCACAGAGTCCCTTAACTAAAAGCTTTCACATTTTTGAACCATGGAAGTGAACCTCAAGCTTTCCTCACAGATGAGCCTAAAAACCTTGGTTAACTGATTTCTCAGACCACAGTACTATTAAAGCCTGCAATTTAGAACCAGGAAAGGCGAGCGGCATGTGGACTGACAGCCAAAGTGACAGCTGATGACCAAGAAGAGAAAACCACCACCCTCTGTGCTAGACAATAATTAATGGTCATGAGGATGATATTGAAGCATTAGAAAGAATTACACTGTGTCCTGTTTAAAATAGCAAGAATGGGGGTACTGCATTTGGGAAAGATTTCCAAGAAAATGATTAAAATTTGTAAACAGCTTGGCACTTAGATAAGATTTAATTTTTTTGGAAAATTCATTTATGTGGAATGATGCCAGATAAATAAATTGTGCTACTATAACATGCTAGCTTGTTTGTTGAACCTAATGTTAACCACTTCCTTCCTCCCTACACCTGTTAGTGGATTTACTAGACATGGAATATACATAGAGAGAGACAAAGTGATTTGGTAAACAGAACACTGAACCTGGTATAAGGAGGCCACTGGTTCAAATCTTACTTCTGACACTAGCTGTGTGACCATGGGCAAATCACTAAATCTGAGTCTCAGTTTACTCATCTGTAAAATGAAGATAATGTCTGTAGCAACTATCTTAAAGGGCTATTATGAGTTTCTTATGTGATTTTATATGTACATATATGTTCGTATATGTATATAGAGTGTTTATATATTATATATTGGGGTATATGCATGTTATAATACATATATACATATGCATGTGTATGTGCATATGCACACACATATACAAATACACATACACACACATATATTTGGTGTCCCAAAAGTCTTAGTGAAGGAATTATTTACTGTTAAATGAAGTATACAGTCCAAGGAACAATAGAACCAAACATGGTGATTGGTTTAAAATTGGAAAAGGAATATGTCAAGGAGGCTGTATATTGTAACCTTATTTATTTAACTTATATGCAGAGTACATCACGTGAAATGCCAGGCTGGATGAATCAAAAGCTGGAATTAAGATTGCCAGGAGAAATATCAACAATCTCATATATGCAGCAATACCACTCGGATAGCACAAAGTGAAGGACAATTAAGAAGACTCTTGATGAGGGTGAAAGAGGAGAGTATAAAATCTGGCTTGAAGCTTGACATTAAAAAAACAAAGATCTTGGCAATTGTCTCATCTTTTCCTGGCAAACAGAGGAAAAAGAAATGGAAGCAGTGTCAGATTTCATATTCTTGGGCTCAAAGATCACTACAGATGGTGACTACAGCCGTGAAATTAAAAGATGCTTGCTGTTTGGAAGGGAAGCTATGGAAAATCTGGACAGCATACTAAAAAGCAGAGACATCACCTTGCCAACAAAGGTCCACACAGTCAGAGCTGTGCTTTTTCCAGTAGCTATATATGGCTGTGAGAGCTGGACTATAAGGAAATCTGAGTGCTCCAGAATCAATGTTTTTGGACTGTGGTGCTAGAGAAGACTTCTGAGAGTCCCTTGGACAGCAAAGAGATCAAATCAGTCGACACTTAAAGATATTAATTCAAGCTATTCACTGGAAGATCAAATACTGAAGTTGAAGCTTAAATATTTTATAATGAGAAGATGGGACTCATTGGAATCTTTTCCTGATGTTGGGAAAGACTGAAGGCAAATGAAAACGGGATGGCAGAAGATGAGATAGATAGTGTCATGGAAACAATGAACATGACTTGGAGAGACTTCATGAGACAGTGGAGGAAAGAAGGGCCTGGAATGCTATGGGATCAAGAAAAGTTGAACACAATTGAACTACCACACACACACACACACACACACACACACACACACAAGCGCGTGCGCATGCATGCATGCACACAATGGGTGTAATTTATTATGTATGGAGCAACTTCAATTCAGCATTTATTATTTAGTGACTATCATGTGCAAAATCTGCTATATGTTGGGAATACAAAAACAAAAAAGGATACAATCCCTGCTCTCAAAGATCTTACATTCTTCTGGGAGACAACTTATTGAGTGAAGAAAAATGCAAAATAATTATCTAAAACTATAAAATGTTGAGAGACTTAACAAAGAATGCTTGAAGAAGTCAAGGAATAAATGAATAGAATCCTATGCTATTAGGCAGTGTTTTTTTCTAAGTTATCTAAGTTATCCACAGATAAATATATTTTTATAAATAATAATGTTATTTAATATAAATATATATTTTTATATATAAAATTATATAATATTATATTATATATATATTATATATAATATATATTATATATATATAATATTATAAATAATAATGTTATATAAATAATAATGTTAAATGAGCCCCAAACTGGGGGTTATTCTAAACTTCATCTTCCCTTAGACTTTTGTTATTTTCTCTTTCTGCTCCTTCCCTCCAAAGCTCATTCTTTCCCATGAAAGTATCAATCATAATACCAATGACTCCCAAGTCTTTATTTCCAGTCCTATCCTCTCATCAAGGTTCCAGTCCTCTATATCTCCAACTAATTATTTGAAATGTCCACTTGGAGGACTGTCACTTCACACCAAACCATTGTAAAACTAAAGAAAGTCTCTCTGATTTGCACCATACAAAAATATCCCAGCATCTTTCAATGGCATTACAATTGTTCCCATGGGAAAGTAGATTTTATACCTACCATTTTGATTTCTAGCACCTTTCCAAGGGGCTCATTCTTCAGAAAGTACAAAGACAGACCACACAATGTGGCACATAGTCATTGCATACAGTCTCATATTGTGAGTTTATTTGTTGTACATACCTTGACTCCACATCTTTGTGGGGAGCAGGAATCACATAATACTTCTTTTGTATCTCCCCCACAACATCCAACGTGATGATGAATAATTCATAGCAGGTCGTCACTAAAGACTTTTTCATTGATATTATTATAGATACAAGGGCAGCTAGGTGATGCAGTGGATTAAATGATGGGTCTGAAGTCCAAAAGACCTGAACTCAAATCTGGCCTCAGATACTTACTAGACATGTGACCCTGAACAAATAACTTAACCCTATTTGACTCAGTTTCCTCATATGCAAAATAAGTCAGAGAAGGAAATGACAAACTACTCCTTTGTCTTTGCCAAGAATATCCCAAAAAGGTCATGAAGGATTCAACAGGACTTAAAAATGACTAAACAACAAAATAAATGCAACATTCCAGTATAACAAGAAAGTGATAGATAATTTTGTCTGACATAAAGATGAGACTGAAACTGGATAGGGAAAAATACAAGGCAAGAAGGGTGACCAAGAAGGACCATCTATAAAAATTAATTTAACTTATAGAAATTCAAAAATAGCAGTATAGAAAAAAAGATTAAACATAATTTAAATATTCTGAATGGCAAATTATAAAGAATACGCAATGGCTTTGAAGAATAACTATAAGACATCTCCTTTCTGCCTTTGTGGAAATGGCAAGTCTCTGTGTGTGTGTGGAACATTTCATATACTTTCAGATGTTTTTGATGTACTGATCACTTAAGGTAATTTTTTTTTTTAATTTCTCCTCTGTGGGAAGAGTATGAGACACAGGAGTGAATTAGATGATGTAAAAACAAAAGATATAAAAAAAATTTTTAAGTAATCTAAGGCAATTCCACTCAATGAACTTACAGCCTAGAATGAACACAGATGGAATTGAATTGTTAAAGATGACAAAAAAAAAGTAAAATGACAAATGTTGACAATGTGGTGCAGCTGTGAAATGGTCCAGTCATTCTGGAAAGAAATTTGGAATTATGCCCTCTAAATCCCTGAACTATATATATCCTTGGAGTCAGTGATCCTTCTACTAGGCCACTTCTAATGGGTGTATCCAAAGAGATTCAAGAGATTCTTTTGGGTATACCCCAAAGGAAAAAGATCCATAATTATAGCAGCTCATTTTTATAGTGACAATTAAGGAATGACTGAACCAATTATAGTTTATTAAGGTAACTGAATATTGTAGTACTCTAAGAAATAATGAAAGGAATGGTTTCAAGGAAACCTAGTAAAACTTGCATGAACCAAAGTATAGTCACATAAGCAGCAGGACCGTGCTAACAATTTCTACATAACAACCTTGTAAAGACAGCTTTGAAAGATTTAAGAACCCTGATCAATGCAATGACCAGTCATGATGCCAGAAGACTAATGATGAATATGCTACACCCCCTTCTCAGAGAGAGGTGATAAATTCCACATGCAGAATGTGATATATATTTTTGGACATGGATTGTTCAGGAGTTTGTTTTAGTTAACTGTCTATATTTGTTATAAGGATTTTGTTTTATTTTTTTTTTCTTTTTGATGGAAGAATGGATGGAGAGAAAATGCTTGTTTAAAAAATTTTTAAAATAATAAATGTAATTGCTGTATTGTTCATGTAGATTGTATGCCTGTTCATGAGTCTGTCTAGATGCGACTCTAAGAAAAAATATGATCTCTAGAGTTTCCTCCACCCACCCACCAACCAAGACTTTGATTCCTGCCCAGAAGTGAGCAGGAGATTGGGACCATGAGATTGGCCACTTTGCTCCCATAAGATAAAGAGTACTTGGCTAGAATTATATTTACAATTTCTGCCCTAAATATTGTTAGTCTAGGGGAGAAGATTTTTAGGTTCAAGCTGAGCTTCTGGTCACTATCCCTTAATGGAAAAGAGGTACGCCAAGCTACATATCAAAGGCTTGATTCCGTTTCCACCCAAGTCTAGTTCCACAAAGACCACACATGGGAAATAGCAAATAAATCAGTTCCTTTGACTTGACAGAAAAGAAATCAGAAAAGTTATACAGATGAGAATATAGCAGACAATACACAGAGTGAATGTCTAACTAGGAATAAGATATATCAGCAAAATCAAGAGAGTCCCAAAGAGTGGCAATGCATCATTCACTTTGCCACACAGGCTGAAGGATTTAGACCTTAGAGGCAATTGCAATGCTCAAGTTTCAGATCCATCTTGCTTCTCACTGTTTAAGGAGGTCCAGACCTCCCTGGACCATTTCTCCACTTTCACCCCCGTGGCCTTCTCAGGCTGGCAACAACTCCACCTCTACAGCTTCCCTTTCCAATTAGTGAATTCCTGTCTGGAACCTTTGAGGAAGCACCTATGTATCCCTGTTCCTTTTTTTTCTGTTCCCCTTTAATGTTGTCTTCTCATACTCTTCTTGAAGGCAGGAACTGTCTTTCTTTTTGCTTGTATTTCTATTTCCACTATTTAGCACAGTTCCTGGCACATAGTAAACATTTAATAAATGCTTTTTTAAAAATCTCCATTAGGACATGTGATTTACATTCGTTAAACTTATTTTTCTTTCTTTATTTTTATTTTACAACATTCAGTTCCACAGACCCTTGAGTTTCATGTTTTCTCCCCCTTTTTATCCTACCCCTCCCCCATCATGGCAGCATGCACTCGAATATAGGATCTACAAATATCTTCACATTAATCATTAGTCAGGTTGTACAGAAGGCTTATAACTGATGGAATGATCTGTGGGAAAGAGGAAACACAACAAAACAAGAAAAAGAGAGAAAGTAGTTTGTTTCAGTCTGCATTCAGACTCCACATCTCTTTTTCTGGATGTGGGTATCTCTTTCAGGCATGAGTCTTTTGGAGTTGTCTTATAACCTTACATTGCTGAGAGGGACCCAGTCTATTGACTTTGGTCATCACACATATGTTGTATCTGTGATTGTGTAGAGATTCCTCCTGGTTCTGCTCTTCTCACTCAGCATCAGTTTATATAAGTCTCTCCAGGTTATTGTGAAGTCTGTCTGCTCCTCCTTTCTTATAGCACAATAGTATTCCATTACATTTATATACCACAACTTGTTTAGCCATTCCCCAATTAATGGGCATAGCCTTGATTTCCAATTTTTTGCCACCACAAAAAGAGCTGCTATAAATATTTCTGTACATACAGGTCCTCCTTCCACTTCTCTTATCTCTTTGGGATATAACCCTAGAAGTGGTATTGCTGGATATGAAGTTATTTATAGTCCTTTGGGCATAGCTCCAGATTGCTCTCCAGAATGGCTGGATCAGTTCACAACTCCACCAACAATATATTAGTGTTCCAATTTTTCCACATCCACTCCAGCATTTATCATTTTCCTGTTTTGTCATCTTAGCCAATCTGGCCAGTGAGATGTGGTACCTAAGAGTTGTTTTGATTTGCATTTCTCTAATCACTAGTGATTTAGAATATTTTTTCATATGCTAATAGATATCTTTAATTTCATCTTCTGAGAACTGCCTGTTCATATCCTTTGACCATTTATCAATTGAGGTGTGGCTTGTATTCTTATAGATTTGACTCAATTCTTTGTATATTTTAGAAATGAGTCCTTTATCAGAGACATTGGTTGTAAAGATTCTTTCCCAATTTTCCACTTCCTTCTTAATCTTGGTGACATTGACTTTATTTGTACAGAGTCTTTTCAATTTAATGTAATCAAAATTGTCTATTGTGCATTTTATAATGTTCTCTAACTCTTGTTTCATCATAAAGTCTTTCCCTCTCCATAGATCTGACAGGTAAACTATTCCTTGCTCTCCCAGATTGTTTGTAGTATCAGCCTTTATACCTAAATCATGCACCCATTTCGACTTTATTTTGGTGTACTGTGTTAGATATTGGTCTATGCCCAATTTCTGCCATACTATGTTCCAGTTTTCCCAGAAGATTTTGTCAAATAGTGCAATCTTATCCCAAAAGCTGGGGTCTTTGAGTTTATCAAACAATAGATTACTATATTCATTGGCTGCTGGGTCTCCTGTACCCAGTCTATTCCACAGGTCCACTACTCTATTCTTCAGCCAGTACCAAGTATTTTGAGGACTGCTGCTTTGTAATACATATTAAAATCTGGTGTGGCTAGACCACCTTCCCTAGCATTTCTTTTCATTAATTGCCTTGATATTCTGGACCTTTTGTTCTTCCAAATGAATTTTGCTACTATTTTTTCTAGCTCTACAAAGTAATTTTTTGGTAGATTGATTGGTATGGCACTAAATATGTAATTTAATTTAGGTAAAATTGTCATTTTTATTATATTAGCTCGACCCTGCCATGAGCAATTAATGTTTTTCCAATTAGTTAGATCTGACTTTATTTGGGTGAGAAGTGTTTTGTAATTGTGTTCATATACATCCTGGGTTTGTTTTGACAGGTGGATTCCCAAATATTTTATGATGTCTACAGTAACTTTAAATGGGATTTCTCTTTCTATCTCTTGCTGTTGGATTTTGTTAGAGGTATATAGGAATGCCGAAGACTTATCTGGGTTTATTTTATACCTGCAACTCTGGCAAATTTGTTTATTATCTCAAGCATATTTTTACTTGATTCTCTGGGATTTTCTAAGTATATCATCATATCATCTGAAAAGAGTGATAGCTTAGTCTTTTCTTTGCCTAATTTGATTCCTTCAATTTCTTTTTCTTCTCTTATTGCTACTGCTAACATTTCAAATACCAAATTGAATAAGAGGGGTGATAGTGGACATCCTTGTTTCACCCCTGATCTTATTGGAAATGCTTCTAGTTTATCCCCATTACATATAATACTTGCTGATGGTTTTAGGTAGATGCTACTTATTATTTTAATAAAGACTCCATTGATTCCTATACTTTCTAGTATTTTTAATAGGAATGGGTGTTGTATTTTTTCAAAAGCCTTTTCTGCATCTATTGAGATAATCACATGGTTTCTGCTAGTTTTGTTGTTGATGTGGTCAATTACACTGATAGTTTTCCTGATATTGGACCACTCTTGCATTCCTGGAATAAATCTTACCAGATCCAAGTGTATTATTCTCATGATGAGTTGCTGTAGTCTTTTTGCTAATATTTTATTTAGAATTTTTGCATCTATATTCATAAGGGAAATTGGTTTGTAATTGTCTTTCTCTGTTTTCTCTCTTCCCAATTTAGGTATCAGTACCATATTTGTGTCATAAAAAGAATTTGGTAGGACTCCTTCTTCTCCAATTTTCCCAAATAGTTTGTAAAGTATTGGAGTCAATTGTTCTTTAAATGTTTGGTAGAATTCACTAGTAAAGCCATCTAGCCCTGGAGATTTTTTCTTAGGGAGTTCCGTGATGGCTTGTTCAATTTCTTTTTCTGAGATGGGGTTATTAAAGTAGTTTACTTCCTCTTCAGTAAGTCTGGGCAGCTTATATTTTCATAAATATTCATCCATTTCACTAAGATTGTCAAATTTATGTACATATAATTGGGCATAATAATTGCTGATTATTATTTTAATTTCCTCTTCATTGGAGGTAGATTTACCCTTTGCATTTTTGATACTTGTAATTTGGTTTCTTTCTTTTTTTTTATCATATTAACTAAAGATCTATCAATTTTATTTGGTTTCTTCATAATACCAGCTCTTAATTTTATTTATTAATTCAATAGTTTTCTTAAATTCAATTTTATTAATCTCTCCTTTGGTTTTCTGTATTTCTAATTTAGTATTTAATTGGGGATTTTCAATTTGTTTTTTTTTCTAGCTTTTTCACTTGCATACCCAATTTATTAACCTCCATTTTCTCTATTTTATTTATGTGTGCCCTCAGGGATATAAAACTTCCCCTAAGAACTGCTTTTGCTGTATCCCACAAGTCTTGATATGTTGTCTCATTATTGTCATTCTCTTGGATGAAGTTACTGATTGTTTCTATAATTTCTTGTTTGACCCACTCATTCTTTAAGATTAAGTTATTTAGTTTCCAATTAGCTTTTAGTCTATCCTTCCATGACCCTTTATTACACATAATTTTTATTGCATCATGATCTGAGAAGGATGCATTTAATATTTCTGCCTTTCTGCATTGAATTGTGAGGTTTTTATGCCCTAGTACATGGTCAATTTTTTTATATGTGCCATGTACCACTGAGAAGAAGGTATATTCCCTTTTATTCCATTCAGTTTTCTGCATATCTTCTCTAAGATTCTATTTACCTCCTTAACTTCTTTCTTGTTTATTTTGAGGTTAGATTCATCAAACTCAGAGAGGGGGAGATTGAAGTCCCCCACTAGTATAGTTTTGCTATCTATTTCTTCCTCTAACATCCTTAACTTCTCCTTTAGGAATTTGGATGCTGTACCACTTGGTGCATAGATGTTTAGTAATGATATTGCTTCATTTTTGATGGTGCCTTTTAGCAGGATATAGTTTCCTTCCTTATCCCATTTAATTAGATCTATTTTTGTTTTTGCTTTGTCTGAGTTAATAGTTGCTACCCATGCTTTTTTTTTTTTTGTTAGCTGAGGCATGATATATTTTACTCCAGCCTTTTGCCTTTACCCTGTGTGTATCCCCCTGTCTCAGATGTGTTTCTTGTAAACAGCATATTGTAGGTTTATGGTCTTTAATCCATGCTGCTATCTGCCTCCATTTTATGGGAGAGTTCATCCCATTCACATTCACAGTTATGATTAGTATCTGTCTCTTTCCCTCCATCCTATTCCCTCTCCTGCTTATGCTTTTATTTTTCTCCCCTTCTCCCTTCCTCCTTCAGTGTTTTCCTTTTGACCACTGCCTCTCTCAGTGTTCTTTTCTTATCAGCCCCCCTCCCATTTCCTTCCCTTTCCCCTTACTTCTTCCCTCCCTTCTACCCCCCCTTCAAAGCCCTTCCCCCCTCCTACTGCCTGTAGGGTAAGATAGATTTTTATACTTAATATGGAATGTTATTTCTTCCTTGAACCAAGATTGATAAGAACAGATCTCATGCAATGCTCCTCTCCCTCCCCTCTTTCCCTCTATTATGATAAGTTTTGTGTCTCTTCTCAATAGAGTCATATACTTAACTGGTTGTGTTATTCCTTCCTTGTACCAGAACCAACAAGGGAAAAGCTCCTATAATGCTCATCTCCCTCCCTTCTTTCCCTCTACTATATTGTTTTTATACCTCTTTGTGTGGCATAATTTACTCTTTTCTGCTTCATTCTTTCCTCTTCTTCCATTGCAGTCCCTTTGCAGCCCTTAATAAGACTTTTTATCGTCATTTTGTGTAATGTATACCTACACCCTCTATTTGTCTATAAACAGTTTGTTCTTATTAAATAACAGGGTGTGTGTGTGTGTTTTCCTTATTTACCTTTCTATGTCTCTCTTGTGTCTTGTAACTGGAGGTTGAATTTTCCCTGGCTTTTTCATCAGGAAGGTCTGGAAATCCATTATATCATTGAATGACAATCTCCTTGACTGGAAGAATATGTTCAGTTTCACTGGACAGGTGATCCTTGGTTGTAACCTGAGCTCTTTTGCCTTGTGAAAAATCATATTCCAGTTCCTCCGAACTTTCAGTGTAGAAGCTGCCAGATCCTGTGTGATCCTCATTGTGGTTCCTCAATATTTGAATTGTTTCTTTCTGGCTGCTTATAGTATTTTCTCCTTTACCTGATAGTTCTGGAATTTGGTTACAACATTTCTTGGACTTTTCAATTTGGGATCTCTTTCAGGAGGTGACCAGTGGATTCTCTCAATTTCTATTTTACCCTCTGGTTCTAGTATCTCAGGGAAGTTTTCCTTGATGAGCTCTTGGAAGATATTGTCCAGGCTCATTTTTTCATCATGATTTTCTGGTAGGCCTATGATTCTCAGATTATCTCTCCTGGATCTGTTTTCGAGATCAGTTATTTTTCCATTGAGATACTTTACCTCTTTTTCTAATTTTTCATTCTTGATGTTTTGTTTGACTGCTTCTTGGTTCCTCATAGAGTTATTCACTTCAATTTGGTTGATTATAGTTTTTAGCAAATTATTTTTCTCAGTTTTTGAAGCTCCTTTTCCATATCACATTTTTCTTTTTAAGGAGCTATTTTTTCATTGTAATGTTTTTCTAATTTTGCAATTTTGATTTTAAAAAATTATTCATTTTATCTTATATCTCTCTAATTTGGTTTTCAAAGTTTCTTTTTAGCTCATCTAAGAATGCTTTCTGTGCTTGAGACCAGTTCCCTGTTGAGGATTCAGCTGTCGGTGTGGAGTCAACATTGTCTCCCTCTGAATTTGGTTCCTCCCTCTCACAATAGTAGGACTCCAGAGTCTTTGTCTTTGCAGTCTGGTTTTTACCTATTTTGAGGCAGGGCCCTAGCCATGGCCTTCCTCTAGATTTACCAAGCCTTTATTGTTTAAAGTTTTGCTCTGGGGCAATAATTACTGTGTTTTCAGGGTCGGGGGTGGGGGGCATTGGAGCATCTGGGGTTCACTCTGCCATCCTAGTCCCTGGAAATCCAGATAGGGGCTTTTTAAATTTCCAGGCTGTGGGTTGGTAGTCCCAGGAGTAGCAGTTGCCACTGCCAGGGGCCCTACATTTGACTCTTACCCAGCTCCTTCCAGTCCCAGCCCTGCAGTGATAGGCCCTTGTGGTTGGTGGGTCAACTTGCTGCCACATTGATCAGGCCTTGTCTGGGCCTCTGTGCTGACCCACGTTGTTTTCCCATTAAACTTCTATAAGAAATTGTTATAATTGTTTTTGATAACCTTTCACCCCATATAGTTACTATTTAACACAATCAATAATTTGTTTATAAAGGTTAAGTTGGTTTTTAGATTTTTTAAAATACAAATGAGTATTGTATACTGTCAAAGGCTTTTCCATTTATCAAATGTGATTTTTGTTCTTTTTTGCTATTAGTGTTATGTTTGTAGTTTTACTAATGAACTATCCTTATATTCCAAGCACAAATTCAACCTGGTCATAATGAACAACTTTGAGGATATTGGTACATTCAATGTTCATTCATGAGATGGTCTATAATTTTTCCACTCTACTTTTTCTCTCCCTGATTTTGTTATTGGGATAATAAAAGAATTGATATTTGAGATACCTTCTTTATTTATTTATGAGACTAATTTAATTTAGCATAAGTTTTTTTTAAAACATTTGATGTAATGTTTTTTTGTAAATCCATCCCCAAGAAAGGGGATAAGATGGTGCTGAGAATCATAGTTTCTGGAATGACTGTGAACAGTGAGATCTTTGCTCAGTGACCAATGAATAGAGATGTTACTGGAGTAACTGAGTTGAATCAGTCTTGTCTTGTTTACTATAAATGAAACCATGAGACAGAAGGAAGTTGCAATTAAGTTGAAGGTAACTCATAGATTTTCCTTGGAGAGAGGCAAATAACAGAGTTGGCAAAGTTGGTTTTATTATACATTCAAGGGCAACATAGGACACTTGTCCATCTCATATTGCAGTATTCGTGATATGTATTAGCAAAAGTGCCATCATGAAAATAATTGCAGTGTATGTGCCAACATTTGTTGCAGAGGATATAAAGTAGTGAAATTATATGAAGAACTCTTTAGGACCCTCCAAACTAAATCAATATATACTTTGTGGTGAGTTTGAAGCAAAGATAAGAATAGATGAAGATAGTGGAAAATATATTGGTTCAAGGGCAAAGAATGAGAGACCAAAGGCATAAGTTACACAGAAGCTTTGCTTTCTTTAAGAAAAGAATCAGAGGGTGCTGAGTGGCAAATACTGAATAACACCAAAAAATATATAAATATAAATTTATTGTATTTTAACAGACAGAAAATCTCATTATTGATGTAGGAGTCATTCTTGAATGAACAGCCAAAACAGTTAAACCATCAATTTGTTAGAAGAAAAGTAAAAATTAACATAAAAATAGAATAAAAATTAGGAAAATAAATAATGTTCAGTAAAAAGTAATTCCAAACTGACCTATTTAGATCATATTTTGTGCCCCCAGAAAGGGGGGTATTGTATGGGGAGAAAGAATATTAACACAAACTACAGCAATTTTCTCTAGTTATTTAAGCAATATAAATTAGTTGCCTTATTGAGAAGACCATATAATCTAAATATTGTCTTTGTCAATAAATATTTTAATTAGTTTTCAAGCAAACAAGTCATGGTCATCAGGCATTTATTAAGTGTTTACCATGTGCCAGATACTCTCCTAAGTATTGAAAATATACATGTAAGCAAAAAGAAAGACCCTTCCTGTCCACATGGAGCTTTCATCCTAATGGGTAAAGACAACAAATAAAAGGAAAAGAAAAAAGAAAGGGGGTGGGAAAAGAAGAGAGAGAAGATTTCTATATAGAGGCATGGTGGAGAAAGAAGTCCAAGGATTCAGGAATGGAGTCCAGAGAGGAATGAAGGTGCAAACACAGCTAGAAAGAGAGATTCTGATTAGAACTTACCAGTAGAGGGAGCTGCAGAGGCAGAGTCATCTTCCAAGACTCCTAGGAAGTCATGGTAAAGAGAAAAAAAGTTCATAGTCAGGAACAGAGCCCAAAGAGGAAAGACGAGAAACGTGGTAATGATCAGAAAGACTGGTTTACAACATAAACTCATCCAGAAAATATTATGGAGAGGTATGGTGGAAGATTATGAGCTATATGGCCTCATAAACATTGAGAAGCAGTGGAAGAGGGGGAAAACAGTTTAAGAAAGCTTAGTGGGAGACCCCAAAGTAAAGATATGCCAAGTACATTTAAAGATGAAATGGGAAGGAAGACAAAAAGACAGAATTTAGGGGGCAAAATTCTTCACAGATATTTGTTACAATTTTTTTTATTTACCAGGAAAGCTACACTGTTTATTCTTTTACATCAGGATGTGCTTATAGAAGAGGCGGAAATGGCATTGAGGGAAGCAAAGATGGGTAAAGCACCTGGATTAAAGCAAGTATACACAAAGAAGGGAAGATTCGTGCTGAGGGAGGTGAAACAATTTTGCCAGCACTGAAAGACCAGTTCTGAAGAAATCTGAAGGAGAGAGAGAAGGAGAAAATCTCAGAGTTTATATTGTCACTATAAAACAATGAACAAGATAATTGCAACAATAGAAACCAACCAATATGCCTACTTTCCCATCTATTAAAAATTTTATTAGAATAATCTATAAACATATTAAACCATCTTTGTTATGGGTATTAGATAGCAAGAGACAAGCTTCTGCAAGCGATATTCCATAGCAAACCACATCTTTTACCTCATAAAACTTGACTGAAAAATACAAGATTCCATTGTGCCTATTATTTGTTGATTACCAAAAAAGGATTTTATTCAGAAGAGTAAAATGCCATCTTAATTGCTCCTGATCTAATATATGTCAAAAATTGTATAATATTCCTTGAAAAAAATAGAAAATATTGTTCAATGGCACTCTCCTTATTATCAGGCAGAAGATGAATAAAGAAGTATATCCTCACCAAAGGTATTTGCCACTATTATGGGCGTAAGTCAGCACAGAACCCGGGCTGGGGAAGGATTACCTATAAACTGTGAATTCTTCCAGATGTTTCTGTTTGTGGATGGCATTGTACTGAGTTGAACCCCCAAATATTGCAGATACTCCTAAATGAGATTCATAATCACTTTCAAGAGACTGGCTTAACTAGAACAAAGGAAAAACCAAGGGGATGAATAAAGCCTGTGACTCTATAGACTATGATAGGTGGTTTAATGAATAACCTATGGAACTCATCTATCAGTCTACATCTTGGACACACACTGTAAATAGTTCAGCCCAGAGTTAAACAGAAGAATGGAGTGAATTTCTTTGGGGAAACTGACAAGTTATTTTAAAGATTCCAAGCTTCTTCCTAAAACAAAGACTCATCTTCTCAAGACCGGCACACATCAAGTGCTGGAGCATGCCTGAAAGACATGAAATAATATACTCTCCAAAGAATTGTTACTGTGGATCAGCTCAAGGATAACCAGATGCAATTCTGCATTTTTTACAATGAATCACTCAGAGTGGGAGAGTTCAAATAAACATTCCCTCAAATAAAAACATATTCAAATACTCCCAGATAAAAGCAGTTCCCAGTGGGGCTAAAAATCAGTTTATATGAACATTAAAAAAAAAAAAAAGCTGCCAGCAAGGAAGTAAAAATGAGCAAAGAAATTTTCTGGCAATTCACGGGCTCACTGGCAGAGCCTTAGAGCCACGTTTATGCTCTCCTTGCCCAAAGATCCCAAAGCCAGGTCTCAGCTCAATCCACCTGGTAGCAAAGTTAACTCAAACTGCCCCAGGTCTGCTTCTTAAGTTCTTTGCTTACAACAATCCCAAATGGTATTGTGGAGGTGAGGGATGAAGGGAAGGAGGGCAGTTTCCAAAGCCTACCCAGTTCCACCAGTATCTTGGCCAACAATGTTCCACCCCATGACCTCTGACTGCCAGTAACATAGGTGGTCAGGATCACAATGACAGTTTCATAGTAGAACAGCTCATCCCCTTATTCCTTACCACAGAATAAGGAGGGGGAGGTATCAAAACAAAAAAAAGGGAGTTCTTAGGGCTCTGTTGCTAACCAATGCAATTAGTTAACTAGTTGAGGTCAGCCTGTAGCTGCTTCTGTCCTTTCAGTCCATATGTCCTGCAGCGGCTTCTGGTTCTTTCAGTCCACATGACCTACTGCCGCATCTAGTCTAATCCACAATAAATAGAAAGAGCATGGCAGTTGTGAATAGCCAGCCACATATGATAAATGAGAAGTGATATAAAGGATGTCAACAAAGAAATGTATGAGCAAAAAAAAAAAAAGATTATCTGATTAGGTGGTAAGACCAGGGGAGAAGCTAGGTATGCCACTGGCAGTCTTTCAATGTTCTTAGTAAGTGATTAATTACCCTGGAATGTTGAGTTCTGTAGTGAACTAATGGAAAAACATGAACAAGAGAGACTGAGGATGGGATTTCCTAGATAGGTTGTGATTTGTATCCTTGAAGGGAATGCCCATGTTCATAAGACCATAGTTCCTATTTGAATATTTTCATATCTACTTAATAATTTATATTTCAATTTTGTTTAACTCTTTTATATTAGAAGTTAATTTCTTCATGTTTGGTATTGTTGATTAGTTAATTCTCTAATATTTTTAGTTTTATTCTCTATTCATTAGTCATCTCCTTCTCTCTTGTTAATATATGTTCTGAGATGTGTTCTAATTTTTTACCAGCATTCCATAAATTTCAACATCTTGTCCCTCATATAATCAAAAAAGTAATATTTTTAATTATTTCTATGATTTTTATCCTTTAGCTTACTTATTATTTAGGATAATATTACTTAATGTCCTTTTAAGTCTTAATCTTTTGTTTATATTTCCTTTATTGATAACAAATTACCTAGCACTGTTGTCTATAAATGTTGGTATATATTTCTGCATTTATTCATAAATTCTTTCCATTAAATTTGGCTAGGTCAGTAAGAAGCATATAGATGTCACCTTCAATTATTGTCTTGCTAACCAATTCTTTTTACAATTCCATTGACTTTTGTGTATTTAGATACTGTCATTAGGTATTCCTATATTTAACTTTAATATTGTTTCATAATCTGTGGTTTCTTTAAATTTAATGTAATTTCCTTGTTCATCTCTCCTGAAAGTATCCATTTTACTATGGCCTTGTCTTCAATCTTCCTGGTTTGGGTCTTAAGGGGTTTTTTTATTTAGTAAATTATAATAGCTCCTCCCTAAACCCTTTCTCATTTAACTATGGTATGACTCTTTTTTTTTTTTTTTAAAGCAATCCGGGTTAAGTAACTTGCTCAAGGTTACACGGCCAGTTATTTCTGGGTGTGGTGCTGAGTGTCTGAGCCTGGGATTTGATCCAGGTCATCCCAACACTGGAGCAGGTGCTCTTACTCGCTGAGCCACCTGGCCGCCCCTAAGCAATTGGGCTTAAGTAACTTGCTCAAGGTTACACGGCAGCCAGGTGTTTCTGGGTGGGTGCTAAGTGTCTGAGCCTGGGATTCGATCTCCAGGTCTTCTCAACACTGGAGCCGGTGCTCTTACTTGCTGTGCTACCTGGCCGCCCCGCTATGTATGACTCTTTATTTTTTAAGTGTGTTTCTTGTATTACATCAAATTTGAAAGGGTTGTTCTCTAATTCATTCTCATCCCTTTACTATTTTTGGTTATGATTAGGTTTGTTTTTCCTCCAAGGAGCCATTAAATCCATTTATAATGTTTTCTTTTTTTTCTTCTTTTTCAATGAAAAATTCACCACTGGGTATGTATAGTTTGTTTTGCTTGGAACAATCTGATTGCAGTCCTCTCCCTTCAAACCCCACTATCCATCCCTGACCCATATTACTGTGCCCCCCTCCCCTTTTTTGTAATCAGCCTTCTATAACTGTACTTTGTTTTGCTTGATGCAATCTCTTCCTTGACCCCACCCTCTAACACAAACTCCTTTCCCTCCATAGTCTAGCCCAATTGCTGGCTCATTTTTTTCAGGGGTGTGCTGGCATATGATTAGGTGACTCTTCAAAAAAAAAAAGTTCATATGACACACTTTTAAAGTTTAGTATGCATTATTAAAATTTTTTTTCTGTCACCTTCTTAAGTCTAGACAACCAACAAAACAATAAACCATGCCCTGATTTGAAGTGTTTGCCAATTTCTAAGATGTAAATGCTCACACTGAAAATGTAATATTTAATTCTTGAGAGCCAATTTGAACTGGCTCCAGCATGTTTCTGACTTTATTCTACTTCTGTTATTTTTTTTTAAACCTTCTATTGCATTGTTTAGATAAGACTATAAATCACAAGCTGATGCCTTGCCCTCCAACTGGAATGATCCTCAACTGTGGCACTCCAATTTCAAGAAATACTAAGTTCCTTCCTTTTCAGTAGTATTTCTTATTGTACATAACAACCCTACCTTTCTTCACTGACCCTTCAACAAGGTAGGACTCACAACAATGATTCTCTTGTCTCCCCCTTTTAGGAGAATTTCCTCCTTTTTTGGTGAGTAGTCCTTTATAATTCAAATTGGAGTTCCTTGATACTAAAGTTATCTTCCTACCTCCTTGTAATATTTTCTGTTACACCTAGAAGCTTTGAATCTTGACAATTAAATTAAAGGGTGAGTTAACCCTGAGTTTACTCTCTGGAGTCATATTTAGATTCACTCCATAAGCATTTTATCCAATGGTTCTGGTCCTGAGAAATTTTATTTTTTTATTTCCTGAAATATGTAATTCCATGTTTTTTCTTTTGATTTTCGGGACCCAGCAATTCCTATATTGTCTCTTCCCACTCTGTTTTCTAGATCTTTGTTTATAGAAACCTCCCCTGTTTTGGTTTTGCCTTCCTTTAACTTTGTCCTAACAACTTTTGTTGTATCACATTTTTGAGGTCTATCTTCTCTATTCTCCTTCTTCAGAATGTCCCCTACTTTAAGATTTTCCAGTTTCTATTATCCTTATCTTTTGTGTTTTTCATTAAGAGACCTAATTTCATTTCTTATCTCTTCCCTAAATTATTGTATTACCCTTTCCAGCCACTCTAGGAGTTCTCAGGCCCATTTCATTATTTTTTTTCTAGTTGTAGTTATTGAAATTTTTTCCCACTTCTTCAACTGATTTCTTCCTACATTCTTTTGCCCTGTAGCAAAGGTTGTTTTTTGTTTTTTTTTTTTTCCTAAGATGTTGTTTCTTTCTTTCTCATTCCTTTAGCCTCTGTGAAAACTTTTTGGGGATTCCCTTGCAAAAACTGCTTTGCTTCTCCTCATTTTTGTTGTGGCTCTTTGACTTTATTTGATTCATATCTTACTGTTGGAGGGGAAACACATCTTAGACACAATCTCTCACTCAATCACCTTGCTGAAAGTCTCTCAACTGTAACTTCTCCAATAACTTTCTATGAAGCTTCCAGCTCTTTGTTATTTGTATTCTTGACATTTTGACCTCCTTGGGATCCATGATCTCTCTCACCTCTACATTACTAGACATTTCCCACAGGTAACACTATTCCTCACTTGATTATACTCTTATTTTCCTGAAAAACTCTTGAAGGAGACAGTCACTCTCATCTGGAATAGAAAATGGAGTTTTTACATGTCATCTTTAATAAAAATTATAGAATTAGAAAATGTAGCATGGAAAGGGTCTTGGAAATCTGTTAACTATTCAAACCACTGCAGCATATGCATGAGGAAACAAATTCAGAGTGGCTAAATGAATTTCCCATGGTCACACAGGTACTAAATAGCAGAGCTAAGAATTAAAATCATGTCTCCCCCATTCCAAATCAACTTCACTACCCTTTTCTGCATGCAATCCTACCTTCGCATTTTAGCATATCAACATTTGTTTAATAATTTGGGCTCCCAAAATCTAGATAGTTGAAAAGGGAAAATTGTTCTAGGATAGAAAATTCTTCTCACTCTACCCCATGAATGCTATCTAAGACCACCCAGCATCCCCAATATGGACCTTAGCTTAGATAGAGCAATTAGTTCCCAGCCCCCCAATTTTAACTCCACTCAAAACATTAAACCTGTCATATGCTTTCATTTCCTTAGATTTTGAAGACTTTCATATTGTCCAACACCCTCACTTCCCAGAAAAGGAAACTGAAGCCAGGGTGAAGTGGCTGGTCCAGAGTCATATAGCTAGTAAAATAAATGAGAGAACCAGGATTATAACCCAGAATTCTAATTCCAAATCCAGGGCACTTGCTACTACTTGAAGTTTTCTCTTCTAGGATCTCCTTTTAAAATTAAAATATCATAGATATAAATTCCATCTTGAATCTTTTCAATCCTTAATGATCCCTTATTGGTGTTGGTTGACAAAAACCTAAAGTAAGATCCCCAAAGAAGGACAAGAGGACAAGTTTCTGGAGGAAACAAAGAAGTACAAGTAGGAGATATGGGAGGGCATGGCTTCTAGGACTTTACAGTTTTACTGAGGGCCTAGATGTCATAGTGTGTGTATGTGCATTATCTAACCTTTCCAATGAGATGAAGAAGAAATAGCTCTTACCATCTGCCTTACCTCTATGGTCTTCAGTCTCCTGGTTACTGTTTTCTGGCCTGCTGGTATACCTTAAGGCCCACTGGATCTTGTCATCCATACCCCACACCTGGTAACCTCAGGACTTCTGAGTTTTTCTATCCAGCCAGTGATTGAACTCCTTTATATGAGTTGTCTTCATCACTGGGCATGTGAGCTCCTTGAGAGCAAAGATTATCTCTTCTTTCTTATTTGTAACCCTTGTACTTAGCACAGAGAAAGCACTTAACAAATATCTTTCCATTTATTTCATTCCATTTTCCATACAACCTCAATGAGTGGTTCCTCTCTACTTCTAACAGCCAAGGTGACAAATCAATATAATACATGATCACCTGAAAGTGACCCTGCCCCTCCCTATAAAAGCTTCAACTCTTTTCTGTTTTCTTCCACTACCCTGATGTTTGAACAATGGTGAGAACAGTAATCCCACCCAACAAATGGCAAAAATCTTAATGTAATGATAAACCAAGTCTTGGGGGCAGACTCTCACAAGACCTTTTTCCTGATTTTGCCTAAAGACCATAGTGCTTGATTCCCTCTGTCAATATCTTCAGTTATATCCCTTCCTTGACCTTTTTCCATTTTGGAGATTGAATTACTACTGGGACAGCTACTGCTCCTTATTCAGGTGGGTGCTGCCATTCCTCCATTTTGTAGAGGAGTGAATGTTGCCCAAATACCCTTCCCTTATGGCCACTGCCCTCCATGCTCCCAGACCTGGAATGTATCTAGTGGAACCCATATGTCCTTCCTATAAATATACCAAGGGCCTATTAACCCTTCAACATTAACTAGATTGCCCAATTTGTCTGAAAAGTCCTCTTCTTAATTCTTAGTAATGAACTATAATACCAGCCATGTCACTTGAAATGATCTTGTTGCCAATTTAACATGTGTCCTACAACTACCTATAATTCATAACTTGTGTATTATATACATACACACATGTATATGTGTATGTATATGCTTACCCACACAAACAGAGAAAACACATTGATAAGGTGACTTTATTTGGGAGCTGATAACCTTTGAACGAAAAAAAAAAGTAATCAATTTCATTTAGTAATAGTTTTCTGTTATGACTCAACTGGCATTATTATCTTAAAGGCTCTGTATGTGTCAATTTAAAGAGAGTTGAATGCCTCATCTTGTTCCTGATTTTCTGTCTATTTATAGCAAAAAAATCACAAGCTGGGCACGTGCAGCTTTTGCTAAGTAGAAGGAGAGCCAGAATTACGTGTGGCTCCTTAGTGTGTGGGAGCATGACATAAGATTCAGAAAAGGACAGAATCAAAAGTGAATGGTAATTATCACCTTGAGGAAGTTAAGCCATATGTCCTCCCTAATTGCTCATTAGTGCTTTTATGTGTTTTTGAATCTAATGTATGTGATAGAGAGACTTGAATCCCTACATAGCTAGGATACATTTGTGTTACCTCTATGGATAACAAATTGCAAATGCTTGGCAGATTTAAATATGTAGTCCAAGAGAATTGGGAGACGTCTCAATCAGGATTTCTGCTGTGCTTCACACATTTCAGAAGAGCACCACACAAAGGTTACATAACTGTCTTTACAGACAAACCCTGTCATTCAGGGCTGTTTTCGAAGCATGTCAGCAGCTGAGTGTTTACTAAATCAAGCACTAAAAATGAGATTTACACTGGTTGTTCCTAACTGAAAGCCAGATGCAGCTGCCATTAGAGCAATTCAATTTCTTCTTTAGAAAGCACAAGTAAGGCTCAATTTACTAAAGTTTTATATCCTTTTTATGCATCCCATATGCTAAGGGGAAAAAATTAAGTTTATGAGATTAAAAATGAGTTTTATGCTAAATGTTTACAAAGTTTCAGCTGATTACATTCAAAAAACCTAGAACTTAAAATGTCTAACTTCTGTCCTTCATTTTTGGGGGTTGTTTGCATTCTTCCCAAAGAAGGGCTTTGTATTTGCCAAAGGAAATTACCCTGATGTGACCTTTCTCCCTGTTTTCATCTACCACTAACTGACTCCTTCTCATCACAAAATATCATGACAAAGATAAAAAAGATTTCTGAGGCTAAGATATTTCAAGAAGGTTCTTGCATTGACTCAGTTTCTCACCGAAACTGTAGCTTTCCTTTCTCTGCTATGTCTGATTTCTTTCATTTGACGGTATTTTTTTTTTTCAATTTTGTAAGCAGATCGGAATAGTAATATAGTTCCTAAATTAGATGTATTTACTTCATTGAGGGAAATGACTAGATAGCTGAGTGCTGAATTAAAAGAATATATGTGTGTGTATATATATATACACATATGTATATATACATACATGTATATATACATATATGTATATATATATTTAGACAGCAAATAACTTGAGTTCAAATTAACCCAAATGAATGAAAGAGACCAGATTTTTACATAGTCAACACTTTCTTCAAAAGGAGAGTCAGAAAGTGCTAAACATGGCAAGAACTATAAAATTTAGAAGTCTACATATTAACAGATGACTAGTTATTGGTTTGGGAGCTATTTCAGTATCAGCTGTGTCTATCTGGTCAGATCCACTGCATACAACAAAGGTTAAAAAAAAAAGAAAGATAAAGATGAAAATAAGATGCTACTGGTAATTCAACTGCAACAAAACTGATGCTAAAAAAATTAGGAAGTGGATAAAATCAAAGACATTCATTCTAGTTAAAGAAATGTAAACAATGTAAAATAATTTGCACAATGAGGAGGTTAAAGAAGCTTGCCATATACAACAACACTTATCTCTTTGTCAAGTGCAATATCAACAATGGTGTAAGGCATGTGCTCATTTGCAAAACAGGAAAGAGGAGGATGTAAAGTTACCAGCAGTATAATCTCAAAAAACAACAAAAAGTGAAAAGAAAAACAAACATGAAAAAGGTTCAAAACCCAACTGGGTTGGACCATTTCAAGGGCAATTATAGATAAAAGTGGAAGAAGGATAATGAGTGGATATGAAATGGAACTAATATGCCAGTGCTTCTACAATGACCTCTTCTTATCAATAATGATAGCAGAATCATCACAATTTCATTCTCTCACTTTAGTACACAATATATTCTGGAAAAAGTAGAGAGAATTCAAGATGAAGTAAGAGGAAGAAGTTGGACCCCAAATCCTACTAAAGGTGAAACAGTGTTAAAAGTATTAGGGGACTGATTTTCAAGATGTCTCAGAAAGCAAAGATTTCAAGAGATTGGAAAGGATGGAATTAATACCCCTATGCCCTGCCCCCCCAAAAGGCAAGCAAGAAAACAGTAGCTACCAACCAATATTTTACTTTCTTATCTTTTTAAAATCTTTATGAAAATAGTCTATGCATACATCAGGTATATCAGTGATAAAATTAAGAATGGAATGTATAGGCTTTCTATCTATAGAAAATCATGTGATTTTCTATATCAAAACACCTCTTCACAGACACACACTTAACTAAGATGTATAGAGAATATAAACTCCCAATGTGTTTATTAGTTTGAAATTAGTTGATTACAAAAGAGCATTTGACTTGGTGAAGAAAAGAATAGACTATTTTGAGATCATAAAAGATTCTATGATGGATGCAACCACTAAGATAGCTTTGCTCAATGATTCACTGATCATTGATATCAAATGAGGAATCAAACGAAGATACATGGTCACTGGTGTTCAGAAATTAGGTGGAAGAGTAAGGGATTGACAAATGGACAGTAAAAACTATCAAGTCACATAAAATGCTCTAAATTACTACTGATTAGAGAAATGAAAATTAAAACAATTCTGAGATACCACCTCACACCTATCAGATTGACTCGCATAATAGAAAAGGAAAATGACTAATGCTGGAGGCAATGTGGAAAAATTGGGACATTATGCACTGTTGGTGGAGTTGTGAACTAGTCCAACCATTCTGGAGAACAATTTGAAGCCACACCCAAAGGGCCATAAAACTGTGCCTACCCTTTGAATAGCAATACCACTACTAGATCTGTATCCCAAAGAATTTTTTTAAATGGAAAAAGACCTATATTTACAAATATTTATAGACTTTTACAAATATTTATAGACTTTTTGAGGTAGCAAAGACCTGGAAATAGAGGAGATACACATCTATTGGGGAATGGCTCAATAAGCTGTGGTATGTTAATGTGATGGTGTACTATTGTGCTATAAGAAATGAAGAGCACAATGGATTCAGAAAAACCTGGGAAGACTTATATGAACTGATACAAAGCAAAATGAGCAGAACCAGGAGGTCATTGTACACAGTAATACCAATATTGTAAGAATGATCAAATGTGAAATACTTAGCTACTCTGATTCAAGACACTTCCAAAGGGTACAAGATGAAAAATGCTATCTATCACCAGAGAGAAGTGATAAACTCTGAATGCAAATTAAAGCATACTCTTTTTTTACTTTTCCAATTTTTCTTCATTTTTGTCTGTTTTCTTTTACAACAGTACTAATATGGAAATGTTCTGCATAACTTTGCATGTAAAATCAATATAAAATTGCTTGCCTTCTCAAGGAAGGGGGAGGGACTGCAAGGAGAGAATTTGTAATTCAAAAAAATTTTTTAAATGAATGTTGAAAAGTTTTTGCATGTACTTGGGAAATATTTAATGAAATAATTTTTTTTAAATGGAAAGACTTTTTTAGTGAACAGAGCAGTTAACAAATGGACAAGTACTGCACTGATAGTCACAAAATATTAAAAATAATGAGAAGAAGATCTCGGGAATATTGGGTAGATAACCTAACAGAGGATTTATGGAAAGACATAAAGAAGAATTGAATGAGATGAGCAGGTATAGATGGGTTGTGATCTTTGCTGGTGGAATGAATAACCATGTGAATAAGATCATGGATCTATTGAAGTGTCCAAATATGCCAACAAATAACTGCATGGGCATATTTTCATACTCCAGTGGATCTATGATCCCATTGATGTGGGCACTCCCTCTGATGCTACAAATTCCAATCCATCCATTCCTTTTCAAACTATGCAGCTCTTGTCCATATTCTCTCATAAATCCTTCATGGGAAAATACCCAGTATGTAAGTATATGGGAGAGGAAGAAGGAAGGTTTCTTAACATTTTAGAGAAATTGATGAAACTCATACCTTCTGTCCATCCATTTATCCTTCCTCTCATGCATAATTGGTCTTGCTTATACATTTTCTCTAAAGATATCCTTCTTTTTATGGCTTTTTTTGGAGGGGGGAGAGCAAAATAATTGGGGTTAAGTGACTTGTCCAAAGTCACACAGCTAGCAAGTGTTAAGTATCTGAGGTTGGATTCAAACTCAGGTCCTCCTGACTCTAGGGCCAGCGCTCTATTCACTGCACCACCTAGCTACCTCTCTAAAGATATCCTTCACACTGTTTCTCCTACATAGTTCTTTGTCAGTTAAATGCCATAGTCCATACTACACATCTACTGGAATCCAACTTTTGCCCCTTGAATAACCCTTAACTTTATTTCTTTGGAGACCATAGTATCACATGAATCATAGTTGCACAGAGTTGCTGGAAGGAGGTTGGTGTTAAAAAAAAAAAAAAAGAAAAGGTAAGCCTTTGTTTCAGGGAACAGTTTGGGGTCATTAAAAGTATTTTATCTTTTCCCAAAGTCAATCTAAATCATCTCTCCTCTTATTCATTCCAGAGTCCAGCTCTTTGTCCACCTGAAGATCCACACAAAATATATGTACTGATGGTTCATCTCTAGGAATAGCCCATCCAACTTACTGCTGTTATTGTTGTTGAGTCATATCTGACTCTTTGTTACCCGCTTTGGGGTTTCCTTGGCAAAGATACTAAAGAGGTTTGTCATTTCCTCCTCCAGCTCATTTGACAGATGAGGAAAACTGAGGTAAACAGGGTTAAGTGACTTGCCCAAGGTCACACAGTTGATAAGTGGCTGAAGTCAGATTTGAATTCAGGATAGGTTTTCCTGACTTCAGGCCCAGGACTCTGTGCACTATGGCGCCATCTAGCTGCCCTGAACTTACAACTACACATGTCTAGACCAGGAGTTCTTAACCTAGACTACAGTGAGAGATTGCAAAGTGTCTATGAAACTGGATGGGGAAAAAAATTACATCTTTATTTCCACTAACCTATAGTTAAAATTAGCATTTCCTTCAAATTAAAAAAAATATTCTGAAAAAGCTTCCATAGGTTTCACCAGTCTTCAAAGGGTTCTATGACACAAAATTATTGAGAACCCTTGCTCTAGACAATAGAAATTTTTAATGTAAGCATAGTAGAAAGAAAACAAGAAAATGCTACAAATCATAGTTGTGCTTTCTTTAATGCTTCACAGATAATGTGATTTCACTGGTGTGAGAGTCTCTTCACAGATAATCCTCTTCCTGACTTAGTAGGTGGTCTTCATGACTTGTTAGGTCTAACATTATCATCTGGTAACCAACCATTTGGAAAAGTATTTCAAAAGACACTGATACAAATCCTGCAAAATTAGAAATAATAATAAAACATAATTTTGTGTGATAAATTGGGGGGGGGGAGGAATCCAAGTCAAAGGAAGAGAAAAGGGAAAAGGAATGTAAGGAAGGCATATCTGGATCCATTCGGACCAAACCTAAACTGGCCCTCAGATGACACACCTTCAAACCTACAGAACTGTGCTTCCCATTTGGGCAGGCCCCACCAGACCCTGCACTTCACTCACAGAGTTTTTGAGAACTCAGGGTCTCCTAGGCACCACAGTGAATCACTGGAGCATGACTTTAGGGAAGCAACACACGTCCGTATTACAGTAACAATTCACATTCATGTGGTGCTTTTGTAAGGTTTATAAATCACAGCTCATTGCCTGAAAGTTACTGAACAGAAAGCAAGAGCCTTTATTAAAAATAGATGTGCACTTATTCAGGGGATCCCAGAACACTCATTATTAAGAAATTTTTATTACTCAAATTTCTCTCTTTTTTGATCTAACCTAGACATCTATGAGGATCTCATCCAGAAGTTCTTCCATGTAACTTTAGGCCACTTGGAAAACATCATTTTTAACACCCAAACTTCAGAAGATAGTTGAGGGAGAGGAAGGAAAGGGCAATTACAGGCAGTCATAGGACAAGAATTCAAACAACCAACTTAATATATCCATTTCCTTTTCTCATTGAGGCAACTGGTGGTATATTGGGCCTGGAGTCAGGAAGACCTGAGTTCAAATCTCACCTCAGATACTTACTAGCTGTGTGACCTTGGGAAAATAACCAAACCTCTGTCTGCTTCAGTTTCCTCAATGGTAAAACACAGACAACAATAGCACTTACATCACAAAATTATTGTATCAAATGGAATAATATTATATAAATAATATAATATGCTCATATGCATAAATCATAATTTAATAATATAACATATTAACATAATATGATATGATACATAATACAGTATATAATACAATGCAATACAATATAGTGTAATATAATTCCATATAATACTATACTATAATATACTATCATGTACTATACTATATACAATACAATGTAATGTAATATCATCATCATCATCATCATCATAATGTGCTTAATGCAGTTCCTGGATCATAGTAGACAAAATATAAATGCTCATTTCCTGCCTTCTTCATTTTCTTTTCATCTCTACTTGGGTATAGGATTGATTCTGAGTCACTACAAGTAGCAAGGAAGGAGATTTTAAAACATTTGGATGTATTCATATCAGTGCTATTCTGTGTATCAGCACAGAAATGAAAGCAAAGTGCGCTCCCACCGAAAAGAGAATGGTGGAACAAATTGTAGTACATGGATGTAATGGAATATCACTGTCCTATAGGAAACAATAAATATGAAAAACACAAGAAGCATAGGACATGAACTTCAAATTGAATAAATAAAATAAAGATAAGTAAAAATATGAAAAATAAATGAAATAAAATAAATAAAACCAGGAAAAATATCTACAATGGTTTAAACAATATAACTAGAACCAAGAGTGGATAGAAAGCTAGATAGAGAGTAAGAAGGACCTTAGTCCAAGTCCTCCCTTTGACATTTACTAGCTGTGTGACCCTAGACAAGTCACTTAACATTTCTTATCCTCACTTTCCTCATCTATAAAATGGGAATAGTAATAGCACTTATCTCATAGGGTTCTTGTAGGGCTCAAATGAGAGAACATCTGTACTTTGTAAACCTTAAAGTGCTATATAAAAGTTAGCTATTATTATTAAAACAATATAAATGGGAAAAAAGAAACAGAATAGGCAATCAAAATTATAATGAACATGCTTGGCTCTTAAGATGAATAGAAAAAATGTACTTTCCTTACTTCATTCAGAGGCAGGGAACTATGGATGGAATATTGCATATATGGTCAGACACAGTTGGTATGCTGATTGATTTTGCTAAGTTGCTTTTATTAGTTTTCTTTTTAAATCTTTTTAACAAGGGATGGCTCAGTAGGCAGGGAGGGGAAAGAGGAAGGTCCATATTCAGAAATGAATGTATATAATTTCAAGATGCCAATAAAAATAAGGTAAAATGGAAAGAAGAAACATAAAGATACATTATGAATTGGGACAGGAAAGAAATTACCTAAGTCAAAGGAAGATATAAGAAAAATGAATACCAAGGGAGGCAGAAGACCTACATTCATTCAGTTTGATTTAACAAATAATTAGTGCCTCCTATGGTGAGATTAGGCAAGTCATTGGAGAGAATATAGAAGAGGGTGGAAATTAATATGATACTATCATATTAATAATAATTATTAATTTGTGCTCCATTATTTTTCCTATTTTTTTCAAGACTCCACTCCTGAAAAGACCAGGCAGTCTCTGAAGAATAACAGAGTATGTGATCACCCTTAGCACCCAAAGCATCTGTTCCTTAATTGGTTTGGGCTGGACCCCACCCAAATGACACTGACTTTTGTTTATTCTAAAAACAGGACCCAGTTTGAATTAGACCACAGGATCCCAAACTTACTTGGCCTACAGTCCCCTTTTTTAAAAAAATTATTCAGCGGTGGCCAGGTGGCTCAGGGAAGAAGAGCACCGGCTCCAGTGTCGGGATGACCTGGGTATCAAATCTGGGGTCAGATACTTAGCACCACACCCAGAAATAACTGGCCGTGTAACCTTGAGCAAGTTACTTAACCCCGATTACTTAAAAAAAAAATTATTCAGCACTCTCCTAGAAATCCACTTTCTTTACCCTTTTAACATTTTTTAAAATTTGCATCATTTTTAAAAAATATATATTTTTTCAATGACTCATCTTTAATTTAATAACTTATTGTAAATTTGTGGCATTTTTCCTGCATTGAAATTTTGATGACTCAATATTGAGTCATGTAACCGTTTTTATACTATCAAATTGTAAACAAGTCATTACACACACATATTCCTGCCAATGCATGCTGGACTTTCCAACAATTCACAACATGCTCACCTGGCAACACTCCCCTGTTAAGACTTGTCAGTGGACTTGACCACTGATTGGTTATTACTTCCATTCTGTGTGTTTATTTGGAAAATAATGTAGCCACTACTAGTTTAAATCTATAACACAAGAGATGAAACATTTACTAGCAGTTTTTCAAAATTTTCTTCTCTCCTCTTCTTTCCTTAACACTTCCACAACCCCCTTATTTTTATTCAATGCTCCCCAATTGCACCCCAGACTACTACCACCCCCTTGGATTAGTCCAGCTCCCCCTAGGAGGAAGTATTGCCCACTTTGGGAGCCTCTGACCCTCTTCCTGGGAAAAGAGCTTTGTCCTTGCTCCCTTCATTAAAGTTTGGTGTGACTTGGTCTACAAAGGGGAGAACAAGCCAGTGAAAACCTGATTGAGATGGCTTATGTTTTTCTGGTTAAGATTACTAGCAACTTGCATTCCTTACAAATCAGAGAGGGGTGCGATGGACCACATCCGAAGGCTAATCCACTGTCTTGTTGTTCAGTTGTTTCGGTCTTGTGTCCAACTCTTTGAGACCCCAATTGGGGTTTTCTTGACAGATATGCTGGAGTGTTTTGCCATTTTGTTCTCCAGTTCATTTTATAGATGAAGAAACAGAGGCAAAAAGAGTTGTGACTTACCCAGAGTCACACAGCTAGTAAGTGCCTGAAGTTGCATTTGAACTCAGGTCTTCCTGACTCCAGGCCTCGTGCACTATTCATGGGAGCTGAGAATTCTTGGCCTACCTCCTCATTAAAATGTCCACCAATTGGGATTGCCAGGGGAGGTCCCAATAATGTACTGTCAGGCCAATCAGAAGAAAGACATACCTGGGTATGAAAGACCCTGCCAGCTCTCTCTCAGAGTCTTTGGTGCAAATGGAGGCTCATCATTGACCTGTCTTTTATTAATAGATGGCATGCCCCATTAATAAAAGCTACTATGCTCAGAGAAATGGCTTCATATTATTTATTGGTTGAATTTCTCCTGTGACAAAAAGAATATATAATTCTTCCCCTGGAAGACTTCAAAATCTAACTAGGGAGTAAAAACACACAGGTAAAACTATAAGAGTGAATAGGGCCTGAGCTATGTGGTTCTTACCATCAATGCAATAGCATCTCAGAGAAGGGGAGGCCAAAGTGTGATGCAGCTCCTGAGTTAGTACTGAAATGATGGGTACGATTTTGAAAATCCGAGGGGATCAGAGAAGATGCAATCCAGGTATTCAACATGGCTGGGGACAATCAGGAGAACAATCCATGAAGGAGTTCTAGGGTCAGGGAGGAACTTAGAGGTCATGTTGGCCAACCCCATCATTTTATAAATGAGGAAATTGAAGCAAAAAAAGGAAAGAGGGATCCAGCCAGGCTAGAGAAGAAGGTCCATTTGAAGGAACTAGGGGAGATAAAGGAAGACTGTAAAGGAAACTAAATGGCAAAAATTTTTGAAGAGGACAGTGAGAGGGACCATGGTAAAACAGCATTTTAGGAGCATGAAGATTCATTGCTATTGAAATCTCCAGTGCTGTCTTTGTTCTATATGGAAGGTATACCTTTGTAGTACTGAAATAAACCACAAACACCATAGAACAGAAGAAAATATAGGCAGGGAGGTCAAGGAGAAACTGATTCAGTCATAATTTTTCAAGTACTGTGCTTGCAAAATTATTTGTGTAGGGGCGGCCAGGTAGCACAGCGAGTAAGAGCACCAGCTCCAGTGTTGAGAAGACCTGGAGATCGAATCCCGGACTCAGACTCTTAGCACCCACCCAGAAACACCTGGCCGTGTAACCTTGAGCAAGTTACTTAACCCTAATTGCTTAGGGGTGGCCAGGTGGCTCAGCGAGTAAGAGCACCGGCTCCAGTGTCTGGATGACCTGTATCAAATCCGGGCTCAGATACTCAGCACCACACCCAGAAATAACTGGCTGTGTAACCTTGAGCAAGTTACTTAACCCTGATTGCTTAAAAAAAAAAAGAAAAAAAATTATTTGTGTAGATACTCTTGGATATTTAGGGTGGTAGCACCAGGATAGAAGAGAAGGGATGGACATTATGTAGATCTGTTGCCTGACCACTATGATTTCATTTGCATACAGAGCCCTGGGTTAGGAAATTCCTTCTACCTATGCAGATCAACAACTGAAATTTATAGCCTCAGAGAGGTGTCTATGGCACATAGAGTTCAAGGAGGACAGTTTAGCTTGTACTGGAAAGAAACACCATTTAATCCCAGGTCTACATGACTCTGAGGTCAATTCTCTATCCAGTACACCAGTCTCCTTCTCTGACTGATGAAATATTGGTGATAAAGTAAATAAATGAGTCAAAAAAGAGCAACCTATGCTTTCTTGCTTCCCTCATCCTTTGTGGGATCTCTGCAGCCCCATCTCTCCCCCAAATCCTACTCTCTAGTCCTCCCTATCGCCATGCCCTCTCCAGTACCATGTTTCTTTCAGGCAACATGAATTATCTAGAGTCAACTACCCCCTGTTGTATATATAGCCTCCTTACCCTGGAGCAGGGTTCTTAACTTGAGGTCCATAAACTTATTTTTTAAAAATATAAGTCACTTCACATGTATGATTGATATCATATTGCTTGCCTTCTCAAGGGGGTAGGGAAGGGGTAGCAGGGAAAAAAGAATTTGGAACTCAAAATTTGAAAACTTAATGCTAAAATTTTTCATGTAATTGGGAAATATTTAACAAAATAAAGAAAAATATTTTTAAAAACACATCATAACATAAGATTGTGAGTCTGGGTGACTAAGAAAATGGTTAGTGATTCCATTAATAGAATAAGGGACACAAGGAGAAGGTGCTAATTTGGAACAATACATTTGGTTCCTAATGTCTTCACTATGTTTCTTGATATTCAAGTTTCAAGAAACAAGGTTTCAAGAATTGTGTTGAATTCTGAAAGAGATCAAAGTGAGGAAGCATTGATAAAAGGCTCCTTTTTGTTTAAAAAGTGCTCATTGGTGATCTTCAACAGGTGAATTTCAATAAAGACTGAAAATTAAAATTTAGGGGAAGGCTGAGATTAAGGCGGAAATGGAAGTAGCAGGAGGAGACCAGTGATTCACAAAGGTTGATAGTAAATGGAAGGAGGCAAATAAAACAAGGGTATCCAGATTAATCAAGGATTTTTCAAGATACTGGTGGTATGAGTATGTATAATGGCAGAGGGGAAGAAAGTAGTAGAGAAAGAAACCAAAGTTTGGGGCGGCTAGGTGGTGCAGTGAATAGAGTACCGGCCCTGGAGTCAGGAGGACCCGAGTTCGAATCCGACCTCAGACACTTAACACAAAAACTAAATGTGATCTTGGGCAAGTCACTTAACCCCAACTGTCCTTTAAAAAGAAAAAAAGAAAAAAAAGAAACCAAAGTTGATGGAGTTGGGAAAGGATGAACTCTTAAGGCAATAGGAATTTTGAAAAGATGAGGATAGAGAGAAATCATATCACAAAAATCATTGCAAGAATCCCTTAGGCACAAGGATTTAATCCCAAATGTTTGTGGTTTATTTCAGTACTCAAATGGGATGCTTCTCATTTAGAACAAAGCTAGCTCTTGAGATTTCAATAATTATGGTCCAGCTGTGAATTGCAAGCTAGTCTGAAAACAACAAAAAAAACATCCATGGCAACCTAGACTTTCTTGTTTTCCACAGATTCACCCTGCAGGATCTCTGCTGTCCCACCTCTTGTCCAAATCCTACTCTTGTCCCCCCTCCTATCTGCCATCCCCTCCTCAGACCATGTTTCTTTCAGCCCAACATGAATTGTCTGCAGTTAGCTACCCCTTGCTGGGAATTTAGCCTCCTTACTCTAGAATAGTGATTCTTAACCTGGGGTCCATGAATTTATTTCATAAAAAATATTTTGATGACTGTATCTTTAATGTAATTGGTTTCCTTTGTAATTGTATGTCCTTTTATATGCATTTTAAAATATTATTCTGAGAAGGGATCAAGAAGCATCATCAGATTACCAAAGGGGTCTCTGCCTCCCTAGAAAAGATAAAAACACCTGGTCTAGAGGATAAATAATCCTGAGAACTAAAACACTCATAAGTGATATGGTCCAAAGAAAAAAAAAATTGATGATCTAGGAAAATTAAAGTGAGTGCTTTAATTAAAATATTTCTAACTGAGCAGAAGTGGATTAAAACAAGAGAAAAGGGCTAGCTAGGTGGTGCAGTGAATAGAGCACTGTCCCTGGAGTCAGGAGGACCTGAGTTCAAATCCGGCCTCAGAAACTTAACACTTAATAGCCATGTGACCTTGGGCAAATCACTTAACCCCAAATGCCCTGCCTTCCCTCCTCCAAAAAAGACCAAAAAACAAAAACAAAAAGCCAAGAGAAAAAGGACCAATGGTGGCTGGATTTGAAGAGTAATGGCCTTGCCAAATCCTTTTTGCTGAAAGGATATAAGGCAAGAAAATCCAAATCTTATCAACACATCTGTCTAGGACCTGATAGAACTACCATACAATGCATTTCTTTTTCTAGAAAGGTCTGAATTCCTGCCAGTCTCTTGGGGAAAATCCTTATGTTACCATAGTTCCTTCAGATACTTTCCAGTGTTGTTACAAATACTTAAAAGGAGACCATGGACTAGAGTGTCAGCCCAACAAACCATCAGAATCAAATGATCATTTTATACCCACTATGGTTTATGCTCATTTAAATAACCAGCCTTCCCTCTTCCCCTCCCCTTCTTTATAATCACACACGTGTGCACACACACACACACAGATACATAGGTACATACACACAGATACATTCATTTCTTCGATTGGGAAAGTGCAGATAATGGCAGGAAGCTTACATTCCTTTGGGGTCCCATTTCAATGCTCATTTGGCACTAATATCTCTAATTTTTCAGTTTTACCACATAGAAAGCTTCAGGTAGGTCATCAGAGATAATTTGTTGCTTTCATGCTCTGAACCTACTATTTTCGGTATAGTGATATGGTGCCCCATGTGTAGACAGACCCATGTGTGGCAAGGTTTTGTCCTTAAGTGGTTTGAAGGGAGGCAGAATAGACATCTCTAGCCTCTTCTCCTCCCTTCCCCTAAGGAACACTTACATTCCGGGGGAGTGGGGGGTGGTAGAGAAAGAGGTTGGGGCCGGAGGCCACCACTCTACTCT
>NW_027185777.1:15410912-15457209 GCF_028583685.1 Petaurus breviceps papuanus | reverse complement strand
ACCAGTTCCACAACCAATGCACAGAGCAAATAGCAAAGAAACCATTTATCCAAATCAGTAGCAAAACAGAAATCAAAGAAAGTATACATTGGAGAATATATACCAGACAATACAGAGCAAAGGAGGTCCCATTGGGAGTAAGATAAGTCAGCTCAAGCAAGAGACAGAGTCCTGGTTCTCACCCAAAGGGAAACACCATAAAATCTCTAGCACAGCAAGCTAGGAATAGGGTTGTGATGGAGACTGCCCACTCCCTTCATCTCTTCCCAGAGTCTTCCCTTAGCAATATGGAGTGGGATTGGCCTGGGAAGTTGAGGAGCCAACTTGAAGCTCACTCAAAGAAGATTCTCACTTGGAGAGTCTCAAAGCCACTTGAAGAATACCCAAAGGAGGACTGACCGAGAACTGTAGCTCTCACCTCTGACCAACTTTACCCTGCCCCTCACACAGGGCAGGGAATTCATCTCCACCAACAAGGGGAGAGACCCACACCAATGGGCTCTGGCACAGGAGCTACATCAGTATTAGTAAAGAGACCACGATTCAATGTGGCCAGAGCATTGTCTCAGGATGCTGCCCAGCTTGTCATTTGTTCATCTGCTTTTGCAGAGGTTGTCCATACTCTACCAAAAGGACCACCAAGGTCAAAGAAGGCATTATTCTCTTTCTCTTACTGTAACCCACTATGAAAGTGGCTAACTTGTCCACAGGATCAATATAACACTGACTATATTGATACAAAGCCAGAAGTTTTCTGTTCCCAAACAAAGTGGACCTGGAAGGTAAAGGTGATTTTTTGTTTGTTGTTTTTTTTTTGGAGGGGGGAAGGCAGGGCAGTTGGGGTTAAGTGACTTGCCCAAGGTCACACAACTAGTCTGTGTGTGAGTGTGTGTGTGTGTGTGTGTTGAGTGTCTGAGGGCGCATTTGAACTCAGGTCCTCCTGACTTCAGGGCCGGTGCTCTATTCACTGCACCACCTAGCTTAAAAGGGTGATTTTTAAGAAGAATTCTACTAAAAAACAAAACAAACAAACAAAAAACCTTATGTTGCTTACAAAGAAAACCAAAACTAGTACAGGGAAAATGCGATATTACTCCAGAGCACTGATTGGAGAAAGAGGGGTTAGATATACCACCTCCCTAGGAAACTGTACTTTTCTATGACTATCAAAGTCCCCATAGTTCCCTTCCTGGTTCTTGGGAGGTCCACAATGCCCTTTCCCCCAGGTCTTTGGGGGATATGCTCACCCCTCCTCCCGGGACTTTTCCCAAAGTGGGCCTGTCCTATGTGCTGCTCTGCTATTCTCAATCTTCACTTTGCCAAGGGAAATTGCCCCACATATAGTTTTAATTAGCTATGGCTCTGATTACTAGAATCATCTATACTAGAAAGATACCCGTTCTTAGTCTTATTTCTCAGGTACTCACAATATATCCCAGTATTACCTAAGTTTATGTCATATACTACTGATCCTCCCTAGCTTTCTTTAAGTTCACACTAAAATCCCACCTTCTACAGGATGCCTTCCCTACCCTTCTTAATTCCAATGCATTCCCTGGTAATTATTTCCTATATACCCTGCATACAACTTTCTTTGTATACATTTGTTTGCATGTTGTCTCCACAATTAAATTGTAAACTCCTTGAGGGCAGGGGCTGTCTTTTGTTTTTTTCTGTATCCCCAGAACTTAACACAGTGCTTGGCACATGGTAGGCACTTAATAAATTGGTTGATTGATTTAACATACATAGGTATCCCTTCCACCAATGCAAATTGTCAACCCCTCCATGTCTCAGGAGATAATTTCTTGAATTGTGGCCAAAAATGAATCAAGTGGCACACAAAAAAATTAGTCTTTTTGAAATCTGTCCAGGTAGGTGTACTCAATCACCAGGAGGGTGTCATTGTCCAGGGAAGAATTGGCCTATAAGTTTCTCCCTCCTCTCTGCCTAACAGGGGCAGAGCTGAATCCTTCCCAGTCCTTTCTTAACTTCTCCTTTTCTCCAGTCACTGCCCTTTCCTCCCTATCTTCTTTCTCTCTGGAAATTTAATTAGCTATACCCTGCTACAACAATTATCTTTTTTTTAAGGCTAAAGTCAACACTAAAGGCCTTTAGGATCTACTTGATGCCTTTCTTTGTTTTATGAAGTTTATTAATGCTCCCCTCTGAGATTTATCTTCTATCTACTTTTTATATAGATACGCATTTACATTTATGTTCATAAATATATGCTCATATATTTATAAATACATATTTATGTTTTTATATATTTACCTGGAATATGAGCTCCTTGAATGTAGAGATTGTTTTGACCTTTCTTTGTTTCCTTTATGCTTAGTATAGCTCCTAGCACAAAATAAATACTTAAATGCTTTTTGATCAGTTGGTACTCTAAGAATAAATGTCACATTCATATCCTGACCTAGACGTAAGGTCTTTCCTATTTGTTAAGATCACTAGAGTTTCTGCTGCCACTAGTTTGGCCTTTAAAAACTAAGGGTCACCCCAATGTCACACTGCTAAATGACAAGAGGATTCCAGTGGAAGATAAAGGTAGCAAGGGGGGTAAATCAGGAAAACCAAATCAATCAATTCTCCTGAATTGATTGAATTTTTAGAGGTATTTGGCAACTTTGGCAAACAGGAACTTTATTTATTTAAACTTTAAAAATCACATCCTTGGAATGTTATAAGTGAAAAACCACTGCTCACCATTGGCAAGGCTGACTCTGGACTCTAACAAGTGAAATCAGCAATAAGAATAGAATGGTCTGAGCTATGTTCGAAGCCATTACGTGAGAACAGAGACAACATGGAAGCTTAGTTTGATCTACAGTTCCCATTTAAGGAAACCTAAAATTAGCCACAGTATATTTTGGGTATGGAATGTATCTCATAGACCACTGAGCAGGTCTGTAATTAACTTTGGTACTTTGAGTGTAAAAGGACGTGTGATTGATGATGGGCTGGACAACAGAACCTGAAAATGCAGCTGTGTCACAGGCCTCTTATTCAATGTTACTTTTAATTTAATCACTGGTTTGTATCTGAATAAATGACTATCTTTTGTATTTAGTCATTTTGTCCAGTAAAACAGAGTGGAAATAAATGCACTAAAAGCATAGGTCTGTAATTGATGTTAGTAATTTGAAAGAGAAAAAAATCAGTAGAGTGTTAGATATCTGTCCCTTTACTGTACATATCCAATCAATCAACATACTATATGTCAGACACTGTGCTAGGCATCATGGATGTGATGTAATCAATGAAAACATTCCTACTCACAAAGTACTTACTTCTAACTAGGGGAAGCAACAAAGACATATTTAAGTATGTAGATCCAGAGGTGAGAATTCACTGAATCAGCCAATCAAATCCCCCCCCCCCTCCACCTCCACTCAAAATTATATTGAGCCAATCCTAGGCTTTACACTAAGTACAGAAAAAGTCCCTGATCAAACTTAGATGTCCTTGAAAGTCACGAGATAAACCAGAGTTTTTTGCACAGAGATTATATTTGGAGTGATTGAGGAAATCTGGTCATACCCTCTTTGTTGTCTAAAAAATAGTGGGTCTGTTTGGCAGTGAGAGATTTGAGCATCTTGTAGATGGGTATGGAAGCCTTTAGTCTAATCTCTGAGAAGACTAACAGAGGTTTAGGAGAACAGAGAAGAGCCCTGTACCCAGCCTCTGCCTTGGTCTCCTTTTCTTCTCTTCCTATCCCCTTAATCATAGGAGTGCGAGACCTGAGGATTTGAGTATTCATCAGTGTTCTAGTAGTACATGGGACAGCAGTAGCCAGAGGTAGCATCTGTATCAAGAGCCCATGGATAGACTGGATACAATGAGGGAAGAAAGATGTAAAAGCTAGCAGAAAAGCTCTATGACACCTCAGGGAAACATCCTGAGGACTCTAGCAAAAGGGCTAACAGAAACTATGAGTTTTATCCCTTTGACACATATTCTGTATCCTCAAGTTCATTTTTCCCTGGAATTAGTAAGCATTAATGGGAGACTGTGTCACAGATGTTTCTGTCAACTGTTCTTGCTACACCACTCTATCAAATACCCCTTTCTAAAAGCAAATTGTCTAGATGACTAGATTATATCAACCAATAATCCAAGGAGAGAGTACATTGGTGGGCACTTGTGTGTTACAGCATTGGAAAGACATCCAACAACCCTTCAGAGCTGCCCCTAGAACCTGAAGCAACAAGTCGGGACCCGACTTGTCAATGTGAGAGCTGTAGCAGTAGTTCCAGAAATGATGGTACACATAGAACAAATATTGAAATAAATATAATAACAAATAAACATAGTCATTAAATGCAATGTAGTTTGAAAGGAAAGGCACTAGCAATTGAGGTCAAGAAAGGCTTCATATATGAGGCAGTGCTCAGCTACATTTTGAAAGAAGAGTGGGATTCAATGAGACAAAGCTAAGGAGAAAGTGCATTCCAGACATAAAGGATGGCAGTGTAACGACATCAATGAGATGGAAGCTTTGTGTGTGAGGAACTCAGTGAAGGCTGGGAGTCAAGTTCAGGAAGAAGAATAATGCTCAATAAGGCTGAAAAGATAGGTTAAGGCAAACTTTCTCCTCATTAGTGAAGACAGGTGGCATTTGGTTAATAATAGTTGAATAGAAGGAAATATTTTTATACATTATATTCTGGGCTAAAGATAACATTCGGGGAGGAAAGAAGTGAAGAGTTACATGTGGTTTTTTGCAAATTTTTAAAATTTTACTTTTAAATACAAAATGAGAAAAGAAAAAGAAAAAAGCATTGCCACATATACAGCAGATCATAAGAAAGGATTCAATATAAAACAAAAAGTTTCCATTTCAAGAAAACCTTTATAATAAATACTCCACAATTTTTTCATAGTTGCCCAGCTTTTCTTTGCCCTCTTATTGGTTTTCTTTTGTTCTCTGCTATGCACTTTTTACTTTATTTTCCCCTCCCCCCACCCTACAATTAAACATGAATATATACATATATATACACATGCACATACATATGTGTAAACATAGGCACATATACATATATACACTTAAACAATATATGGTTTTAACTTTTATAAAATGTCACCTTCTGTCCACTAATTAGTATTAATTAAAAAACCTGAGCCAATTGGTGTTGACTTGATCTAGTTCAGTCCAATTAAATTAGTTGTAATGTTAGAAAACTGCTAAACTGCTTTTCATTTAAATTATACTTCATTTACATTATCTTTAGGTGGCTCAACTATCTGAAATTCTATTTTATTATGTGACTAGGGGAGAGGAAAAGCCTTGGCTGTCTATAGATGTATTTATTTGTTGCTTGGTCGCATACTTAACATTTTCTACAAACTTCCATATTATTTATTTCTGACCACAGTAACAGTGAACATTGTAGGAGATTACCTTAATGTAAGTTACAATCACATATGGAATTTTTATGAAGGAAGGGGAAATTAGCCCACAAAATGAATGTGTTAGGTTGTTTTTCATCACGGAAAAAAATCCAATAATAAAATGACCTGAAAACTTACCAGCTGCCTCTGAGAACAAAATGCCAGATGAGCTCTGGACCTTCTTGATATTCCACTGTATTTTATTTTAATTTATCCAGACGTTTATAAAAATTGCCTGCTTTATTTTCTAGCAGTCATTTTATTTATGTCTCTTAGCAGCAAGTGACTTGCAGTACCAGAGCTGGCCTTTCTTCATCCAGAAAGCTAGAGTTTGGGGACAGACCTTGCAAATCAAAACCATCCTTACGTCGGAGTAATTTATTGATAGGCAAGCCTCCCGAGGGACTAGGATATGACTACGATCGATCAAACCGGTTGGCTCAAAGCCCTTTGCTCTTTCCAGTACAAATAAAATGAAGGAGTGAATCTTTTCTTTCAAACATTAAAAGACATCATGTAATGCTCTGTGGCTCCTCCAAAGGATAAAGAGGTTAGGAAAAAACCCCAAAACTCAAGGAGTGTGTGTGGGGGTGGGGTGGCTGTCAGACTTTGGAAGGAAGGGGAAAATACAATTTTGGATTCAGTTGAAGAGGAAAAGAGAAATGAGGAACTTTTAATTAAAGCACTTCTTAAGTCCTTCAATCAAGAACTGTCATCTCTTTACTTGCTTTGCAGGTACTATGCTCCCTGTGACATCTTAGGGCTAATAGGAACTGTACCTGCTGCCTTGCTTCTGTTCCAATTTGAATTTCAGGGGGATGATAATCTTAAGGAAGGAGACTTATTCCTGTGTCCTGAATCTGAATAATGTAAGCCTCCATTAAGGCATGAATGGCTATCCCCATCACCCTTCAATTAAGCACTGTAGTTGGAGCCTGCACTGTACCATGGGAGCTTAAGGCTCCAATTCTTAGGAGAAGTTATGTGGACAGAGTATCAAAGATTTGAGGTTGCAGTTTTTAACATTTTTTTTTAATTTCATGAACCTTTATGTCAGTCAGTCTGCTGAAGCTGAGAGACACCTCAGAAAAAATGTTTTAAACTACATAAAATAAAATACATAGGATGACATAAGAAAAGAAAAGTTAGTGAAAATAAAAGGTAATTTTTCCCATCGGAGTTCATGGACCTATTGAGGTCTATTGGACTGGGCCCAGTTAAGGACTCCTGACTTGGAGATCAAAGGCATCTTCTAACAGCCATTATCAAGCTCAAATTAAAAAAAGATCCCTGCAGGCCACATATGGACTTAGAAAACCACAAATGAACATCATTTTTGTTGTACTGTATTTTTGGAGGTATAGGTGGTTCATGGATAGAGTACTGGGCTGGAGTCAGGAAGAACTAAGTTCAAATCCAGCTTCAGACACTTAGTAGTTGTGTGACCTTGGGCAAATCATTTGACCTCTGTTTGCTTCAATTTCCTCCTCTGTAAAATGGACTGGAAAAGGAAATGGAAAACTGCTCCATTACCTTTGCCAAGAAAATCTCATGGTAAGTATGGTCCACGGAATCATGAAGAGTTGGACAGAACTGAACACAACATTGTATTTTTATTTATTTTGCTAAATATTTCTCAATTACATTTTAATCTGGTTCCTGTCACACTTAGGAGTTTTACAGGCAGGTTACAGTCAGTGGGCCATATGCTTGACCCTTCTCCCTTAGAGTCCCTCATTTTACAAATGAGACAACTGAGGCCCAACAACCTTCCTGACTCCAAATCCAGTGCATTATTCATGATACAGATCTTTCTGTCTCAGAGATCAGAAAGTCGGCCATTCTGTCTCTCTGAGAGTGGACCAGCATTTCCCTTCTTAACACTGAGTTTTCTTTTTTCTGTTGAGACATCTTTAATATTTTCCTTTGTCATTTCCTATTTGTCATTTGGCAACACTCTTAGGTATCTTTGTTTGGGTTAAAAGAAAACTATTGATTCTCCTCAAGGCAGCCATAACTCAATTCCAGCTGCAATGACAGCAAATCCTGATATTTGGTATTCATATCCAGGCACCTGACATTTAGATTCAATTTGAATGTGGCATTGTAAATGTGGTAGAAGCTTATCATTGCATAACTCATTAGTGCCCAGGTTCAAATTATGTTTCCTCAAATGTAACAACAACCTACAGTAAAAGCCTGATATAACCAGTTAGCTCATAAGGAATGCCGTGGGCCTAATCCCAACTAAAGTGTTATAAACATACTCTGGTATCTTCCAATAGAATGTAAACTTCTTGGGTGATGGGACTATTATGTCTTTGTCTTAGTACCCCCAGGGCCTAGCTCAGCACCTGACACACAGTAAGAGAAACTTCCTGAATTGAACTGAATAATATTTTTTAAATAGCACTGAATCATTGAAAAAAAACAACAACCCACAAAATGGTATGATTTGTCATATATATATTTATATAAATATAAATATATATGTATATTCTATATATATATATATATAACATATATAGAACACACACACACACACACACACACACATATATATATATATATATATATAAAGTTAGAAGGGTCCATTTCCATTGACCACACTCCAACCTGAGTCCCAAGACAAGCACCCACAATGTGATAAATATTTCTCAATATAATAGTGAATACTTCCATGATGTCTTAAGGTTTACAGAGTACTTTGAAAAGATTAGCTCATTTACTCCATCATCTCCCTCTTTCAAACACACTGCAATTTAGTCAATATATTTTCATTCTCTTAAAAAAGTCAAAAGGGGAAGCTAGGTGGTGCAGTGAATAGAGCACCGGCCCTGGAGTCAGGAGCACCTGAGTTCAAATCCAGCCTCAGATGCTTGACACATTTACTACTCATGTGACAAGTCACTAAACCCCAATTGCCCTCAAAAAAGCAAAAAATAAAAATAAAAAAGTAAAAAATCAGAATAATTAAATATGTATAAATAATATATATAGTAACACATTTCTAGAAAACTTTAAGTTTTGAAAAATGCTATGCCTATTTTATTCATTTAATCCTTGTGCCAACTTTGGAAGGTAGATACTATTATTATCCCCACTTTACAGATGAAGGCACTGAGGACAAAAGGTTAATAGATTTGCCCAGGACAAACAAACAGTAACAGTTTGAAGTCTTCCTAACTAACTCAAGGCTTTTCCCCCTACTACTTGATGCTTCTCAAGGAAGCAGAAACAGAATATACACAATAACTATAGAAAGATAAAATAAAGACAATACTAAAAACATCTGTACTCAGATTAAAAACAATGATCAATCTTGGTCCCAGAGAACAAGGAAGAAAACCCACTTCCTTGTTTTGAGTAGAGAGATGAGGAGCTCTGTCTACAAAATATTATACATGCTCTCAGATATTACTGCAGTATTGGTCAATTTCACTTGACTTTTATTTTGTTACAAAGAAGAGTTCCTTTTAGGGCTACAAGGTAACTAATGAGTCTTTGTTTCAGTCTATATACACCATTAAAAAGACACTCACACACACAGCATTTCCTTAAGTGATTATTCACAGAATCCTAGAATTTCAGAGTTGGAAGGGACCTTGGAAAGCATCTCAGACTACCTATCCCTGAATGAGAATTCCTCTGCCTCATCTTTCACAGACTTTCATCTGAAGGTCTCAAGTGAATGGAAACCTTCTGATTGCTAGGAAATTTTTCCTCACAGGGTGCTTAAATCTGCCCCTCTGTCACATCTACCCATGGCAGGGCTTTCTTTCTGCCATCCAGATCAAAGTATAACCAGTCATCATAGGATGATGCCTTCAAGCAGTAAGTGGTCACATTTATCTTGAAACCTTCTCTTGACCCTCCTGTTCCAGAAAATGACCTCTGTTTCTCCTTTCTTTCATTGCCAAATTTTCCTTATTAAAGAACCCAATTTCTAATATTTTTTCACCTCACCCTTGAAAAGCTGGTCTACCCTTTCTTCGGATAGTCACTAGAGAATAACAATACAAGAAAATGCTGAGGACTATGATCTGAACTTGAAGAATCATGTGAGGGGGGAAAAAAAGCTAATCATTAATTACATTCCTAACCAACCAGTTATGTGAAATGTTGTCAACTCTGCTATTTAGACTTATGGAGGAGGGACAGAAAGACATGAGGATAACCCCCAAATCTTTTAAAATAACAATTAAAAGGTTCTTGTCACTTGACAATACATAGGTATATGGGTTTATCCAGTATTCTGAGAATCACTTCAGACAACATAATAAATCCATACTAGGAAGACCTGACTCAGGATAAATTAGGAAAGCATCTAAGTTCCCTATTTGGATTCTTGTACAATTCTTTGCAGCAAAATGATTTCTTATTCTAAAATTCTGCGAATCTGGAAATCGAATTCTCTCAGTAGAGAATTCTATCTAGAAGCAACTAACTAGAATTGACTCCTCTCAAACTTCCCTTGCAGAAGAGATACAGTGTTTAGATCTCAAAATAATTAGCCACATATGCAAAATAAGAGTAAATAGAATGTGAGTTATAAAGTTATTGAGTAGTGCAAAGAAGGGAGAAGGGAATACACCTTTATTGAGTGCTTACTATGTCCCAGGCACTTTGCTAAATTCTTCACAATTATTATTTTATTTAGTAAGGAGATAATAAGGACTAAATAGGAAGTGGGATGTTTTTTAAATCTTAGAATCACAAAAGCATAGAACATTGGAACTAGAAGGCCCCTAAGAAATTGTAATGGAAATGCAAATTTAAAGATCTTCCCTGCCCCTAGGCTAAAGTGCACCTGGAGACTGGGGTGGGAGGCTTGTTTTTCAGTAGATACTTCCTGACTGGGTATGGATGTAATGGTTGGACAGTTTGGAAATCTGTCTACTTGATGTTTCTGTCTTGATAATTATGCCTGTATACTTTGAGGTTCGGGGTGCTGACATTTTGCCCTGAACAAGGTAAACGATATACGTCTGACTGATTAAAGTAAGCTTGTTAACCCATTTTGAGTTGCCTTCCTTTATCAAAGCAGATCCAAGAACCTGTGTGAGCAGCCACCCTAGGGACTCCAGGGTGCTTTCTGCTACAAAATGGCGTCACGAACAGGATCTGCAGAGTAAAAGGAAAGTATGGGGGCTGGGATAATCATTTGTTTCCCAGTTGTGGTAGCTGTGACTCTGTGGAGCCATGGACCAGGAGAGAAGAGTGGCCTGCATGCAGACTTCGCTGAGCTGAGAGCAGGAATGGTGAGCTGCCTGAATCGGGACTTGGGCAGAAGCCAGGAGCGGCTGCTGCCTGTGGGAGGAGAAGGAGCCCAGGAGTTCGGAATTCAGCCACAGGAAAAGATAAGAACTGAGCAGCAAAGCATGGGCACTGAATGTGTTTCCTGGCTGCATCCCACAGTTTGGGACCCTGGGGGAGGATGGACTTGTGACTATGGTGGGTGGGATGAAGTGCCTTGGATCCCCAGGGACCCCACCTTGTTGGTTTTGTTGCCCAGCCCCCTCTCTGTGCTTGGAGGCAGGAGCTAGAGCTGTGTGAGGGGAAGGATACCCCTCCCCCCCCCAGAGAACTTTATTTGAACTCTTGTTTTGAATTGAGGTAATAATGCTATGTACTTTGTGTTTGTTTAAGGCCCAGTGGCCACTTTGGTAACTTTAGTTCTGTACCTTGAAAATGTGACCTAAGAGATGTTTAGTGCTAATTCGAAAGTAAATTGTCTATGGCTATGGGCATGAAAGATCTTGGGGCCGAATGTAATAGGAATGCAAATTTGGAAGATCTTCCCTGCCCCTAGGCTAAAATGCACCTGAAGCCTGGGGAGGGAGGCTTGTTTTTCAGTAGATACTTCTTGATTGGCCAGTGAGTCAATAAGGTTGTTACATTCTCTGAGCCAGGAGAAGGCTATATAAGCCCTGATGTGTAGCTTTGTTTTGGGACTCACTTTGAGAAGTGTTCTGTGATTTGATCTGAATTCTGGGAAGCTGTTATTGAGAGTCCCCCGGCTTTGAAAAACCCAGATGTGGAAACCCAGATGTTGACTGGGTATGGATGTAATGGCTGGACAGTTTGGAAAGCTGTCTACTTGATCTGTTAGTGTCTTGATAATTCTGTCTGTATATTTTGAAGTTTGGGGTGCTGACCTTTTTCCCCTGAACAAGGTAAACGATATATGTCTGACTGATTAAAGTAAGCTTGTTAACCCATTTTGAGTTGCTTTCCTTTAACAAAGCAGATCCAAGAACCTGTATGGGCAGCAAACCCTGAGGACACGCTTGGGCTGCTACAGAAATCTAAGCTCCTCATTTCATAGATGAAGAAAACTGGGACCCAGACACTCACCCAGAATCTTCCTATTGAAGCCAATGTAAAGCGTCTTCCAAAACTCTCCCTTAAGATTAGCATGGGGCATTATGTCTATTCTCCTGCAATTCCATGAGCTCTGGAAGGGTCCTTGCACCATATTTTTATTCACTCCTCCTTGCACTTTTACATTCATCCCATGGCCAAAGGATATTGACAATCCACATTTATGATTTTGCTGTGAGTCTGAGCCTGGTGGTGGAGTTGAATAAGGTTAATCCACCAGATGGGGCTGCTCAGGACCAGTCTAGTCTGTACTTCACAGAAATAGAAGAAAAAAAGAACATCCCTGTTTGCATTTGCAGTGATCTGGGGGGCAGGGAAGGCAATTTGCACACATAGTCAAAGGCTTTAGGATGGAATTAAGCTAAACTACATGGAGTTGTCTGGCATTTCTTTTAAATGTCCTTGATTTCCAAGTAACTCTATTCTAATCAGAAGCTATCTTCCAGAGAGTTTTGAATGCAGATTAGAAGCTAATGAAATGAAAATAGTGGAATGAAAGATCCAAGCTGTAGAGATGAAACAAGACAAATAAAGCAATACCTGAAAGGCTGTCTTACTGTCAGAACGATGGTGTTGCTGAGGGAAATGAAACGGCATTCTCTAGTAGCCAGAAGAATTACTCATCCTGGGTAGTCCTTCTAGTACCAAAGGAAACACTCTTCTCCTCAGAAACTCTGCAATCCCAGGTGATCCCAGTCTAGCTTTTCCCTGGAGCCCATGGGGAGAAGAAGGAGCTTCCCAGCCCCTTGTCATGAAGAAGATGAGGGAGAGTCACAACAGCCACAGCCTGAGTTACATGAATAAATGTGCAGCCTGTGCCTTTACCCTAGAAAGAGACTATGTTCTTTTGAAAGTCAAAGCCATCTAACTGACTCACCTCTAATCTATGGTGACTGGGAAGCAACATCATCAACTTCTGAGCCCTCACAGTGCTGATTAGTTGGAAAGAGCTAATTTCACAATATGAGCATCATTAGCATCTTATTCTTAGAAGCCTCCAAATGGAGGAAAAGTCCTCTAAAGAGGTGCAGTAGCATGGGGCTTTGGTCTGAAGATGAACTAAGGTGCCAAAGAATCAATAAGTGAATGACCACTGCCTTACTCTCTGTCCACCTCTGTGTAATCATTGTTGTTTTCCTAGAATGTCACAAAGGTGTTTCATGGAAACTCCCTATGTCGTTGAAGGAACCAAAATATCCCCTTGGAAAGAGGGAGGGAGAAAGGGTGCAGGTATGAATTGTCAGTGCCTGTAATGGCAAGTACAGAAGTGGTTCATACCTTGTTTCAGCTACTGAATTAACACCTTGTTTCAGTCTGTTAAGAAACAGAACATGTGAACTCCTGGGGAGGAGCTAATGACTATATAAGGAGAGCCCCAGGGCTAGAGAAAGCAGGAGCTGAAAAGAGGACTCAATCCCCTCACTCTGTCTACTCTGAGTTGATGTTTGGTTGTGACACTTTGTACAGAAGCCCTCGGACCTTACTGGAAGCCCTGAAAGAGGATATTCTGGTTGTATATTTACAGAAGTCCTCGAGGAGGGTTTTGGAGGTCCTGGGACTTTACTGATAATTTGTGCTGACCTCTTGGACCTTGTTTGTGGGTCTGTGTTGATGATTCGTGTTGAGTTCTCAGACCTTGTTGGTGAGTCTGAGTTGATTTCACAGGCAGATTGTAAATTGTATGATGGTGCTGGCAATGTGCATAAATAATACTGTGGCTCTGTTAAGCTTTGTCTTCCTAGAAACAGGAACTGTGAAGAACTTCAGGTGGACTGGACACTGTGAGCTTCAATATGGAACTGGATGAAGAACTAGACAAGGAGCTGGACAAGGAACTGGGAGCTGCCTGCCTTTGAACCCAGCTGACAGTTGGAGCTGGGACCATGGAAGACGAACCATGGAAGCTGAGAGCCAGCCTAGAGTCAAGCTGAAAGAAGACTTTACTTGGATACTGTGTACTGACTGAGAAGATTATGATTTACTGTAACTTAGGGGTGGATGACCCGTGTATTTTCCACTACTCCTAAAGAGGTTACTGAGTAATGACTGATGATTGAATAGTGACTGATGACTGAATAGTGATTGATTTGTAACTTAGCATGCCCCATGAGTGGAGAACTTTGACTATTGTATTTTGTGACCCTTAAGGAAGCAAGCCTCCTTAAGGATGATTGAATGATTGAGTTACTAAATGATTGTACTTTGTTGAAAACTATTGTGACCATTTTAGTGAAAACTCTGTGGCCATTTTAGTGATAAGTCATTGTGAATGCTGTGTTTTGATTTTCTGTGATAAGTTGTAACATTGTAAATGCTATACCCTGATTCTCTGTGAATGTTTTTGCTCTGATTAGTTATTGAATAAACAGAGTGTTCACTATACTATATAACCAGAATCTTGAAAGCTGCTCACAGCAGCAGTCCTCTGGAAAGCTGCACATGTGTGGCTTTACAGTGCCCTATAAATGTTAGTGCCCTGGGGCAAAGCTCTGGTTGATCACATCCCAGTTACAGTCCTGTCTCTCAAAGAATAATTGATAAACCATCTTTCAATAAACAGACATGCTTCTTAAAGAAAATTGTGGATTTTCCATGAAATTTTGGATCTAGAAGGAAGCTTAATCACCTAATCAAATGCCTTCAGGAATTATAGGAAAGCAATGTTCAAACAGAGACAGCTGCTTTCCCAAAGTCATTCCAGTCACTGAGGGAGAGAATGTGTTTGATTCTTAACCTAGTGTTCCATTGTGCTCATAAAACCACATAGCAAACCACTCTGGTAACAATCTAAACTCCTCAACAACACAAATGAGAGACCCTGTGTAAATAGCAGCAAGGTACACAGTCTTATGTACAATGACAAGCACAAGGTACATTTAGAAATACATACTGATATAGCCATGAGATTTATACAATTTTACATTGTGTTATTAAAAGGAAGGCATAGTTCTAATCAACATTCTAATTGCTTCAAGAATTCAGAGAGCAGCTAGGTGGCACAGTGGATAGAGTGCTGGGCTGGAGTCAGCAAGACCTGAGTTCAAATCCAGTCTCAGACACTTACTAGTTGTGTGTCCTTGGGCAAGTCATCTAACCCCAACTGGAGTGGGAGAGAGAGAGAGAGAGAGAGAGAGAGAGAGGAAGGAAGGAAGGAAGGAAGGAAAATTCAGTGGAAAGAATGCTAGATCTGGAAACAGGATCTGAGTTCAAATCCTGGTTTTGTTTTATTACCTATGTGTGACCTTGGACAAATCACTTGGGTTTTCTAGGCTCAGTTTCTTCATTTGTAAAATTAGGGTGTTGAACTAGATGATTTCACTTATTTAGGGTTTTTTTTATTTTTTTACAAAGGGATACATATTTTGAAGAAAAAACAAAAATCACTCTCTGCCTCAGTTTCCTTACTTGTAAAATGGGCATAATTATAACATCTACTTCCCAGAGTTGTTAAGAGGATCAAATAAGATGATATTTGTATAGTACTTTGCAAATTAAAATGCCATATAAATTAAATTGAAATGTTATATAAATGCAAGTTATCATCATTATTATAACAATTGAGAAAGATCAAGAAGAAATAAGAAACTAGAGAAGAGAATATCAAACTCTGAGTGGAGGAGAAAGGAGAGGAGGAAAAATATTGGGGGGAAAGGGTACACAAGCATATGTTGCGGGGAAATGAATTGAGTGGAACTCTTAAGGTCTAAGTAAGGTTTGATCTTTCCCCAGAACCAACACTCAAAGGGATGTCTATCCCTCTACTGCCACCTTCAGGACATTCAGAATTCTGTTTTCAGTTTAACTATATGCTTTTATTAAACTTTATTTTATTTTATATATTATTAAATCTTTTTGTTTCACAGACCCCTCTGGTAAAATGTGGTAAATCCTATGGAAGTCTTCCCAGAATTACATTTTAAATGTGTCAAATCAAATACATAGAATTACAAAGAAAATCAGTTCTAGTGACATACAATTATCAAAACATTGGGGTGAAAACAAGATCAGAGGCCCCAGATTAATAATCCCCTACATCTAAATTCTAAAGGCACATATAACCCATTCCCATGATTTTTCCTTCCATATCTAGTTATAACTCTCCTAGTTATAACCACAGCCAATGGGAATTCTCGAAGATGTGGAGGTTGGGCTGAGATTTAAGGGACTGAATTTGGGTGGAAGAAGGCAAGAAAACAGGAGACACAAGTTTAAACTCCTTGCAAATAAGGATTGTTTCATTTATTGAATGCGTATTCTCAGTGTTTTGCACAGTGCCTGACTCATAAAAAGTACTTGATAAATGCTTGTTGATTTGGTCAATTGATTGAATTTGGAGATATGGCATTGCACTGTAAGTCATGGGACAAGGGACAGGGACATTTGGAAAACCACACCAATCTATATAGTGAACCTTTGCATTTGGGCTTTGCATTGGCCATCCTCCACAACACTGGCAAAGACTTTTTGGTGACCATTTATCTCCCTGTTTTATGCCTTGCTTGATATCAATAATTAGAGAATTATCAAAGTTAAATCTATTGTTGCATTTGTCAAGGAATCTTGTATGTTTTTAACATAGATGTAGCAGGGATTTGTTTTTCCTTTATCTTCCAGCAAACTGATATAATCACAGAAAATAAGAGGTAGATAACAGGGGTTTTGTTGTGTGTTGTTGAGTCTTTCAATCATGTCTGACTCTTTGTGACCCCATTTGGGGCTTTCTGGATAACATAAGGAGAAGTTAACCAACTACAAAGTCTTACTAATACCAGTTATGCCTACAGATACACAAAATGACTTCCTTATCTCAGTTCTTTAACATCTTTGTTCTGAGGTACTATCACAGTTTCCCCACTTGTAATCTCAGTTTTAGGCCTCTTCATGTCTCAATTTGGGGATAAGGTAGTCTTGTCTATAGTTGCTTCCTTTTGAATTTTGTGGAGTTTAAAAAAAACAACTTATCATGCATTACATATGTCCTGCTTCCTTCATGACTCTTTATCTCACATACACACATAGGTCCACAAGACTACTAATTTCCACTTCAAAAACTGGTAAGTTCCATGCAAAATTCTTTAAAAATTCTGCCTTTTAGCAAGAAAATTAAACAGAGAAATTTAGCTAATTTATAAAATATTTTTTTAAATACCAAACCAAAAAACCTAGCCTCATCTATTCACTAATTACTGGTCCACTAAGTAGGAATTAATAGACAGAGGTTGGAGCAGTGGAAATAGGTATATCTTTATACTTTCTGCATTCTGGCCATAATTTATACCATTTTTCAGAATTTGTGAAAATTTTCTGCTCCACCTTGACATTCCTTGGGGCTTCCTGACCACAGTTTGTGTCCATGGAGCCATGACGGAGATCTTCTCACTTCAACTAAGTGAGAACAGTAGGGTTCCTCTGTTAACTCCCTCTCATGGATTAATGGTTCTGGGCTCCTTGATAATTACGCCCAAGAAATCTGAGCCACTCTCAGGAATACAGTAGATGATAGTTCCAGGATTTGTTTAATTTTGCTCATACTGATTTTTTTTGATTGAAGAAATGTCTTCCCAAAGCAAAGACTTGAAATGATTTAGGACTGTTAATTGGACATGGCAGAGTATCTTGGATGCCCTAGATGTAGTCAGTAGATATGGATTTGAGAATCTCTGTCTTTTAGGCAGGCCAAACACTCTACGTCACGTAGGAGCTCTCATGTCACTGGGTCCCAATATCTTGTCTGTAAAATGAGGAAGTTGAACTAAATGACCTCTAAGGTCCCTTTGGGCCCTAAATCTGTTTCTTTGATTCCATAGTACCCGCTAATGGAACTTGGTATATATCCCTTCGATATGGGGTGACTTGGATGGAAGGCACTATCCACAGTATCCTCATTCTGTTTCTTCATAATTCATGGGTTTTATGTAGTTCCTCATGCTAGCATTTAATAGATGACCTCATGTATTTTCCTACTAAGACAAGTCAGCTTTGAGCAGCAAAAGAGTTAAATTTCCCAAAGTGTAATGCAAGAATAAAATGGCAAAGCTTGTATCCCACCCATATTCTTTATTATTCCTTCTCATTCTCCTCACATTCTCAGCAATCCAAAGGGATTCCATTCATACTATGATATAAACCATGATGCTATCATACTACGATATAAGTTCCCATCAAACTGGTTCATCATTATGTATCTTAGACACTGTTGATGGACTATGAATTGGGCCCAAAATTAGAGAGTAGATTGCATTTAGGAAATTGACACCAAACTCTTCCTCAAAAATGGGGGCCACTCCTTTAGCTGGCTACTTGAACTGAGAGGCTGGGGTCCACAGAAGGTGGCTGACTATTACTTTCTTCAGGCTTCTATGAATGACCATAAGGGGCGAGTCTTTTAACACCACAGTTCCTAAGTTCTCTCTTGCGTGTTTCCCTTTCACATCAGTCAGCCAAGCTTCAATCAGCTTTTAGAAAGGATGTTTATAGTATAGCAAGAAGAGTTGATACACAACATTACCCTTACCCCCAAACCAGGGACGCACTTTCTCCTTGTATACACAAGGACCCTAGAAAAGTGGGCTCAAACAGAAAGTAAGATTGTAGTGACGTATATGTGTAGAGAATATGAGCGGCCAAAGAGGTACCTCCCTACTGCTGGCCCTGGAAGTCATTTCCCCCTTAATGAAATCTTCATGAAGTTAGCCTTACATGTAGATCCCTCCTGGGCCAGACCTCTGTGCTGGGCTTTTTCCTTGCAGGGCATGACACTCCAAAGAAAAGATAGTTGCGCTGCCACCCAAAAGTCTCTCCAGATCTGTCAGATGAGTGCCCAAGCACGTCCCATGACAATATTGCTGCTTGATCCTGCCCCAACTTGTGTGACTGCTGCTGGTAGACTATGCTAATGACTTTGTTTGATAGTGAGACCTCTGGATCTCCCAAACTGCTACGTCACCTAGGAGCCCTCATCTTCAAATGTGCATTCGCCTAAGATGAGAAAAGAAGAAACCCAAAAGAAAGGGAGGTGCTATGTGCCCATGGACACAGCATGGTTAGGTGGGGGGAATGTGGCCAGCTGCCTCTCTCCCACCCAGGAACTGAGATCACTTGGAGCCACCCGGGAAAAAGCCTGAGAGATGGGCAGGTCAAATCTTTTGTATACATATTCCATTCCAGCAATTCTCAGCAACTCCTGAGTCATTGATACTTCCAGCTCCGTAGCCAATTAGAAGACTTTATCCTCATATGGTACCAACCTCTGAATCACTCATGTCTGGAAACTGGTTCACCAAAGCTTCCACATGGTTGTACTGGAAGCTGGCAAACAATATCTGCATATGTTCTAAGGACTAAACCTTCATCGGACAGTCTCACTGTATTAACACTGATATTCTACTGGTGATGCTCTCTGACAAAAAGGCATGAATACCAGAGTCTTTGAAGAATTAAAGTGGGAGGTCACCTAAAAGGTAAAGGAAAGAGGAGGAGCAAGCATGTGACCATGAGTTGATTATAACATATTACCAGTGAAGAATGGTATAGAAGTATAGCTATCATTTTGTACCTATGTATAGCTAGCATTTTTATGGTTCCTTAAGAGTTGCAAAGCTCTTCACAAATATCTCATTTTATCTTCCCAGCAATTCTTACAGATAGGTTCTATTGTTATCCCCATTTTACAGATGAGGAAACTGAGGCAAATTAAGTGACTTGCCCTGGGTCACATAGCTAGGAAGTGTCTGAGCCTGGGTTGGAACTTCCTGACTCTAGGTCCAGCACTCTAAGCACCCTACCACGGAGGTGTCTGAAGCAACGTAGAGAATAGTTTCAGAGAAATTAGCAAGAAAGGAGATGGTCAGTTAAAGGGCAAGAGTGATGTATGACAAATGGACAGCCTTGTGCTTCAATGGCATCTGGGCAAAGTCAAGATAGTGAGAAGGTCACCATCACATTGGGTGGACCACCAAAGAGGATTTCCAGGAGAACATGTACAAGAGTCACATGAAATGAAAAGGCATATATACATATACCAAAATATGCATTATAAACTGCACCATTGGCAAAGGAATGCCCATTACTGAGGCCAAAAGTCTACTGAAGTACTTAAATATCGGTTGACAGACTTAAAAAGGCAGCAAGAAAGAAGGCCAATGGTCTTAGGCTCATGCCATGTGAGGATCTGTTGAAATCCAGGACCTTTAATCTGGAGATGAGAACGTTTTGGGGGATCTGAGAATGACCTTCAAGCATGTCAAGAACAATCATATGGAAGAAGGATTATACTCTTTCTGTTTGCAGCCAGAAGGCACAGTGAGGAGCAATAGGGAAAAAGCTACAAAGAAACAGACTTAGTTTTAATGTAGGAATAAGACAAGTATGCCCATGCAAGATATGTACAGGTCTATTGGCTTCTTTAATTGCATAGACATGGCTTACAGGTGCATGGATAGATACTTCTGGAATCTCATGTACCCTTAGCCAAGGGACAGTGCAATTTCTGCCTTGAGGGGGGTAGTGGAGGCTCCCCAGAGCTAGGCACTTGCTTATTCCCTCACCTCTCTCCAAGAGAGGTCAAATTCTATCTGTCTAGCTCCTCAAATATTCCTGAGCTAGCCTAGGGGTACAGGTCTAGTTCAGAAAGTACTTCCCTAGTCACTTTTAAAAGGGGAGACCTTTAAAAGGTAGACCTTAACTTAGACTCTCCAGTTTAGCTTCTTCCTACCAGACACTGATTACTCAAAAGATGATCAAAATTGGGAAATAGGGAATAAAACCATTTATCCATGCAAACAGACAAAAGTTGGAGAAGTTATGTAGATACAGCCTATGCTAAAAATATACAAGAGTGAATGAGCTCTTTATCTGGGAGCAAGATGAGGTCTCTTCTCAAACCAAGAGAGGGGACTCAACCTAACCCATAGGGGTCTATTTTAGCAGTCTCTGGGGAGACAAGCTGGAAATCAGGAATATGTTTGAGAAGCCATCTTCCCTCACACTTGAACACTTTCTCTCTGGCTCTCTCTGTCTCTGTCTCTCTTGGGGGGGGGGGGGGCGGAGAGTATCTATCTGTCTGTTTGTCTCTCCCCAAAGAGTTTGTGGGAACTAAACATATCTCTCTCCCAGAGTCTCTGCTACTAACTTCATTGCTGACAGAAATCTGCAGCATTATGCACTCAACATATGCTGTCAATGAGGAGTCATATCTCTTTCCACACACACAGTCATGTTGCAAAACACCCCAGGTTTGGTTGGAAGCCAAGTTACATACAGAAAACTTCCTGTCCATTACAGTTTTCCAAAGGTAAGATTAGCCGTCTTGAGATGCAGTGGTTTCCCCCTCACTAGATGTCTTCAAGCAAAGACTGAATGCATATTTGAAGGGTGTATTCTTGTTTCTTGTTTAGATAAGAAAAGACTAGACAAACTTTAAGATCCCTTCTCATGCCAAGAGTCTGCAAACTCATGTTCCTCTTGTATTTCTATGTTCCCCCATTTTATATTTAAATATAACAGACATTTAAAAACCAAGTAGAAGACTTTATATTTAATCTGGACAATTGTTGGTGCTGGGATCATTTTGGATACTAGTTCCTTTATCCAACTTATTGGTTATCTCCCTCAGCTTTGACAAACATGCCAACTATCCTGAATCCAAATAACTAATAAAAATATGGGACAGCAAATGGCCAGGTTCCAGAATTTCCAGATCAAGGAGAAAATATTACAAGTAGCCAGGAAGAAATAATTTGGATATTGTGGAAACGCAATCAGGACAACATAGGATCTGGCAGCTTCTACACTGAGGGATTGAAGGGCTTGGAATATGAAGGAATATAAATGTGTGTGTGTGTGTATATACATGTATGTATACATACTTATATATGTCTACATAGGAGGGCATGTGGACATATGAATACATATGTGAATGTGTGTATATATGTGTACAGGTATACATAGACAGAGGGCACAGGACCAATTGAATAGGAAGGGATGATACTTAAAAGGTGAAATTAAGAGGTAAGAGAGGAATATAATGAAAGGAGATGTGGAGAGACACAATGGAGTAAATTATCTCATATAGAAGAGGTAAGGGAAAACTGTTACAATGGAGGGGAAGAAGAGGAAGGCAAAAGGGAATGGGTCAACCTTACTCTCATTGAATTTGGCTTAGGGAAGGAATGACATACACACAAAATAGGGTATCTCACCCTACAGGAGAGTAGGGGGGGAAGGGGATGAGAGGGGGATGATGAAGGGGAAGGAAGGTTGGGGGGGAGGGAAGTTAGAGGTACACACTTTTGAAAAGGGACAGAGTCAAAGTAGAGAATAGAACAAGTGAGGGTGGGGATAGGATGGAGGGAAACATAGTCAGTCTTTCACAATATATTCACTACGAAAATGTTTTGCATAGCTACATGTGTACAACCTATATTGAATTGCCTGTCTTCCTAGTAAGGGTAGGTGATGAGGGAGGAAGAGAAAGAATCTAGAATTCAAAGTTTTAAAATCAAATGTTTAAAAATATATTATTATCATTATTATTTACATGTATTGGGAAATAAAGTATACAGGCACTGGGGTACGGAGATCCATCTTGCCCTACTGGAAAGTTGGATGGGGGAATGGGGGAGGATATCGGAGAGAGCAGATTGGGGGAGGGGGTATACAGTAGAATAGAGGTTTTGGGGTGGTGGGTAGGGGAAAAATGGGGAGAAAAATTGTAACTTTGAGTTAAATGAATGATGTAAACTAAAAATAAACATAAAATTTAATTTAAAAACTATATTGGCTTTACTTATTCATGAATAATAAATATTACTTCAATTACTTTCTTATAAAAAGAAATTGCTTCATGTTTAAGCCTACTCTTCTTGGTCCCAGTACTATCATGGCGAGTGAGCTCTTGGGGTGTTGGGGAGAAGATATTCTTGCATTCCTCTGTTTTTGCTCTATCTTCTTATATCCTTTTCTAAGAACTCATTGATGTTAATTGTTAAATGATACTGAGCTGCTAATCTCTGGTGATTGGTATTGGGGAGGACACCTAAGAATGAGGGTTGAAGCCAATAGCATTTAGAGAAAGAAACTCTCAACCTCTCAGGGAATATCCCTAGGGCCCTAATGCAGATATCTAGCCAAACTTTCTCTGGGAAACCCAACTCATCAGTGTAAATGGGAATTGAAAAAAGGATCACCTGAACTCTTCAGAACAGTCTTGGAGAGTAACCTCTCTTCCTTTCATAGGTTACATGTAAAATGGGAGTAATAATATTAATCATCCTGGAAACCACCATTGATACCACCAACAGCAAATGGCACGTACCCAGTTGGGCTGAAGAAGCAAGGCATTCTGAAGGACAGACAAAGAGCAGCACATACCAGAGTTTCAATATACCGTCACATCCCCACAACTATAAGGATTAAAAGTGTTTTGCTTGATTCCAAAGAAAACATAGGAGTAACAGGTTAAATTTTCAGGTGGGTATAGACATAAGGAAAAACTATTCTGCCTATCAGAGTTGACTAAGTGGCAAGGGTTGTCTCATGAAGTAATGAGTGCTCTATCACTGGTGGTCTTCAGGCAAAAACTATAAGACCACTCACTAAAAATATTGGAGAAGAGATTCCTGCTCAAGTTTGGTTCCTTTCCTCTCAGCTAGTGTCAAAAGTATGTGAGATACAACTATGGGATCGAAATAATTTTATTAATAAAATACATATTTCCTCAAAGCATAAACATAAGATGAACTAATTCTATAGTAACCATTAATGGAGGCATTAGACTATGAGCTCCTTAAGGGCAAATACTGTCTTTTGCCTTCTTTTGGATTCCCAGTGCTTAGCACAGTGCCTAACACACAGTAGGTACTAAACAAATGTTTACTGATTAATTGAGTCTGATATAGAAAGTGGCCAAGAGCAGATTCAGTTTACTGAATCTGGATTCAGTAAATTCAGTTTTAAAAAATATTTCCACAACTGCACTGTAATATTAATTGGTTTCCTTTGTAATTCTATTTATACATTTAAACACATTATTCTGAGGTGTCTATCAGCTTTGCCTGACTGCTGAAAGAGTTCACTAAAAAAAATAAAAATAAAAAGGCTGAGAACCATTGACCTTGAGAGAATTTATTGCCCATAACAATCCTGCTTGGTCTCTGAACATTAGGTAACCCTTCATGCCAGTTATTAAAAAGATATGAATTAAGTCCCTTCACACAATTTCCTACTAAGACAAGCAGACTTATAGCAGCTTCCTTAAGAGTTAATTTTCTAAAATCACAGTGTAGCAAAGTGAGTAAAATTTTTTTATGTGAGTAAAATGAACATTGTAGTGAAAAATAAAATAATTAATAATTGAGACATCCTTAGAGTTAAAGTTATTTGCAAACAAAATAAAATGAGACAGACATTGTACACTTAATGAGGGAGCCCTTTGTGTGCCATTAAGCTTCATGTCCAGTTAATGAAGAACAATGGAACAAATTGTTGCTAATAGGAAGTAATTCATGAATACTAGCCTCTAAATACTGTTAGAATGTCTGTTCCATTCCAATCTTTGTGTTCTATTTTGGTTCTTAAAAGGGCACATTTTTTCACATGGAAAACTTGCATGACAAAGATCAGAATTTTTCTAATTCAGATGTGGGTGTATTTATCTGTTGACCCAGATAAATAGCTCAGGAGATAATAAGCAGAATTAAGATTAGCCAAGCACTCAAAGTAGATGTTTGGGCAAGCTTGGGGAATGAATGAAAGTCTATTCACTCAAAAAAAGCAAGAAGCTTCCCTGACAACATAGTGCAATAGATGCCAGATCCTGGATCAGCTTCATTTATATTTCCTGAACAGGTTCACACCAAACTTCACAATTACACAGACTTTGTAAAAGATTTAAACTACTCCCATTACCAGGAAACCAGATCAGCAGGAAATATATTTGACTCATTCTCTGTGAGACATTTCTCTGAATTTTAAAAGAAATGTAAGCTTGCATTTTTTTAAATGGGAGATTTTAGAAACAATTTCAAATTTTGTTTTGGTGCTGAACCCTAAAATTTATTTTAACTACATCTTGGTAACATGGTTCCCTGTAGCAAAAGAAGGCCTTATAGATTTACTCTACCTATGATGATTTGGAAATGGATTGTACTTAACATTGGACAATTTTATATGAACATGCTTTTGGAAATTTCTTGACTCCCACCTGTTTTTACCAGGATTGTACCAGTCTCTTGAACTAAGGAAAGACCATCAAAGAAGTATAATTGTTAATATTCTGTGTCAATCTCCCTACATATTTTGTTAATTTTATTATGCCTAAAATCACTCCTGGCACAGCAGTATTCTGATACAGTACACTTTATTTATTTTTTCTCATACATCTTTTTGGAAGCAGTGTGATAGCTTTAAAGAGTACAGGTTCTAGAATCAGAGAACCTAGATACAGATTCTTCCTCTCCTATTTACTACCTGTGTGATCTTGATCAAATCATTTAATTTCCCTGAGCCACAAGTTTCCTCACCTGTAAAATTAGGATATCAGACTAGATCACCTCCAGATCTATGATCCAATGAATTGCAATTTCCTTGGTGTGGGAAAACCTCAAGGTAGAAACTGCTTTCATCAATATAGAATATCAAGTCCTTTATAATTTATAGGCTTAGAGAGATTCATGGGGCACCTGAAGTGATTTGCTCACACAGAACCAATATGTGTGAGATCTGGATCCCAAAGTCGGTCCACTCTCCTCTACACCAGCAGTGTCAAACTCAGATAGGAACGAGGGTCATTTAACCATACATGAAGATCCCTGCTGGACCATCCAGCTGCCATAAGAAAGAGCAACAAAATCCAAGCCTAAAGTCTGGTCAATAGCAGGCTTTATTTGACATCATAAGTAAAGGTTTACCATGGGAGAGTTCTGAGAAATTATTTCTTAGACTTGGCTCACCCTCATCATCCTGGGTAGGATGGAATACATACTCTGTTTACTGACTTAGAAAACCACACATTAATATTATCTATGTTCTACTGTATTTTTATTATTTTTTGCTTTTTTGTTTTTGTAGGGCAATTGGGGTTAAGTGAGTTGCCCAATGTCACATAGCTAGTTTTTGTGTTAAGTGTCTGAGGCTGGATTTGAACTCAGGTCCTCCTGACTCCAGGGCCAGTGCTCTATTCACTTCACCACCTAGCCACCCCTTTTTATTTATTTTTTAAAAAATATTTCCCAATTATATTTTAATCTGATTCAGGTCTCACTCAGGAATGTTACTCCAGAATTGACTGTACATTTGACATCTCTGCTCTACATCATGCAAACTGATTTGGGACACAGGAATGGGGAAAATAATTGTATTTACATTCATCCAAAATTTTTATTTTTGTTTATGTTATATATGTTCATTAAATATATATATACATTTATATATATATATATATATAAATGGATTAATGAGAGTGCTGGAGAATGATCTAGCGCAGACTAACTCTGTGTCAGATTATTTTGGCCTGCTTGTCCAATGCAAGTGTCACTGATACTGAGGCTCCTTAAGAGTCTAGCCATTAAGGGGCGGCCAAGTAGCACAGTGAGTAAGAGCACCGGCTCCAGTGTCGGGATGACCTGGGGATCAAATCCAGGCTCAGATACTTAACACCACACCCAGAAATAACTGGCCATGTAACCTTGAGCAAGTTACTTAACCCTGATTGCTTTAAAAAAAAAAAAGAGTCTACCCATTAAGATGAATCTTTAATAAACTATTGCCTTTCTTTGGCTGAGAAAAGACTTGAGTTGAATTTATTCGGCAGGACCTGGAGCGCTGGTATTTTGAGGTCTCAAGCACCCCTACACCCTACCCTCATTATTTTTATGGTCCCTAGCTGGGAAACACTACTAATCTCAAACTCTTCTCCAGCTGGGACTGGAAAGTACAGAAGCCTCTCTCTCTCCCTATTCCCTTCTTGCTCTCCAAGGTGTTTTGTTTTGTTTTGTTTTGTTTTGTTTTGTTTGGGGGGCAGGGAAGCTAGACCTGATCTCTCAGGCCCCATTAGGTCAGACAGCTAGGAGGCTGTCTTGTATTCAGCCTGACACTCTCAGTTTCTTGGTCCAGTTTGGTTATGTTGAAGGACGTGGACCTGGGTGCAGCTTCTGAAGAATGCAGGACAAGGACACCCCATCTGGAAGTTCTGCCACAGATATTAGGAGGAAACTGCAGAAATTGGCAATGGAACCACAAACACCTCAGGCCCAATTACTGGAGATGGCCTTTGGAGTCTTTAATAATAGAGACCTGGTTGCAGCAGAGGAGAAAGAACAAAGGGAACAAACCATAGACAGAGAACATACTTGATTCTTGGCTGCTGCCATGGTCAGGAAAAGCCCCTCCAGGGGACCCCATTGGAGGAAGCCCAGTCACTTAGGCAGTGGGAAAACCTGCTTTCAATGCTACAAGGAGGGTCATTCCCCAGAGGGAACCCCAGGACCAATGCTTCTAGGATTGTGCCCATCGACCAGGAGGGGCATTGGAGGAAGGATTGTCCCTGAGGTTGGAAAAGTGGTAGAGCCACCTCCCAGTACCCTGTCCTCCAGTCTTCTCAAGACTTGGAGTGATGGGGAAGCATGGGACTTGGCAGTGCTTTCACTTCCTCCATTCCTCACCGAACTCTGGTCAAGCATGGAGGCTTAAGAGAAGGTTATTATGGCGAAGTTCTCTGTTCTAACCAATTGGTTCTACCCTCCCCTTGACCAGTCAGGTCAGGGGCATGGAAGGGGAAACTAAGGGATGTCTCCAGACATACCCAGTCCCCTGCCTACTTGAGGATCTGTTATTTGAACACTCCTTCCTTAGGCTCTTCTCTTGTTCTGTCCCCTTATTTGGGAAGGGACCTGTTGGTGAAATTGGAAAGCCAATTTTCTCTAGCTAAGCCTCCTAGATCCCCCATGTTCCCTCAGGAGTGTGGGAGATAGTTGAGTCAATTGTTTGAGATCAGGAAATTCCTAGGTGAGCTATTTCTGCCACCCCAGCATTTGTTTTTGACTCCTACATCATAAAGTATCCCCCATCATGGTCTATATTCAATTAAACCCAAGGCCTAGGAGGGACTGCAACCATTAATTGCTACTCAAGGCCCTGACTCATTCTGTCCAGGGGCCCAGACCACCAAGTGAAAGCTTTTGAGACTTTGAAAACTAAATTGACCACCACTCCAGCTTTACCCAATCTAGAAAAAACCTTTCACTCTCTATGATGATGAAAGGAGAGAACAGGCTTTGGGAATTGTTGCCTATTTTTGAAAACTATTAGATTCTGTGGCTGCTATTGCTTTCCATGTGTTATGTGACCATGAAGCAATTTGGAAAGGAAGGATATCTGACAGTGTTTTGGCCTTGCCATAGTCATCTTTAATTCTACCCAGGAAAATTGTCTTTATACCAAGGAAATTGTCATTTTTCTATACTTTTTGTGCCTGTTTTGGTCTTCATTTGCTTAATCTCCTTGCCAGTTTTGTATCCTTCAGGGTTCAAGCCATCAACTTTTGGATGACCACTAAGGCTATGCAAACCTCCAACTGAATCCAAGTTCTCCAGCCCACTGAACCTGGTGTCATCCACATTCCAGAGTCTGACCCCCTTGAATGTGAAATCTGACCCCCTTGAACAGGACCCAGAGAGGCAGGGACAGCTCTACAACCTCTGCCAGCAGGAAGCACTTTCAGAAGCTGAGACATTTGCCCTTTACCCCAAAGGAATTTGGGTCCCATTTGTTTGAGGGGGGAATTATGAGGTACAGGCTCTGGGAACCTCCTTGAACTCTGATTGAATCTTCCCATTTGATGAGGCATTGTCCTGAGGCCATGAGCCTTTCATTATAGTTAGGCCCAAATCTGTTACTAGCCTAGCCCTCCTTTGTCCAGCAACTTCCCACCCTTAATCATGAATTACTGGAATCCTACCTCATTGACTCATACTGAAGACCCTCTCCAAACTCCTCCCCTAGGCAACCCCTAGATTCCTCCTACAACCTTTCTGTATATAAGACCCCATCTTGCTTCCATGAGGTGTGAGAGAACCGGAGAATGATCTAGCACAGACTCACTCTGTGTCAGATTATTCTGGCCCACTTGTCCAATGTAAGCATCTCAGATACAAAGGCTCCTTAAAAGTCTACCCATTAAGGCAAATCTTTAATAAATCTTGCCTTTCTTTGGCTGAAAAAAAAATATGGATTGATCACTTACTGTGCGCTATGCTAGTTATACAGGGGACACAAAGAAATATTCTTCAAGGAGCTTAGCAAACATTTTCTTCCTCAGAAGCAGACCTCAGAACTACACCCCAATTCATTCCATCCTGATTGGGAATGTAAGGATGCTCATAAGTTGACTGCCAAAAAGAAGTAGGTGGCAAGCCTTCCTTTCCCATCATTAGTCTCTAACATAACACGCATGATCTCATTTAATCCAGACAGAATGTTTCCCTGGTCAGTGCTTGATTGTATCTTTGCTGTTTGGTCAGCCACAGGCTTTCCTCTGTTGGGCACTTTGTGATCTCTGGAATACATCAAAACCCGACTTCACGATCACAGCCATCTCTAAGTCCCACACTAGTCATTCTCCTTCTGTGCCCTCTCCTCCACAGTTGCTAAGCAAGTCCCTAATAAACTTCATGAAGCAGGACAGCCAGATGCTATGAGAGAAAGCAACAAAACCCTGGCCTGAAGTCTGGCCAATACAAGGCTTTATTAGACAACAATCGCATCAGTAGTTGTTGGCTACCACAGAGTTCTGGGAAATTATTTCCTAGACTTGGCTCACCCTCATCATTCCCTTCCTGGGTAGGATGCAATACACATTCTGTACTTCCATAAAGTCTTATATAGTCAGAGATTTTTCTGATTAACTAGCTTAAATTCAAGGGGATGGGGAGGGGGCCAAAATGAGGGCAGAGAATGGCTAATAGTAAGTGAGCCACACACAGCAAACCTTCAAAGTTGGGCAGATCTAGACCTAGCTGCACAACCAGCAAGTTGTGTGAGCTCAGGCAAGTTATTCTCTTATAATATTTCTTCATTTGTAAAATAAACAGCATACAGATCTGAACCGAAGCTCTTCAAACATCCTGCTGCAAACCTGCAGGATTAAAAGAATTTGTTTTTTTAAAGGACAGTAGGGTAGTATGCATTATTGTTACATAAACTCACCTGTAAGGTGCAACTATAGGATTGAAATTTCAGTAAAATAAGATCTTTATTACCTAATCTAAGTGCTAGGGGACATACTTCCTAGAGGGAGCTTTAAAAATGTGTAGAGAGACAGAGACAGAAATAAATGAATTAAATGGTTCTTATCCAAGGATGGAGGGAAGAGTGCCAGACTGACCTAGGTTCAAATCCCACTTCTGACACTAGCTGTTTTACCTAGAGCAAGTCATTTAACTTCTCTGAGACTCAGGTTCCATAGCTGTAAAATAAGAGTAATACACACAGTAATTTCATAGGGTTGTTGTAAGGTTCAAATAAGTTAATACATATAAAGCACTTTGAAATCTTAAAGTGATACATAAAAATCAATTATTATTGCTACTGTATTAGGTACACATTAGGTACTGTTGTCTAAATCACTGAAGGCTAGTGCGTGCATGAGATAGCTGAAAGAGAAAGTACATATGGGTTGTTTTGACAATGGCAGTTTCTATATACTCATTTGTGAGTGACTTTGTGGTTTTTCTCATGTACAAAAGAGGTATTAATGATCTTAGAGGAAAGAACAGAAAAAACAATACAGTTGACTTGTTATCCAAATCAGTCTGTCCATACAAATTTTTGTACTTTTGCAAGTACAAAGTTTCTTCCCAGGTGTGGCAAAGGCTCTAAGAAACTAGTGAAGAAAAATGTAGTTACTCTCTTGCCTCTAATTGTACACACTACATTTTGAGTTGAAGAGAAGAAATACTGTTAGTCAGATAATATGCGATAGAATGCATTGCTACAATGGTCTGTATGATTATAGTACTACAGATGCTGAGCCTGAAAGCACTTAGCCCTACAATCTCATTGTATGGTTGAGGAATGTGAAAACTAGAGAGGTTAAGTAATTTTTTCAAGTTCACACAGCTAGTTACTTGTGCAGCCAGGGATCACACAGTTAGTAAGCAACAGAGTCAGGATTTGAACCCAGGTACTCTGGTTCCCAAACCAATGGTGTCTCAACTGTATGTCACTGTCTCCCACTAATAGCCCTCTAAATAGCTTATGTTCTGAATTGTAGAGGCTTTATAGACCTAATTCAATCCTCTCACTATGCTAAAGAGGAAACTGAGGCTCAGAGATTGTGACATAGTTAGTGGCAGAGCTGAGATTTGAACTCAACTACTCTCTCTCTCTCTCTCTCTCTCTCTCTCTCTCTCTCTCTCTCTCTCTGTCTCTGTCTCTGTCTCTGTCTCTGATTCTGGGCTGCAGGAAAGTGGGATGAAAAGAAGAAACAAGGTAATCCTTAGTAAAGTCAAGTCAAAAGACCTGGGCCTTTATATGTTGTTGGCAGCCAACTATAGGTATTTGTTACTGACTTTAAAAGAACAAGGATGACCCTTGGAAAAATGACAAAGTAGGTGAACTTCAGTTAGCATCTCAAGACATACTTCTGCTAAATATAATTTATCTTTGCTTAATGACATGCTCTCTTCTTTGCAAAACAGCAACTAGGTATTTTTTTGCCAATGGGTTCATAGGAGAGAGTCTACTCTCTCATCTAGCTGATGTGCTCATTATCACAATAGATTTTCGGATATAAGGCACCTGCTTTTGTTTTCTAACCCAAAGAATGATTCTGGTGGTAAGAATTTCAGATCAAGTAGGAAGGGAGGGGGATGTCATAGCAGGACAGAAGGAGGAGATATTAAGGGGGGCAGGTACCCCTTAAATCACAATAACCCAAAGGATAGGCCATTCTCATAAGGTTTGGGTGCCTCCCTACTGCCACTAACCAGCTGTATGACCTCGAGCATGTAACTTTACCAGACTTAGTTTCCACGTCTATAAAGTGAGGAAGTTGGAACATTAAGATTGGAATGTAGATTGGAATGGAAGATTAAGAGCTCCCTGCAGCTCTAATATCTCATCATTCACACCCTGGGATCTTAACTTTATTAATCTAGAAGATAAGTCCTCACTTGATACATGCTTTGAAAGAATGTACTCACTACCTGGAGAATTCCTAGCACCCTGGGAAAACTATCTGTAATACATTTTGTACAAAAAATATCCACAGATCATTCATAATTCAAAATCTACCCCAATGTATGGAAACCATGTGAAGTTAACAATATCACTTCCCAAAGTAAGCTGTTTAAAATACTCTATCGGGGCGGCCAGGTAGCACAGCAAGTAAGAGCACCGGCTCCAGTGTTGAGAAGACCTGGAGATGGAATCCCGGGCTCAGACACTTAGCACCCACCCAGAAACACCTGGCCGTGTAACCTTGAGCAAGTTACTTAACCCCAATTGCTTAGGGGCGGCCAGATGGCTCAGCGAGTAAGAGCATCGGCTCCAGTGTCAGGATGACCTGGATCAAATCTGGGCTCAGATACTCAGCACCACACCCAGAAAAAACTGGCCATGTAACCTTGAGCAAGTTACTTAACCCCGATTGCTTTAAAAAAATTTAAAAAAAATAAAATACTCTATCATAGTCTAGATCCAACTAAAAAAGCTTTGAAATTTCACAAATAATTCACCTGAAAACATTTTAGTTATGCTGTAGAGAAGTCTATAGAAGTGACTTCGTCACAATTTCAGAATCATAAGAGATGTAAAAATGATGGTAAGGCTAACTCACTATCTCCTAGGAGGCAGAAAAAAAGATCTCATATCAACTTTAATATTAATTAAACCAAGAGAGTTCTCAATACACTCATTGTATGTCTTTAATGTAATGTATTAAAATCTCAGTTTGAAAGCTCTACAGGTAAAATTACTTGGAAGCCCATTCAAGACTTGTTTATACTAAAACCACCTCTACTGGCCATGCTTCCCTAGCATAGCTGAGGTAAGCCATGTAACCAGGCAAACAATAGCAGAACCAGTTCTTACACAAGAGGAAGTATGCCACTCACCCAATTACATGATTACAAATTTTTGGCAAGGAACTCTTAGATAAGATTGTCATATATCGTGTATTTCTGAGTGTTTGAACCAAAGTGGGTGGAGGGAAAAAGAAAAGAGACTTTTTTTTTAAACTTGGAATAAAAATTTACATGAAAACAATTATCTGTTTAGGTGGTTCTATGCTCCCATTATGCACATATACTCCCTCTACCAGATCACACATCTAACATCCTTTGTTGTCCTTTGTTATTCCTTTGCATTTCTTTGTTTTCCCTATAAATCCTTCACCAAAGCCCACTCAACATGATGGAGGCCTTCCTCTAGTGATGTTCCAATCTCAGAGGTACCAGTGTAGCACTTGGACTATCCATCTGCTTTCTCTCCTTCTCAATAGCCACCAGCCCACTTCCATTGCTGGCAACACAACTCACTGATTTTTTTTTTTAAATCTGTATAAGTATCTGCTTATCCATGAGCAGCTATTTTTAGAAGCAATAAACAAAGAGATACAGTGGCATAGCAGATAGAAAGCTAGCTTTAGTGTCTTAAAGACCTGGATTCAAGTTTGACCTATAATATATACTGTGGCATCTTGGGTAGGTCACATAACAACCTCTCAGTGCCCTAGAGTCAATGCTTCTTAAACTATGGGTCACCACCCTATATGGGGTGCTGAAGGGGTCACAAGTGAAAAAAGTTTAAGAAGCTCTGTCTAGGCAAATTTTTAAGTTAAACAACATTTGTGATCTTCATTGGTAGAGGGAATTTCCCCATTTAGAATTCCCAGAATACCAGTAAAATCATAGCTACTATTCCATCTTTTTAAAAAGCAATAATGCATGCAACAGAATATTTTCTTGAAATATAATAAACATTCAACTTGATCCTTCCTTTCAGGATGTATAGCCAGACTGAGGTGACAGTCTTCTATTCACAAACAGCAGTCTGTTCTGACTTTAAGTTATGGAATTACATTTCTTTTATTCATTTAGTATTTTACTTTCCCCCAATTATATGTAAAAACAATTTTCAGCATATGTTTTTAAAAATTTTGAGTTCCAAATTCTTTCCCTCCTTTCCACTCCCCTCACTGAGAAGGCAAGCAATTTGATACAGGTTATATTATATATGTGTAGTCATGCAAAACATATTCTCATATTAATAATATTGTAAAAGAAAACATAGACCAAAAAAAAGCCAAAATAAAGAAAGTAAAAAATTATGTTTCATTCTCCATTCAGACTCCAGCAGTTCTTTCACTGGGGATGGATAGCATTTTTCATCCTAAGTCCTTCATAGTTGTCTTGGATCATTGCATGAGAATAGCTAATTTATAGTTGATCATCTTATAATATTGCTGTTACTATACATATCATTCTCCTGGTTATACTCATTTCACTTTGCATCAGTTCATATAAGTACTTCCAAGTTTTTCTGAGAGCATCTTACTCAACATTTCTTATAGCACAATAGTACTAATAATCACACACTGTAACTTTTTCAGCCATTCCCCAGTTGATGGGCATCCCCTCAATGTCCAATTCTTTGCCACCAGAAAAGATCTGCTATAAATATTTTTGTACATATAGATCCTTTTCCTTTTTGTTTTTTTTTTAATCTCTTTTGGGATACAGACCTAGTAGTAGCAGAAATTATATTTCTTAAGGAACCAATAGTGATTAAAGAAAAATCCTTCTATGCTATATTTGTCCATAACTGACTTTAACCAGTTTAATTTGTACAACTGAAATTATTTTAGCAAATTATATTTCACTAAAGAAATATGCCTCAGAGGGACCCTGCCATCTATAGGAAGTTGGGCAGCCTCCATGACAGTGGCAAACATGTCTGTTTTTGGCAAACCTATTTCTATGGCAAACAAAAACAAGTATGTTTTATGCCCAGCTTCATCTTAATAACCAGTGTGGCATAACTATAAACACTAATTTAATTTCAGGTCATAGAAATAGAAGTAAACTACCCTGCTCTTGTCAGATCACACATAAAATGGGTATGAATATTATAAAATATTTATATTATAGAATATATAGGACATGTTATCATGTATTATTATCTCATATGTAAATGCTGTGATATTAGATAGTATACAGAAGATTATAAGATACTTAATTCTCAGTGTCACATCTTAGGTGTAATGTTGACAATCTGAAGTGTGTCCAAGGAAAGCTGACCAGGATGGTGAAGAACTGTAAATGGCATCATACAACCTTGGTTTGGCTTCCTTTTAAGTATTGTCTTCCTGTGATAGAAAAACATGAGCTCCCTGAGAGCAGGTACTATCTTTTTACTTGTATTTGTGTAACCAGGGATTTAAGCTTTTCCTAAGACTTTCTTCATTGATGGAGAATGATAATGTTCAATGCTCCATGTCTGTATGACCGACAAGAGCTTCGGATAAGAGGGATCCTGGCTTCTTTTGGTTCTACTTTCCAATGAGAAGAAACACACTTCCAATTTCTCTTCAATGAGATGTCCCTGAAGGGAGAAAAGAGCTCCAAGAGGAAGCCAACATGTAGAGGAGCTAGCAGCTAGCACCTTGATCATGTCCCTAAGCCAAGGCTACCAGAAGGAATTTCCTCTTGGGTCACAGCTAGGAGATTCTCTCTCTCTGTCTCTGTCTCTCTCTATATATCTCTTTGTCTCTGTCTCTGTCTCTGTCTCTCTCTCTCTCTCTCTCTCTGTCTCTGTCTCTCTGTCTCTGTCTCTCTCTCTCTCTCTCTCTCTCTCACACACACAAACACACAGACACACACACAAACACACACACACACACACATACACACACACCTGAGTTTACTTCCAGTGGGAGGGCTCATTCACTCTGTGTATTATCTGATACATGCTCCTCTGCATAACTTTTCTGATTTCTGTTTACTATCATTGCATAAATGGGTTTATTTGCTATTCACCATGTGTGGTCTTCATGTAACTAGCATTTGGTGGGAAAGAAACCAAGTCTTAGGGCTGGGTACTCTGCTTTCCCATTAAAGGCTAGCAACCAAGAGCTCAGCTTGAACCTAAAAATTATTTTCCTGAGACTAACAAAACTGAGGGTAGGAAAGATAAATATAATTCTCTCCCACTACCCTCCCTCTGAGGAGAGTAGATTGGCCAACCTCATGGCACCAATCTCCTGCTTTCCTCCAGGCAGGAATCAGTTTCCCCTGGAGAAGGGTGAATGGAAGAAACTCTAGAGATACATGTATTCATGCCTCCCTTTGAGGCACATCCAGACAGACATAACCATGTAGACATACATGGGAAATACACATACCTTACATTCATATTCCCAACACTTAACATAGTAAACACTTGATAAAAGCTTCTTGACTTGACTTAACTGGTTAGGGAGGGGAAAGGGATGCGTTAATTATCTTGAAATACTTGAGAGATTGCCAGGTAGAAGAAGGATTAGAAACAACATGATGTAATCTAAATATTTTCAGTCTTGGCATTGGAGGGCCTGTGTTCAGATCCCAGTCCTGCCCTTTCCTGCCTATGGTACCAGAAGCCTTGAAGCTGCTATAGTTGAACTTTCTCATTCATAAAGCAGCTCTAAACTGGATAATTCCCAAACCCGCATGGCACATTGTTGAAAGAGCATTAGATTTATATTCTAGGACTTGGATTCAAATCCCAGCTCAGCTACTTATTACCTATTTGATATTGAGGAAGTCATTTGATCTCTCTGGGCCTCAGGATTCTCATTTTTAAAATGAGTATTGCACTGGATAACATCTAAAGCTCTTTCTAGCTCTAAATCAATGATCCTAAATTTATGGTGTTAATTTTTGTCTTTGAAGATATTTTTAAAAATACTTTTATAAATCTTTTCTTTTTTCTGGATGAAAAGAGAAAAAAAAAATCTCTAAGCCTAAGGAAATCTCAGATCCATCCACCTTTAACTGGTAGAACAAGGAAGCATTCAACTGGATGGATTTAAATTGGCCAGGAGCTCAAGGGTCCTTTTGCAAGATAATAGATCATACAGCAGGAGCCAAAGTGAGGCTATCAATGAAGGCTCCGAGAACTATTTTGTGTGGTGTTATTAACCAGTGAAAAGTACACTACAGAAATCTACTGCATGACATTTATCAACAATGGAGGGTTTCAGAGCAAGGGCCTAAAACAGGAACGCATTGCCACCTACTGCTTACAGCTGATTATTTTTCTTTCAAACCATAATTACCCACAGGAAAACCAAATGCCACATACATCGTTTCAACTCTTAAAGTTCATCCATTTAAGTTATTGCCGCGTGTGCAATTACAGAATATGTAACACACACAACAAGATCGCTTTTAGCGTCAAAAACTTCTTAAGCCTTCCAGTGGTCTGCCAAATTACCCAGCTCCCATTACCACTGACAAGTTAATGTGCTCTCAGTGAAAGCAGAATGCGCTTCTACATGCAATTAACAGCTATCCTGACTTCTGCCTTCCTCGGTGCATTTATTCATGATGGCATTTTGGTCACAAACTTAACGGTACCCACAAATCCAGTTATCGACTTTGTTAACTGTATTTCCAGATCAGCTTTGCAGATACCAAACTATCTGGGCTCGCTTTGCCTGAAACTGCTCCATTTCAAGGGCCCCTCACAGGTATTCATTTACAAGAGGATAAAGACAGATGAGTGGTTGGCAAGATGTGGAATCTGTTCCTTTTCCAAGAAACAACTAAACCCAAACCCACAGAAATAGAGTGGGCCCCTGGGAATTTGCATGGTTAACAAAGCACTGAGTCACATTTGTAAGAAGTGAGGTTAGGCAAAGTTCTGAATCTGTTTCCGCTCCACCCGTTTCCAGTATTCCCCCAGTAGGCCTCTTCTGCTAAGGCCCAGAAGGCAGAAATAAGAGAATCAGGAAGAAGTTGCCAAGGGGAAAGGGTAGAGTTGGCTCAGGAAAATTTTCATCACAATTAGGGGTGGTGGGTTCTCCCTCCTTAGAAGAAAGGAAAAGGTGAGTGGATACTCCTTGAGGATTCCTTTTGTGTAGATGGGCATGGCTGTGAGGTCCCTTCCAATACACAGATTCTGTAATTGTGCTATGATTTTCCACTGATATGACACTCGATATGAACTTGACACATTCGTGGGAGGCCTTGCTGAAGGAGAGCCTCTAAAGGCCACATTTTTTTTTTGGTATCCCCAGTGCCTAGCACAGAGCCTGGCACATTAATAAATGCTTATTGACTCACTGACCAATAATAAACACAATGGGATTCTATATCCCCTGAACCTCTCATTAAGTTGTGTGATTATATGGATGTGACTTACTACTGAAGATCCTATTTGTTGTTTTCTTGTGTTTATCAAGGATGCCTATCTTTGACGTGCGACACAGACAATTCCCAGTTACTAGACCTGTGATTTCTTTGGTATAGCTGACTTCTGAATGAGCAATCTATTATCTCCCTCTACCAATGTAAGTCATCGCTTCTGTAATTTATCATCTTAAAAAGTAGCCTAGAGCACAAAGAAGTTAAATGACTTACCCAGGGTCACACACCCAATATATTAAAGAGGCAAGACCTAATTATGATCTTCCTGGGTTCAAGGCTGGCTCTTGATCCAAGACACCATCATATCTCCAAAGCTAACAGAGATATAAAAACTGGAGCATCTTTGGGTTGGCAATTTCTGATGTCTTCTGGGTCACCTTTCTTCCCCTTTTTAGCAATACTCTGGGTGATCTTTTCTATCCTCTGGGATCTTTGAAATATTTTGAAAATTGATCACTTGATCAATATGATCAATAATTCTAAAATTATTTCATCGGAAGGACAGATTTCTCAGTATGTAGTCAGGTCCAATCCCTCTTCCTGATGTCCTACAGCCTTATGCAGACCAACTCTGGGCTACTCCCCAGACCCATTACGCATGACTCCCCTTCATGCACTTTTTTTTCAAGGCAAATTGACCATCCTGTTGTACTTCCCATGTGACATTCTATTTCTCCTCTTGGCTTTTTGGACAGCTTCTTCCCCTTGCCTAAAAGGCATTCCCTCCTCATCTCTGCTTCTCATAACCCTAGATTAATTTTTTTTTGGAGGGGGGAAGGCAGGGCAATTGGGGTAAGTGACTTGCCCAAGGTCACATGGCTAGTAAGAGTTAAGTGTCTGAGGTCACATTTGAACTCAGATCCTCCTGACTCCAGGGCCAGTGCTTTATTCACTGTGCCACATAGCCACCCCTTGAATGCCATTTCTACTTCCTCATACAACCCACTACTTTCTGAGATGTTACAATATGAATGAGGTAGTTTTATTGTTATCAATGATGAGAGTAGATCACTTTTGATAGTCTCTCAAAGCGCTCCATTATATAACTGTTTGTCATTCTCCTTCCATTTTTTTCTGGAGATGCCCTCAGGAGGGCATGGCTTAATTGGATTTCATGCCAAACTCTTTGTAGGCTCATTTTCTACTCTTGTTACATTTTATTGTTGGGTGAGATTACACTGTTCATAATCTTCTATCATCTTCTTCTTCAATGTTTTACAAGTGAACTTTTTTAAAATTCTAAACCAGATTGATACCCTTGACTGCCATATTTTTCCCATTTAAAAAGGAGGTCAAGTATTTGCTGGCCAAGGCAGACTCTTTTAACATCAACTGCCTCCCAGTTATGCTGCAGGTCATGGAATACTATGACCTCAGTGGAATTAAAACTGCAAGTGACCCCAAGAGTAACAGAAAGTTGTATGATGGGTATAAGTAGGCTACAGCATACTACCAATTACAATTGGCTTTTAAGGAGTGGTAAAATTGGCATCATCCAAGGACCTGTATAACCCATCAGAAACTAAGGTTGAAAGATCATATTGTAATGGGGGGAGGAAAGGAAATGAACATTTATAACATTTATTAAGCACCTACCCTGTGCCCAGCACTTCACAAATATTATTTCATTTGATTCTACCACCATTAACTCTGTGAAATAGGAGTTATTATTATCTCCATTTTACAGTTGAGGTGACTGAGGCAAAAAGGTTAAATGACTTGTCCAATGTTATACAGCTAGTAAATGTCTGAAATTAAAATTGAATTCATGTTTTCTTGACTCCCGGCCCAGTCCTTGTGTTGTACTGGTATCCAGAGAGAATTTGTATTCCAACATGATCCAGAATCCCACAGGCATGAATGGGTTGGGCAATACCATCAAAGTCAGCATACCCATTTTCTATTTGTAAAAAAAAAAAACTTTTTCTAATCATATTTTTCATTAATTTTCACAGCTACAGTATGGAAGTAGTCCATCATCCATTGTACAGATGGGCAAAGTGATTTGCCTGAGGATGTTCAGACATTCATTGATATGAGTTCTCAAAGTCTTTCCTATCTGAGGTTTAAGTCATGTGGCCACATTCCCAGTTCTCTCTTACAAAGATAATACTAATCTACCAATTGAGGGGCCTGTGATTCTGATTTGTCTTTCTGGTGGTCCTGACAGATTTTTGGTGATGTCCTCTCTCTCTCTCTCTCTCTCTCTCTCTCTCTCTCTCTGTCTCTCTCTCTCACACCCACACAACACTTCTTGTTGTTGTTTTATTGGCAATACCCTAGGTGAAAAGAAGTAGAGTGTAACAGTCAAGCAGTGTCCAGCAATGACCAGTAGACCCAAAGAGCAATGGAGCAGCACCAATGGTGTCCAGAAGGACACCATCTAAGGGCAACGGTAGTGGTTCCCAGACATCTTCGGCCCTACAGCATAGAAGACATTACTCACTGTGCACTATTGGTTGCATTGTTCCCTATCTTTAAGCCTCTCCTTGTGACCTTTGCTTGTGTCTACTCTTCCTCCTGCTATTATAATACTTATGTACATCCCCAGTTTATAGGGAACATGTTTTATGATTGCCCTATTCTAGTAAATATCTTTGTTTTGAGCTATCTTCATCCTCTGGCTGGCTATTCAAGATCAGTGGGGATGCAGGCGCCACAGTTTTGGAGTGTGTACTTGAAGGCGCTGGGCTAAATGACTTCCAGCTCTAAAGGCTTACTGGATAAGGGAGACTCAAAGGATATATCAGAAATGAAAAGGATATGAAAACAAAAGATATCAATGAAAAATATTCAAATAAAATAAAATCTGCCTTACCCATTTTAGGTCCCCTTAGACCGAAAGTCAAGGCAAAAAAAGCCCCATTATCAAACAAGTAAAGGTCACATAGAGACAAGGCTGGGGCCCCAGGCCTACTCTGATTGTTGAACCCTATGTAGGAAACAAGCAGAAACCCATCCGTGTTATCATTATTAGAACAAACATGTGTTTATCACTTGGTGCTCAGTAGGTCCTTCAATAAACAAACTTGCTTAAACTCTTACAAAACAAAATCTTTTAAAAGGAGTGTGGAGCCACAGAAGCCCTTGAAGCTGAGGTCTTCATCTTCTAGGACAAAGCATGAAATTCATGACACTTGGGCCCACAACACTTCCATGTACAAATCAAACTAGATTAAAATGTAATTTCTACCTGATTTTAACATATTGATATGTTAATAAAAATATGCTAACACATGTGGCCTTCTAAGTTAATCTGTGGACCACAGGGATCCTGATGAACTCCCCATTTCTATCTGTGTTGGGTACCACAGCCTGAGACCCAACCTGTAAGTGTGAGGTGTGGGGAGTGGGAGGGAATAGCCAAAATCAGTGCTAGAACTTGGCAGCCATTGTACACATTGACCCTCTGGTAAGTTTTCTCTACTGTGCATCAGCTCAGAAAAATCTTCCCATGTTTCTCTGAATTTCTCAATATATAAAATGAGTATGCACTACTAGAGTTGATTTTGTCTGTCTCTCCCCTGCCCCTCAACTCATACTCAGTTTGATCTTGGTACTTCTCTTTTCAAAATCCCTTAATTGTCTGCATGCTAAAGTCCAAACTCCTTAATCTGGCATTCGAGGACCACCTCAACCTAGCCAAGTCACTCTTCTCATATTTCCCAACAGGAACTCTTCCTGATGTAGTCTTATCAACTCCCCAATCCCAGAGTACTGTAATAGTAATAGAATGTAAAGATCCCCCTGTATTGGCTTGGTTTTTGGTTTGATTGTATGAAAACCCAGAGCTTGTGAATCCCACTTGTAGGATGGACTTGTTGATGTGAAAAGAGAGGGCTGAACTGGGAGGAGCTGGTGATGTAAATTTAGAGAGACAGAGAAAAAGAGCGAGGCAGAAGAACTTTTTGGAAGCAGCACCTTGGAGGCTGAGAGAGACTGAGAGGATTGCTGAGGGCCACTTTGAATTGCCCAGGGCTTTTGAGAGCTGGCACCCAGAGCTGCCAAGGACTGAGGAGACATGGCTGTTATGCTGGTACTTTGTCTGTTTTGATGTTGTTTTGCCAGATTTGTCCACTGGTGAAAGACAGTCTTGTTGTTGCAGAGGTCTTGGAACCTTGCTGTTGGTTCAGAAGCCCTGAAGAAGGATTTTCTTGTTGTATGTTTACAGAAATCCTGGAAGGGGGTTTTGCTAATGTTTTCAGGGGTCCTAGGACTGTTCTGCAGACAGAGAAGGAATTAATGAAGACACTAGCAATGTATCTTGTGGCCTTGCTAAGCTTTGTCTCCCCAGGAACAAAGATTGCTGAGAACTTGCCTCCTGTCAAGATGAAGAAAAGACCTCCATCTGGGTATTAAATGCTGTGCTTAAGCTTGTTGTAACTCTGGGGTAGATTCAATTGTGATCCAAGAGTGGGGAACTTTTGACCTTTTTGTGCTCTGCGATTGAACAAATGAATGTACTTTACTTATGATTGGAAACTAATCTCCATTTGAGAAGAGAGGCTTTGTGATGGACTAAATGAATGTACAGCCTAGGGGTGGAGTAGTATTTAGAAGAGGAACTTTGTGACTGATTAAATCAATGTAATGTCCAGGGGTGGTGTAGTACTTGGAGATTAAGGAATCACACTTGGTAAATGCTGTATTTTGAATGATGTTAAATTTTGATTCTATCTGTTCTTAATTTGTCATTGAATAAAATGGAGAGCACCTATGCTGGTATTTTGACCCTTGGGAAGTTACCTTTGCTTGGCATTACAAGCACCCAGATCACATTGCTGATCTAGAGCATTTCCTGCTTGAGAATTGGTGCCCAGAATTCTTAGCCTCCCTCTATCAGAATTCCCCATAGTTTTCAAGGTATAGTTTGTCTCACATCCTCTCCAAAAGCTTCCTTGACCTCTGCTGTTCAGTTGTTTCCAGCTTTTTGTAACCCCATTTGGGGTTTTCTTGGCAGAGATACTGGAGGGGTTTGCCATTTCCTTCTTCAGCTCATTATAGAGATGAGGAAACGAAGGCAAACAGGGTTAAGTGACTTGCTCAGGGTCACATAGCTAGTAAGTGTCTGAGGTCAAATTTGAACTCAGGTCTTCCTGACTCCAGGCCTGGCACTCTGTGCACTATGGCACCACCTAGCTGCCTCCTTGAGCTCTATAGTCCATATAATATAATTGCCTTCCCAGTCTTGCTATAGCACCTATCTATACCACTCATCCCCACTCAATCCCACTTTGCTACATTGCCTGTGATGCTAACTAAAATCCTGTCATCTCCATATACTTGTCTATATATCACTAAAAATGCTGGCTAGCATCCAAATTATCTATCTCTGTGTATTAGCTACTGCAGAAAGGGAAGTGATGTGGCTGTGGGGGGGTTTTTTCCACACATTTTGTCATTTAAGGATATACGCTTAGAAAAATTAATATTAACGAAATGAAGTACATAAGAAATGTACATAGAGGAGACTTTCCATCTCTCACTAATTCAGATGGTAAACACATGCACAGATGCAGCAGATGTATTTGGATTAGAGTTGTCAACACTCTTTCCAATGTTGTTTTTTGATACCTTTTCCAGAGAGTATTTGTTTATAAACATACATACACACACACACACTCACTCACTCACACACACACACACACACACATACACACACACACCCCATGGGTACACACACACACACACACACACACACAATTGTCTTGCTTAAACAAGATATTCAGGGAATGAGTCATTAAATCAATGACTCTATAGTATACAGAGATAAGAAGTAATATACTTAACCCCATGTAACAGAATTAATTATATCTCATGAAGCATCAAGTAAATTGAAAATAGCCCCAATTTCTGTTTATCTGTTGGGCTTGGTCTACAACCCACTGGTAATTTAAAGCACACATTTTATGAGAAAAAAATATTCTCAAATTTCAAATTTATGGATTATAGAAAAAGGAACAAGCAGAGACCATATGAAGCCACAAAAATATAGATCTGAGTTAATTGTAATGTCTGGAACAGAGGACTGGGACTCAGCCTTTAAACAGTTTGGTAGCTCAGTAAGTAAAGTGAAGGGCTTGGAGTCAGGAAGACCTGAGTTTGAATCTTGCCTCAGTCATTTACTAGCTGTATGATTCTGACCAGTCATTCAACCTCATTTTCCTCACCTGTAAAATGGGAATAATAATACTGGCATCTACCTCACAGGATTGTTTCAAGTAATATATATGCACACATACAGGGAAAGACAACACATATGTGTTTGTACATATATGTGCATGTATGTATATGCACATGTGTGTTAATACATGTGTTAGCTAATAACTGGCAGAGCTGAGAACTGAATAATGATAGTTAGCATTTGTACGATGCTTTAAAGTTTGCAAAATGCTATGCGTGTGTATACGTGATATATCTGTATATGTTGTTGTTCTTGGGTTGTTTCAGTCACATCCAACTCATCATGACCCCATTTGGGCAAAAATGCTGGCATGGTTTGTCATTTCCTTCTCTAGATCATTTTACATAAATGGAAATAGAGGAAAAGAAGGTTAAGGAATTTGCCCAGGGTCACACAGCTAGTAAGTGTTTGAGGTCAGATTTGAACTCAGGTCTTCATGACTCCAGGGCCAGGGCTCTATCTACGCAGCCACCAAGATGGAGGACATCTAGAGAAGAACTTTTGAGAATGACATTTGGGGTCTGTGAGGTTAATGCACCAGTGAGATGGTTAGAACCATGACCTGGTACTCTGGAATGGCTGCCCTGGAACTGGGCATGAAGTATAAGGCGGGTGTTCAGAAAAGCTCCACGGTCTAGATTCAAGCACCTCCCCCTGAAGCTGAAGATATGGAGACCTTGGAACCAATAAGGGATGGCTCTGTTACCCTAAAATAAGTCCTTCAGTCGTGCGCCAGAGTGAGTGTCTCTCCCACTGAACATAAGCCCACATATCCAGCTCCATGAGAGGTGCCCCAAGTTCAGAAGATGAGTGGAGTTTTCCTGGTCACCACTCTCCTGTGATACTCAGAAGGGACAACCCTCATATTTTACTATTCACTATGCCAAATACAGCCACACTTATGTTTACTCATAACATAAAATATTTCTATGATTTAATTTGTTTATTTGATGTATATACAGGGGCACATCTCTGCACGTTCATTTTATTTTTACCTATTGTTGTCGGTCAACTACTTTAGGTTACAAATACCTATAAAATAGAGCTATTAGTCATATTTATTCACGGCAGCATCATGTATACCAAGGTATAGTATCTAGAAAATTCTTTGAGCAATGCTAAATTCTGTAAGTTTCTTGATAAGTGGTAGTAAGTTATAAATTAGTTATAAAAGGAAAGAAAGTGACAGCTTCTAATAAATTTCTTCCTATATTTAGTAGGGGGCAACTAGGTGGGCACAGTGAAGAGTGTGTGGGGACTGAAGTCAGGAAGACTCATCTTTCTGCATTCAAATCTGACCTCAGATACTGTCTAGCTGTGTGACCCTGGGCAAGTCACTTCACCCTGTTTGCCTCAGTTTTCTTCTATGTAAAATGAGCTGGAGAAGGAAATGGCAAATCTCTGCCAAGAAAACCACAAATGGGGGTCACAAAAAAGTAAGACATGACTGAACAACAACAAAATATTTAGCCAGGTTGTGGTTTGAATGAAGAATCTATGTGTCTATAACTACCCTTTTGCCTTATCCCCTCTCACCTCCCCCAGTGTTCCCAGAGCCCTTTGATCCTTCCTGCCTGGTTTCCATCTGCCTAGACTCTGCCTATGGCCAGTCCAAACTCCCTTAAAGCAGACTCTTCTGCCTGACCCTTGCCCTTCCTCATCCTGCTGCCTACCTGCCTGCCTAGAATTCCCTCACCAATGTCTGCAGGCAGACCCACCCCCAGTGATAAGCCCTGCTACTCTGGTCTGTAATTTCTGTATCCCAGTTACCCTAGGTCTTGACTATCCCAGCAACAGCTGCGTACCATCTCCGACATTTCCCACTTCCCTGCATTTGCACGGCTGGCCCCCATGGTTCTGTTCAGTTGCTACTTTTCCAATGAAGATTGGGTCCCTTAGTAACAAAGGTTTCTCTCTCTCT